>NC_092621.1:25997500-26370000 GCF_047663525.1 Anas platyrhynchos | reverse complement strand
AAGTAAGTTTTTGAACTCTTCCTGTGTGGATAGCTACCTCTAGAGAGGAAAAAAAGAAAAGTGCACACAAGACTAAGCATTCTTAAAAGCTGTCAAACATGATATTTTAAGTGTTTTTCAATATTCACCATACAGATTTATATGTATTTCTCCCGAAGGACCATCCAAGTCCTTTGGGGAAAACTGTAGAACTCGTGAGATATACATTAATATTAAGAATTTGCAAACAGGTTTGAAAATATATAAAATATATGTTCCACCAGGATTAAATTAGCGCTGGCCTTTCAGTTAAGCTGTCTGGAGCTGGGCAGGTAGAGCAGATGACCTCCAGAGGTCTCTTCCAGCTTAAGCTGTTCCACACATACTATGAAACTTCTTGATACATCATGTCATCATTGGATGAGTTGGTATAAATACCTTTATTCAAAAGCAGTGATGGCACCATCAGGATAAACATGGTAATCAAGGAAAAAATATTACAATGTGAAAGGCCAATTTTACTGGAAGTTGGATTTCCAACCTTACAAAGTGTTTGTGTGTTTTCAGTGGCAGACCCTGGCCCTTTCCAACTCCAAAGCTGAAGCCCACAGATCCACCTCTACAAGCATGCCATCAACACCCACTCCTAACCATCTGCACAGAAGTCTCCTTTGAAAGCTTGACTTTAGGAATGAAAGAACTATAAGGTTTTATGGTAATGAAGGATATCTTTAATAAATACCACCTGACAATCAACTGCAGCAGTATTTTAAGAATCACAGAATATCCCATATTGGAAGGGACACACAAGGATCAATTCTAGTTGCTGGCTCTGGACAAGACCACCCAAAAATAAAACCATATGTCTGAGACCGTTGTCCAAACACTTCTTGAACTCTAGTAGTCTCAGTGCCATGACCACTGACTGCCCTGGGGAGCCTGTCCCAGTGCCCAACCACCCTCTGGGTGCAGACCCTTTCCCTAACCCCCAGCCTGACCCTCCCCTGTCCCAGCTCCATGCCGTTCCCTCGGGTCCTGTCACTGTCCCCAGAGAGCAGAGCTCAGCGCCTGCCCCTCCGCTCCCCTCGTGAGGGAGCTGCAGGCCGCCATGAGGCCTCCCCTCAGCCTGCTCTGCTCAGGGCTGAGCAAACCAAGGGGCCTCAGCTGCCCCTCATACATCTTGCCCTCTAGACCCTTCACCACCTTTGTTGCCCTCTCTGATAGTTTTATGTCTTTTTTATACTGTGGCACCCCAAACTGGGCACAGTGCTTGCGGTGAGGCCGCCCAGCGCAGAGCAGAGCAGGACAATCCCTTCCCCCAGCAGCTGGCAGTGCTGGGCCTGATGCACCCCAGGGCAGGGTTGCCCCTCCTGGCTGCCAGGGCACACTGCTGGCTCCTGTTCAGCTTGCTGTGGACCAGAAACTCCAGATCCTTCTTTTGGGCTGCTCTCCAGCCTCTTGTCCCCCAATCTGGGTACATAGCCAGGGTTGCCCCATCCCAGATACAGAATCTGGCACATGCTCTTGTAAAATTTCATGCGGTTGTTGACTGCCCAGACCTCTAACCTGTCAAGATCCACATGCAAGGCCTCTCAATCCCTGAAGGAGTCAACAGCTCCTCCCAATTTAATGTCAGCTGCAAACTTACTCAGTACTTCTTCAAGTCCTGCATCCAAGTCATTTATGAAAACACTGAAGAAAACTGGCCCTAAAATAGAGCCCTGTGGAACCCCATAGTGACTGACAGCCAGCCTGATGTAACTGCATTTACTGTAACTCCTTGATCCTGATCCATCAGCCAATTGTTCATCCCTTTAGGATGTCTAGGATAGAGTAATAGAACAAAACTTAAGTCTGCGTGTGTATCAACTTTTTATACTACTCAGGACTTCTCAAGCCTTGACCACATAGTAGAAGTCTTGAGCTCAAGCCTCCATTCTGTTATAAACCAGATGAATACCTTCAATGTTTTTCATTATCTGACTGAAAACAAATAAGCATCAGCTATTGACTTTCACTTTCCTCTCTTAAAACCTGATGCACATGGCTAATTCGTGACAGTTCTTTGCTTAATGTGATCCAGCCAGTGTACTTTGAATACTCGTCCTTTGGTCCCCTATTTCTGAGGAGTCAACTCTAAGTTTCAGCAGTTAATATTGCCAATAGCCCAATTAAATCCCATGTTTCCATTGAATTGGAGACTACTGCCACAGAAACATACCTGTTCTGGAAGGGTGACATAATAATTCTACACTTAAAATATCTGAAGAAGCTATTTCAGTGAGCTGATTTAACAAGTATTCCTTTCATTAAATAAAGAGGAAAGAAACAAGCATCATCTTATAAAATATCCCTGTAGAATTATCTATCAATCTCTGCATCTCTGCCCAATGTGATAGGAATGAAAAAAGAAGACAAGAAGGGACTGTGGCTTTCTGAATACAAATTTAATGTCTCATAATTAATACTATGACTAATCATTATGGTAATCTTAATTGCTGAAAATACAGTGAGACTACTCAGTGACAGCAGCTTTCTGTTTATGCTTATACATCAACAAAAATGCGTACATTATATGCTACTAGCAGCAATAAGTACTCATCAAAAATCATTATGTCCCCAGTTGAAACCAAATATGTGCACACCTAATATGAACACCTAAAAGAAAGCTTTGTAAGAATCCAAGCCTCCTTTCCTACAAGGAAATATTATAGACATCAACACCATACAATATCACCCTGTCTGGCTTTACACTAAAGAAAAGCTTCTTGTAATACACCAGGTTAGGAGGGAGATAGTTATTGTACCTGACTCTGGATCAGGAAGATCAAGGAAAACTAAGTTTACGGAAGTTAGAGACTGTAGAAAAAAATATTCAGCCATTAAATGCATTCTAACGAACTTTGAGTGTTAAGATATTACAAGGACATAGAAGTCAAGATTAACTACATACCACAGGAAGAATATTCTAAACATTTATCTTTGAGCATAATTCCTTTTCTACTATTAAAAGCTGATTAGAAAAACAAAAAAAAAAAAACAAAAACAAACCACCTACTATCTTTGTTACCAATCACTTATTAAACCAGAAGCATTCATTCCAAAATTATGGCCCAGACGAAGAGCTTCAGAAAAACAAGTGTTTCATGACAATTTCAGAAGTAAATTTCTATGTCCTCGAGAGGCCAGAACTGATCTATTAGTATTTCTGAACCTCTAGTACTTAAACAGTAATCACTAACTGCAGCTACAAGTAATCAGACGTTTACCAAGTTTCGGAGATGCCAGTTCAAACTACAATGAAACTTAAGTGTCAAATATCCCTCAAAATCCATGATCCTTAATGAAAACTGAACTAAAATATCACACTAAACTTTCAGAACTGTACCCACATTTTGTTCTTTCCCCAACATTGTGTTTTTTTCTATATCCTCAAGAGATGCAAGAACTGAAAAAAACCCACAGTGATTCAACTCCAAGAAATGTCAGACAGAAGACAGGAAAAAAAGCCATCTATCTGTAAGAGTTCCAGTATTACACACTTCCTAGTCAGAACATGAGATGTTCCTGAACTTCCCTTCACAAAGTGCAATATACAGAAACATTCCAGCAGCAATGTCAGCATTGCTATAATCTTTCACTCCAATGCCCGAACTGGAATTCAAGCTGCTGAGATATGCTCTAAAACATTTTTCTAGATCTCTGTTGGCCCACCTCTTTGCTACCACCTTCCTATTTCTGCCTGACAGATATATCATGCTTCTCACAAGTGAACACAAGACTTTGATGGAGTTCCTGATCAGAAGCCGGTACTACTAGACTTACACAAGTATATTCAAACAGGTATGTGTAAAGGCTGCTGGTATGCATTGAACATTCCTGAATAAGTCAAATCTTGAGCAAATTTAGAAGTTTAATCAGTTTAATAAAGACCTTTAAAAAAAAGTAATTTCTTTTACTTTTTAGGTGACTACAGCACCTGTCATATATCTAAATATAAAAATCTGCTTTCCAAAAATGCACTGTTTATATAATCAATCCATCCACGTTTTTTCAAGCCAATATTTTCTGAAATTACACAACTATTTGTAAACTGAAGATTAAGAAAACATCTCCATTGTCATCCTCAATTCATCTTGAAAACATGTTTGGTGGAATAAGATTAAATACTATTGCTCTTGTACACTTATGTGCTACAGAGAAGAAAGAAGTCCAGAGGAGGGCCACAAAGATCAGAGGGAAACATCTCATACGAAGAAGGGTTGAGAGAGCTGAGTGTGCATGTTTTCTGTTACATACCTGGACCTTGTAAGACTAACTGAAAAGCTACAGCATTATTTTTAGGAAGGATTAATCAAAATTAATATATATAAAATTCTGAAAGCTGCAAAGAGCAGATTTTTGTTCTTTATTTTGTATGGCTACTTCATTTTCAGATTTCATCTGTACGTAGGTTCTCTGTTATCAGCATAATACTGTATCTCTAAGCATTAGGAAGAAACAGCAACAAATATCACACTTCTTTGTTCAGAGGAAGAAGTAGTAGAACATTTTCTTCAGGAAACGTTATTCATATTCAGAAAGTCAGAAGTCAAAGAAATACTACTCTCTTTCCAATGCAAAGTGCAAGGCCTTTGTGACGTATGCGACCTCCTTTGCTAAGTTGTTTCTGTGTTATAGACTGACTCCTTGGAAAACAGTGCCTCTTCCACAGAGAAATTGTACCCCTGTGCATAGAAACCTTGAGTGTAATAGATGAAAAGCTGCGTACTGCAATCTCCAATGAAAACAGCCTGTTTTCTTATTAGGAACTCTCCACCCTGCTTGTGTTGCACTGATATCACTAACTTAATATTAAATGACCTAATAGAATTATTTGCTGTACTCATACTTGCTTTTGCTAAACATTAGCCTACAACCACGGTAACACCCCTAAAACATGAAAAGATAGCAATATTGGAATAGTACTTACTGTAATCACAGCCTTGCTCAGACAGATAGAGCCTCTGCAGCCATATTCTGTTTCATCTTCAGACTTGTAATAACTGAGTGTGTTGCTTTTCAGAACTACCCATCGATCTTGCCACCCATGAATATAGTTGGTCCACTGTAAAATAAATAAATAAAGATCTGCTAATAGAAGAATAACAATAAAAGAATTTTGTTGATACTTTAGGCTTTTAAGCACCAGGAAAGAGTTCGTAAAAAGTTTTTTTTTTTTTAAAAAAAAAAGTTCTTCCCAATTGAGATCATTCTTCATCTGCTCAGAGCTCTTAAAAATCTCTTTTGCAAACCACAGAAGTAAGGTGCTAAAAAGCAGTTGTTTCAAAAGAACAGTAAGATAACAGATGTCTTGGTTGCAACACTGTTGCCAAGGCCACTTAAATACAGGTATCAAACACACCGATAACACATTGTGGAAGGGGGAGGGGGAAAACCAAACATTAACCACTAAGCTCAGTTTAGCCATCTGACTTAAAATTTGAATTAAACAAAAAGAAACTTAAGTAGAACATGGAAAGAATTCTTCCATATACAAGATAATTTCTACCAAACTGATTCTGATGAAGTTTCTCATTATTTTCATGTAAACACACATGTACCATTATCCCATCAGTATAGCATATAACTATTATAGTGTCTAGGGTAATCAGTTCTTTATCAATTCAATACTGCCTGCAGATATTGCTTTAGGTTTTAATTCTATAACCACTTAAACATTAGGAAGATAATTGCTTGTCAGCAGACTTCCAATCATCCTGATACTACGATTTTTCTAGGGACTAGACATTCATATATGCAGTGAAATTTATATTCCAGGAACAAGTCCTGGATTCATCATACAAAGATCTACTTACAAGTGACTAATAGAGTCCTGCTCATTAGCACGCTATATTTCCTACGGCTTCCCAACAGAACTAAACTGCACCCTGTAGAAGCATACAGCACAGAGTATCACAACTGTTCTGTAACTCTGGTCTTCAATCACAGGGCAAAAAATAACAAATTAGATAATAATATGAACAGGAAAAAAAAAGCATTGAGAACAGTTTTATCATGCAAGCATTTCAACATGTTCATGACAACTGTTCTTTGATAAGAGCTACGAGAAGCAAGTTTAAAACATCTTTTTAACATTTAATTCTAACCATTACACACCATTTTTTAACATATTAACAGGGAGGGGGAGCATGTGGATTAATGGGCTAGTTTCTACATTATACTACATATGTTAATTAATGCACGTCCCATAACTGCATGTTAACTGTAATAAATAACAATAACGAGTGCTAAGTACTAAGAAGGAAAAACAAACTATCACCTGAGAAATTGCTAACCATTTTCAAGCATAGGTAGGACACTACATTTGCTTGCCAAAGATAAAGCCTTTTACAATCTCCTAATATATCATATTGCTGAGTTCAGAATCTCTCAAAGAATGCCTCAGCTGAGCTTAGTACACGAACTGGCAGCACCAGCCATCACTGGAGGTATTAGCACTCACTGACTTCCTCTGTTCTGCTCTGTTATATTCCTTGCTCCTACCAGACGTAAAATACAGAGTCCAAAGTTATCTTGGGCAAAAGAGCAAGGGACAGGGAGGAAAGGACCTTTCCTTCTTTGACACAGTTAAGTGAGGTAAATATAGCAGTCAGTGTTGCATTTGCTGCTGCAATCAACATTTGCTGTTGCAATCAAAATGTCACACGAATTAAAAGACGCCTCGAAGTATACTTGATAGAAAAAAAGGTCTTGGCAAACAAAAGGCCACTTCTTAAAGCATGTGGGTTCCTGTGCATCAAAACATTTCCATGTCAAAGTTCTCTGGATCCACCTTAAAACTGTGAGCAGGAAATACAATGGAAAAAAAACTAGAGTTCTTAAACATTTAAAGAGACTGGTAAAACATACTTATTATAAGCTTCTCTTACCAAATTATTCCCTGTCCTTTAAAGCCTTCTCTCTTTACCAAGGGCAGAACAATTGAAACGCTCCTGAGCAGACAGAGAGCTGCTGCGTACTTTCATCGATTTATAATGTAATTATAGACAGTAAGTTTTTAAAAACAAATATATGCTTAGTAGTAAGTTTGAAATGGTACCATTTCGTTTTAATTAGTTCATCTCAGGTATTATTGAGGCATCAACAAAAGGTAAAATTATCCCTCAACATTCACTGCAACAGGTTTCACCGTTCTCGAATGCATGACACACATGACTGCGCGACGAGATTGCATCCTGTGTTCTCACAGTAAAGGCACCATCAGCTACTCTCCACAACCATCTAGAACCATATAAAGCTTGCACATATGCACATTATGAATTTACAAAGAGGCCGTGGCTTCACCTGTTACTCCGGTAAGGAACAGCACCCAGACTCAGCAAAGCAAATAATTCGTCAACATTAAAATTAACTACATCTCACAATCATTACAGTTTCCAACGGTGAGAATCACCTAACAGAAGGAAAACTTCATAAAGGAAAAAAAAAAAAAAACCTACACTACTAACCCAAATCACCGTGTTTTATCTGAGCCAACACCTCAAGTCTGCCTCACCTTCTCCCTCCCCATCCACTAGAGACGAGGGGATCTCACGGATGAGAGCCACGGCCTTTCCTCTCTCCTCCCCACTCCCCCCATCTCCGGGCTTAGGCACATTTCCAGGCTGGAAGCCTCCTGCAAAAAGCAGGGCAGCGGCCCCGCGATGCCCCTTGTCTCAGCCCGCGGGGCCGGGCTGTGATCTCGGTATCCCATGACCTGCGCCTTCGGCAGGGGCTGATGCCTGCCCCCACCGCACAGGACGGGGAAAAGAAATTCGCAACGTAGCGGTTTAATTCTGACGGTGTTTAATGGTTACCGTGAGGGGACTTTCTGAATAAATAAATAAATAAATGAAGAAGAAGAAGAAAAATTTGATGTCACGCTTATTAATTCTGCACACAACTTTAAAATCGCCCCCCCCCAGTAAGATTTCCCAGTACCACCCGACGCATACATGCAAGTCATCTCATTTCCAGCGATAAAAGGAGAATAAAAAAAGAAAAAGAAAAAATAAAAGAGAACAGCAACGCTGGTAGTTAAAAAGGGAAGCGAGCCCTAGTGCCATTTTCCTTCCTCTGCCGCCCCGGTATCTCCGGCCGCAGGGGCGCTGGCAGCCCGCGGGCAGCGGGGGCAGCCGGGGGGGGCTGAGCTCGGCGCCGGGGGGCAGGGGGGGCCCGGCCGCCTTCCCTTCCCTTCCCTTCCCCTCCCTCCCTCCCTCCCCTCCCGCCCGGCCGGGGCCGAGGCCGCGCCAGCGCCTCCCGCGGGGGCTCCGGAGCCGCCGCCAGGCCCCGCGCGGGGAGCCGCGTCCCGGTGCTCGCCGCCTTCCTCCTCCTCCTCCTCCTCCTCCTCCTCCTGCTGCTGCTGCTGCTGCTCCCGGCGGCGCCTCCCTCACCTTGCTGAGCACCCCGCAGAGCTCCACGGGCAGCCCGAGCTCGGTCTCGGGGTCCTCCTCGGAGCCGGAGGAGTTCCAGCTCTGGTTGTCCGACATGGGGACCCGGCAGCCCGGCGGCCCCCGCCCGCCGCAGCCTCGGCGTCCTCCAGCCCCAACGGACGAGTGGCGGCGGCTCCGGGCTCTCCTCCTCCTCCTCTTTTCTCCTCCTTTTTCTCCTCCTTCTCTCTGTCTCCTTCCCCCCCTCCTCTCCCCTCCCCGCCCCACCTCGGCGCGGCCCCGGCCGGCGGCAGGAGCCACAACACGGAGGTGGCGGAGGGGGGCGGGGCGAGCGCGCTCCCGCCCGCCGCTCACTCCGCCCCGCGCGCCGCCGCCGCCATCTTAGGCGAGGCGGGTGCGCGCCGCCGCTCCTCGCCCGCCCCGCCCCGCCCCGCGCGGTGCCTGCCGGGAGTTGTAGTCCTCCCCCTTCCCTCCCTCCCGCCTGGCGCCATCTTGGCCTCGCCGCTTTTCGCCTTTCGGGGCCGGGTGCCGCAGGGCTCCTTTGTTAATCAAGGGAAGCGCCTGGGCGGCCCTGCGTGAGGGCTGGGAGAGGCGCCGAGGCTCGCTCCCCGCCCGCGAGAAGCGGTGGGTGCCGCCGGCGGGCGAGCCGCCAGCCCTTTCCCGGGACAAAGATGGCGGCGGCGGGGCCGCAGGAAGGGGCGGGAGGCGCTGCCCGCTGAGGTGAGGGGGGGCGGCCCGGCCCGGCCCGGCCCGGCCGCTGCCGGTAACGGGGCTCCGCTGTCGGTAACGGGGCTCCGCCGCCGGTAAGGGGGCTCCGCCGCGCCGTGCCCGGCCCTGTCCCGGCCGCTGGCGGCGTGTGGGGGCTGCCCGCCCGCTGCGGGTGGCAGCCGAGCCACAGGCGGCGGCCCGAAGCCCGCCCGAGCCGTGAGGTAGCCGCGTCTCGTGTGCCTGGCCGCTGGTTCTGTAGGCACGGGGATGCAATAACACCTCTTCGTTTTTATGTATTTTTTTGGGCAGTTCGGTGTTATTTCTTCGCCAGAGCTCCACCCGAGGCGTACGACTTTGCCGGTATTTATGGAGGTAGTAATATTTCTGGAAAGAAAGCGAGTTCGTCGCTTAGCAGCCTGCGAGCCGATACAGGGACATGGCAGGAGCTTCGTATTTGTGCTGGCTCATCTTTTTGCTTATTACTTATTATTTTCTTTTGAAGCTTAAATAATTTCATTCAAACCTACAGCATCAACGTAATGACGCTGTCAAATTTTCTCTAACTCCCTGTGACAAATCATGGCGTAATTTTTCCATGTTACGCTTCTTGAAAGTTTCCCTTGAGGATTAGCTATCGAAAGAGCTCTTGCCATCAAGATACCTGTCTAAGTGCATTATCTGTATATGGGGCAGCTAAAATTTAAAAAACTTTCACCGTCTCAGTCGTTGGCATTAAGATACTCACCATGAATGTACATCTGTGGCACTGAGTGAGTGGTAAAGCAACATAATTACCCTCAACAATTAGAAATAGAGGGCAGTCGTAGACGTTTTAATACTTGTGTAATCATTGGAATGCACGGAAATATTTCTTACCAGTTCATTGTGGATACTATTTTTGACAAGTTTCTAACATAGAAAGTTGTTGAGAAATTATGTTCTTTGCTTCAGTAGCTGTTTGGAAAGAAATGAAGGTATTTGTCCTTAGCATCTGCTGCAATGTACTCCAACCGTTAAGCAAGCAGGATGTCTGAGTTTTATATGTGTATATATATATGTATATATATATATATGTATATGCATGTATAAGAACAATTTATAGCTCTTCTCAGCAGTATATTGATAAAGTTAAGTGGCATCACTTTTAAAGGTAGTTCTTTTTTCCTCATTACATTCTGAATTTATTTCTTTATCTGTTCTCATTGAGAGTAGGGAGTGAAGAGACATGTCTGAACAAGCCTTTTGGCAATGGCAGTGATGTGTACTCAGGTAGCCACGCACCCTCGCATTTTCTGTCTGGGATTGTCACCATAGTTGCAGATGCTCTTCTTGTTCTCTGCTTGTTCATTTTTATATCTGCCACATATTCCTAACTTGTCATCACCTTTTTTTTTTTTTTTTTCCATAATGTCACCAGCTGATGTTCTTTAAACAGGTGTATTGAGATTGTGACTAACCTGAGACAAATTACATCTTCTTGCTAAAGTTCTGACCATCCTTTTCATATACGACTAGTTGCCTATTGCTTTTAGTGAGATTGGGTCACATCTGCATGGGCAAGTACTGTGGTGCAGTGGGAGTAGATGTGCAAAGGAAAAATTTGGTGCTGCAGATCTTCAGTTCATCCTGTTTATATTTTTAGAGGTTTTTCTTCAGACTAGCTCTAGTCTGGTCCCATGTTGGGAGTCTCCATTAGCAATTGGAATGCATCAGGTATGCTCTGGAATTAGAGTCTTCCAGTTAAGTGTGAGAAGAATCTGATTTGCATGCTTTGAGGCCCATCTGTGATGCAAACCAAAGCCACAGTAAATGAAGGTGATCAAACTGATGCACTGATGTTGACTACACGCTCTGCTGTACCTCCTCCTGTGCCTTTTCCACCGAGCCTTTATTTTGTGCTTCATTGCTGTATTCATTCTTCCATCACAAGCTCTTTCTTGTATCCAGCCTTTATTCCCAATGTATTAGATTGTGAGCAGTTTACAAATCACTGTTATAATCGGAAGCAATCATCACCTTTCTTAGAATACTGGAACAGATGCTATTGTTCTGTATTGCTGATGTACTAAGTGTAATACAAAAATGCATTTTTGGAGTTTTACTTCTAAAGATGTTACTTGTAAACATCATTAAATTAGTCACTTTATAACTATCTGATTTTTTCTTGCTTTTTATATGTCTTTTATTTCCAGTATTATTTATTGTACCTTCAGCTGTGGTGTGTTTGCTGTATGTTATTAAAACACATTCGTCATTAGTGTATTTTTTAGTATGTTCATGCTGGTAGTTAAAACTTGTTCTCAAATATAGGACTATTTTTCTTAAAAGATTTTTGAAGGAATTTTGTTTGTTTGTAGAAGAGCATATTGCCTAGCAATACAGGCTCTCAGATATAAATGATTCAGACTTTTTTTGTAAAATAATTGTAATCTCTGTGTTAGGATTTTTGCTTTTAAGTAAAACATTTAAACAAAAGATTACTGCTAATTGTGAATATATAAACAGTGAGCACATCTCTGTAATAACACAATTGCAGGTAACTTCACCACTTCTGATATATTTCTTATGGATGAATGTTCATAATAGTTCAGTTCCTTTATTATTTTCTTTCTGTCTTAAAAAAAATAAAGCATTTGTTTCCAATAATCTAGAAATACAAGGAAACATTGGTTAAAAACTTGCAATTAGTCTTTTTCAGTTTAGAAGATTCTGTGAACTGTTGAATAGAGACAAGAGAACATATTCACAGCAGTCTTTTTCCCTTGGAATATACTCTGAAGACTTAAAACCTTGAGGTTTTCAGAACATAGCGATAGAGGAGCTGAAAGCAGGATTTGCAACAGAACCGTACCACGTCTTGCCTGCAGAAAATTAATAGGGGATAGATAGTCCACTTGTTTAGCTTAGCTGGTTGTGAAGAACTATTCAAATAGTTTAATGAACGGCATAAAATATGTATTTTGACATTTTTATTTTGGGCGTTGTCAGAAGCAGTCTCTTTCTGTTTATTGTGCAGTGTGAATTAATTTTTAAAAGGCTTGGATTGTCTGTAATTTGCAAGCCAATTATTTCTGAAAAGACATAATTCTAGGGCTCTTTTTTGAAAGCCAGTTTCTAGGTACTTGGATAGGATCAAAGTTTTCATAAAATTTGTTGTGTCAGCCAATACTTGAAAAATAGTCCCATTGGGCTGTCAGCTTGGGTGGGCACTCTGAATTTTAAGTTCTGTGAATCTTGGCCCTAAGTGTTATGCTCAGCGTGATTAATTAATCACATACCTCAGCTGATTACAATTATAAATAGTACTTAGATGTTTCTTAGGAGATTATCTATTCCAGAGAACTAATAACATTTTATGATCCATTGAGACAAAGCAGTGACACAGTAGCAGTTTTGAATATTGCTAGTACAGAACCTGGGTGGTTAACATTGTGTATGTTTACCCGCTAATAACACTGTTGCACAGTTCTGCCTGGCAGCTCTGTTTTTTTAATCCCTATGGGATTAAAATTGACATGAGTCCTCTTCTGGGGACTGCTGAGTATCTAGGGCTCTAGTAACTACCAACCCACTTGTGGCTGAAAAGAATTGATCCGGTAGTTCAGAAGGACAGACTGATGTGCTTGCTTGCACGTGTCTGTTGGTGGTTTCTCCTGCTGAGAAGCAAAGACTGTAAGAGCAACTCATACTTAAATTATTGGTTGGGAAATGTGTTTTTACAAAGAATTAAGAGTTACAGAGTTTGTTAAATTTGCCACTGGCTGCAATGTTTCCTTGCTGAATGAATACTCAGTAAAGACAGGTGTAATAAAGACTTTTCTGCTGCAAATGATATAATGTAACATTCCTGGTCAGGATAAAATTCTTAAATCACCCAAGTAGTGGCTCAGTCAAGCAGAATGAAATCAAATGCACTACTGGAGTTTGTAGTGTAACCTTTTAAGTATTGGAGATGTTAAAAATATAGTAGTGGGTTTGAGCTTTGCTAGTTTGAATATATGGTTGTTCTTGTCTTAGAAAGTCAATAAATAAAGCAAAGCATTTGTGGGAAAGCCATTGTTCACATGGCCTGGCTCCGTTGTGTTAGTTCCTATACCCAGCTGTCATAGCTGGGGTTCTGTTCTTTAATGATGGTACTTCAGGCAGTTACGCGCACAGCCTAGATGAAGATGCTTCTGTACAGGGAGTGGAATAAGAATTGTTGCTGTGTGGCCACATGCTCTATCTTAACTAGAAATTTGGGGGAGGGGGGAGGAATGTTGTGCCCATTTGAAATGTTGATTTGAGTGAGTTGTGGTCATAATGAGAAGGTCTGTTGTAGTCTGTTTATTACTTTTAGCAGTGTTTCATTAGCACCCAGCAGCTTTGTTCTGAGGTGGCCCATGATGTGGTTTCTCGCAATAATAATTTCCAGTCCAAGGGAGACATTTGAAGGGTTGGGTTTGAGAGCTACTCTTGAATCAGTCTGCTAGGCTTCTTTGTTCTGAATTTGTTTTTTCAATTTTGTTCTCTTTAAGTATTTTTCAGTGCTTGGCCCAAAACAATGAAGTAGATAGAGAACATATTTCATGCTTACTTGTGAAGTATTGTCTGTGGTACAAGTGATCCTTGTTTCTGTCCAAGAGTATCTTCATTCACTTAAAGAAGAGTTTGTTTTCCACATCTTTTGTCAAAATAGTTGTCACAAGTATTAAAAAGTAAAAAAAAGGAAAAAAAAGAAAAAAAAAGAGGGGGAGGGGATGAAGGAGAGAAAGCCTGATCTCTTATATTTTGATTTGGTGTATATATAACTTTCTACGTGACGTTTTTGAGTATATTTTATATTTTACACTTATGTAAATGAAAGTTTTGGCAAATAAATGATTTAAGTTTTCCTATCGAAGCTCTAGAACCAGTAGGTGCTGGTGATTAAGGGTATGTATATCATTAGTTCATGTTTTTTAGTAAAGGAAATTGCTGATGACAGTAAACTTTAATTCCATCTCAATTAAATGTAAAGTGACTGCAAAGGGCTGTTGTCAGTGACTTTTGTAGCATTCTCACTAGAGAGGGACGCTAATTGAGCCTGCATATTTTCATTCACGTAATTTAGCTTGGCTTATAAGATTTTTGGTTCAAAATCCAAATTGGTTGGTGCATTGTGGTGAGATACTGACACAGAAAAGTTTTATGACAAGTGTATCTCTTGAAAGAACTTGTAATTGCTTCTTCTCAAGTCTTCAGCTGCTGAATTACCCCTTGCACTGAAGATGTGTTGAAGTTGAAGCCAAATATTTCACTTATGTTTCACTTCTGAGGGTCTTCTGAACACTTAGGAAGCATTTCAGGAGTTTCATATTCTTCACAACCATATTCTATGTGGATGTTATTATTTTAATAATTGTTTGAAGCATGATATGGAAGAAATCTTTTCCATTCCACACTTGCACTGAGTGCTCTGAACTTTTCTAGTACTTGATAGTGGGTCATTTGTAAAGTTTTCATAAGAAAAAGTGAAGACCAGGGATCTCACTGTATACAGTGATACTTCAAAGAAAGAGTTTTGTTTTCATTTTTTCCTTCTCTTTGAAGTTTTTGGAATAGTACGAATTTCAGAAGCATTTATATTTTTGAGCATAGTGCAAGCCACAGTACACTTGACCTTAGCCAAAAGTCTGGGAAGTGACCCTTTATGGTCAAAACTGGGTGAAGTTGTTCATCTTAGCTAACTGTTTATTGTGCTTCCAGTGGTTTTTCATAGAATCATTTAGGTTGTAAAAGACCTCTAAGATCATCAAGTTCAACTGTTATAGCCCTTCTCTGGACATGCTGCAGGGCCTCGATGCCCTTCTTTTAGTGAAGGGCCCAGAGCTGAATGCAGCACTCGAGGTGCGGCCTCACCAGAGCCGAGTACAGGGGGACGATCACCTCCCTGCTCCTGCTGGCTGCACCATTCCTGACACAAGCCAGGATGCCGTTGGCCTTCTTGGGCACGCTGCTGGCTCTTGTTCATCAACCAACATCCCCAGATCCTTTTCCTCTGCACAGCTTTCTAGACACTGCCTGAAGTCTGTAGCACTGCATGGGGTTGTTGTGGCCAAAGTGCAGGACCCAGCACTTAGCCATGTTGAACCTCATCCCATTGGCCTCTGCCCATTGACCCAGCCTGCCCAGGTCCCTCTGCAGGGCCTTCCTGCCCTCCAGCAGATCACCATTTGTGCCTACCAGGGTCTTGTCTGCGAACTTACTGAGGGTGCCTTCAATCACCACGTCCAGGTCATTAATAGAGATACAGAATTGAAAGGTCTTAAACAACTCCTGTTAACATCTTGACCTTGTCACTGAAATTAAGATAGTATTTAGTTTCTTCTGATACAGGCTGCATACAGTGACAGAATTCCTGAACTTAGCTCTTCACTGAGTCTCAACACTTGTATGCAAATGTAGCTGTTATAATTTTGTTTTGTTCTTGCTAAAATAAAAATAAAAGAGCTTAAATAAAGGAATGTCTAAAACGCTTTAATTAAGAGAAAATAGGAAGTTTCTTTTGGGCTTGTACCATACCAAATGAGATGTCAGATTTTCATGAAATGTTGCTGGACTCTTCTTGAATTGTACAGAAATTGAAGAAACTATTTACAAATAATAATAATAAAAAAATAGATCCTTATTTTAGCTATCCCCCAAAAAAGGAAAATATTTTTTTTAAAATTGTATAGGAAAGAGTCTTTCATAAGTGTGTTGCTATTTGCAATGTCAGTATATGTATATTTTTGCACATTGTATATTTTCCCACTGTGAAGACTAACCGTGGGCAAATTAGATACAAAAGATGATCCCTTACATTTGTTGTAGATGTTTTGATTCCTTTGAGCTGCAGGGGAAGTAAGCAGTTGTGTATCTTAGTAACTTTGCATCTGACGCTTTATTTCTTTTATTGGCATGAGCATCTGTGATAGCAAAGATAACAGATTTTATTTTATTTTTCTTTATGAGAAGTGGTACACAATTTACATGCATCAGATCATCATTCAGTGTGGCAATTTCTTTTTCAAGGTTTTCCATGCAAGTGTCCCTTTCTATTCTGAATATTACTGCTCAACAAGTTGTTACACTATCAGTGAAAGGAAACAGTTAACATGTTTTGCCAGTGTTAATGGTTTGTATAATAACACTGTCTCCACTGAACTGAATAGTCACAGAAATATAGTCTCAGATATTCTATGATTTTTCTCCACCTTTTTGTTTTGCCATTAACTGCTGGCATTCAGTGCCTAAGTCTTCCTCTTACTATTTAGAAGCCCCTGCAGTGGCAAATGGAAAATTGCATCTGCTGCGTAAAAATGATTCTGCTGCTTCTTGTCTCTATCTCCAAATCACAGGAATAATAGGATAGTATTTAGCTGTAGAGTGCCCTCAGACTTCTGATTTCACACCCTATTTACTTGCTATGACACTGCAAGAGATTTAATGTGCCTTGTTTAAAGGAAACGGCTCATTCTTGGGGTGACAGCATGCCAAAAATGTATCACAAATATGTCACTCTTTACCTAGACATTTCTGAGCCAGTATTTTGTTAGACTCTAAACTTTTACCCGCTTTTCCAAGTTGATTTAGCCAAAACTTTTTAATACTATGTCATCACAAGCTAGCTGCTTTCTCTGGGGCAATTTGCTAATAAAACCTGTATCTTTACCAGTTTCTACACTGACATTATGTTCAAGTTTTTTTACAGTTTTTCACATGGTGCTTCTCCTGCATTTCCTTTAAATATATATATGTATTTTTGTTTTGGTAGATGATCCACTGACCATTTTATCTGTCAGTGTTGTATTTGTTGTTTTATTGACGTTTCCATGATTCATTTAAGTATGCTAAATATTTAAATGTATTATTTTAGGCCTGTTACTCTGAAAGGAAGATAATCTCCTGGCTCTATTCATGTTAACCAACTGATAATTGCATCAGTTGTTATTCATCTTTTTCCTTCTGTACACATTTAAGCTTCAATGGAGCTTCAATGACTAATATCATGTCCTTAAATAAATATGTTCCTCTTAATTCCAGCTAAGGTATTATTTGGCATTTATTGTCTGGTACTAGCAATGTATTTTGTTCCACACATGAGGCTGAAAAAATAAAATACTTCAGGAGAACAGCACTTATGAGACTTTTTTAAAACTTTGTTTTTTTTCATCACTGGATCATCATGGTAATTTTTTTCACTCCAGTATATAGCAGTGTGAGAAAGAAAGCTTTTGACTTAAACATATGCATTGGTGTTCAAAGCCTTTTCTATAACACTGAGCCTTTAAGAGCGGGCTGAATGAAGGATGGGAAAGATTTGTACGTGCAAGGGATAAAGACCCTTCTTCAAGAGTATGAAACAGCTAAAAAAAAAAAAAAGTTGCAAAGACTGGAATAGGAAATGGAAGCAATACCTTTGTGTTCATGCCAGCTTCTTGAAGTAAAAGAGTGATAAAAGAACCAGGGGGAGTAGTGGAGGGGCATTTACCTTGGAAAAAGCCTTTATTGAGAATTATGCCCATTACTTACCAGAGATTGCAAGTGACAATGGAATTATTGTGGAGCTAATTGAGATGGGGATGTGCACGAGCTTGAGATGAAACTTGGAAGAGATGTGTGTGTTGCAGTGTTTTTTCCTTCGGTTGTCGTCTAGCAGCCCTGTTCTCGTAAATGTTTATGTTAACTGTAAGAGATTGTCCTCCTGTAAGTGGAAGATTAATGAATGTTTCGTCATCATTGTCTTCTATTTGATAGATACACACAAGAGCTATGAAGCAACTCCCATTCCCAGTTGCCACTATAGAAGCTAAAGTGCTGCTGAAGGGTCAAGAGAAGAGTTCCGGTCTCTGCATCTCCAGGTACTTACTACTCCTTGAAATGCAACAAGCTGTAGATAAACACAACCTTACTTAACTGGTCTTAAGTCTTTGGAAGGCATCAAAATAATCTAAATTAATGGAATATGTTTAAAATTGCAATACTTTTATCAGAATATTTTTAAGGGCTTTAATAGCTGACTCCAGTTTGGCTACAGTGTTTCAGGAGGTGATCTTCAGGAAAATACAAACATTGCACCATTGATTTTAAAACGTCAGCCATGTGGTTCTTTCATCACAAAAAATCAGCTCTAAATGTGAAAATACATAATGACATTCTTCACTTTGGTCGATAATGAGTTCCACTTAAGTCCTGGAGTAATAAAAGCAGCATTTTAAAATACCCTCTAGACAAATTGTAACACTATTAGATCTGTGTAGTTTGTGGTTGCATTTAATAGAGTTTCTCTAAGTGTCTGAAAGGGTGTGGTTCCTCCCAACAGGAAGGGCTCCTGTCATATGGAGCCGCTTGAAGAGGAAGTTCAGGAGCAAATGTGCTTCCTGCATGAAAATAAAGCTTAAGTTGTTTATGAGTCAGCAACTTCGAGTAGGAAGAAGGTCCTTCTCTATGCTTTTCCAGTAATAAATGTGTGTTAAATAATTCAGGACAATATCAGACGCCTGCTTGGTTCAATCCAGCAAAAATAAGACCACAAGGTCATGCTACAGAGGTTAATTTTGGTTTGTTCATTTTTAAGACAAATTTAATATCTAAACAATGTACCATGTAATTAGAGCCTATAGAAGGTTAAACTATTTACTTTCATAAAGCATAAATGAAGATGTCTCACCTATCAGAGGCACCTGTATGTGGAAAAACTATGGCAGCACTTGAGTAGGAAAAGCTTGTAAGTTCCATTAATTGGATGCCATGGCTCTACAAATTAATGGAAAAAAACGATTGTAGGAATTTTACCCTGAATTAAACAATAAGGTTTTATTCAAAGCCTTTAATTAAAGCTATCTGTTTCTAAAAGATGAGCTGTAATTCTAAAGAAGTTTTGAATTTGAGTTAGAAAATACTGGGAAAGTTTACATGGTTTGTCTCAAGCAGGAACGAGGACTAAATGAACAATGGATTTCTACAATCTAAAATTATTGTTTCCTTTTTTTTTTGTTTTGTTTTGTCATGTAATAGTCTAGCAGGCAGCATTTTGTGTTTAAGACAGTACTGTTTCTTCCAACAGGATAATATACAGGCATAACTGTCACGTGCATGTGTAAGATGCTAGCCTTTACCTGAATCTAGTGGTGCTCAATTATTTCTGTAAGACAGCTTTTAAAAGAGTTTTTCTTTAAGTTACTCAAAAAGTAAAACCTAACTGTCTCAAAGCTCTGTCAGAATTACAGATGGCTTTATTTGGTGGGTATAGGAGGCCAGCCACTTTACACGAATATGTCTCCATATTTGTGTATGTCTTTTTTGTGAATAAGTATAACATGCAGCAAATTATTTTTGTGTTGGTCAGCTGGAGCTTAGAAACAAATATGATTTAAATTATTATTTTTTTTTTTTCCAGGTATTAAGTCTTTCGAGTAGTACTTGTTTTCAAGAAATACTATGGACAACATGAAAAAAGTTGATGACAGCTCTAGTAATGATGGATTTCTGCTTAGAATGGGCCTCAATGATAACAAAGCTGGAATGCAAGGCTTGGATAAAGAGAAAATCAATAAAATCATCATGGAAGCTACCAAGGTTGGTTTGATTACTTTTTTTTTTTTTTTCCTCCCAGTGCTTCAACTCTTTCCCAACATCGTAAGCCCCTCTTCTTCCCATCCCCAGATTTTATCCCTCACATGTGTAAATGGAGCTTTTAAGGAGAAATGCATGTGTGGGGAGGGAGTACAGTTTAGCATACCTGTGGATTCATGCACAGAGTCCTAGAGGAACACGACTGAATCGGTCGTTAGGTGTTCCTTTTTTGCCTGAAGCAGTATATAAGTAGCACTGCATTGTTCGGAGGTATTGTGAAGATTTCAGCTTCTTTAGGCCTTTTTTCCCCTTTCCATTCCTTTTGCCTGCCTCATCACCCAAGTAGATCTACCTCTGTTGGTCACCTTTCCATAATTGATGAAGTTGATGGGACCGTATTTTTCTAATACTTTCACTAGAATTCTGTTGTCCCTGTCTTTTTGTCCATCGTAAATGGTACTTGAGAGAGGTGGCTAATAGTATGTGGCTTTGTATCAAAGATCCACAGAGGAGGCCACAAATTACAAGGCACTGAAATATTATTCCTCTTATTTTTTTCTCTGATCCTGCACATGGGCACATCAAGGCTTCCATTGATTTAGATGTTTCATTTACTTGTTCCCTGTTTCTTGAAAACTTGTCTCTTTGTCATACATATGCCTCATAACAATATTTGGAAAAAAAATATTTCTGAAGAACAGTTACTGTTTCATCACCTGTTTTGAAATGGAACAAGCTGTAAAATTGGCTCTCAAAACTGATATACAGGCTTCTCTGTATTAGGATATATTTCTGTCAATAAAGCAAGGGAATATAGTACCAGGTATAGTTCAAGAAATCTGAAAATAAGCTTCAGTTCTTTCTGAAACTTTTCTTCTTTTGCAGTCCTTTCAAAATTAAACCTACAAACCCTAACCCACAATGGTATTTCAACAAAAACTTATGTAATTTCAACTGTGAAATATTGCAAGAGATGTAAAACAAACAAACAAAACCAAAATAAAGCATAACCCCCCCTGCTTTAATAACAATCTTAAATATTTGTGTTGCTTCCCACACCAACATTTTGGTGTCAATTTCTTTCCGTGAGACTCTACAAGTCATGTTTCATTGCAGAGGGGAGAAAAGATGATATGTATATCTGATGAAGAAAGAAAATGCACAGTAATTTCTTCTAAACAATAAGATATGACATATAGTCTTTCTATTATTTGTTTTTATCATTATTATAAAAGAGAATATTTTTGTTTTTTCATGTAAATGCCTGGTTCTGATTTGACCGTTCTTGAATTCTTGGCGTCAGTTCAAGTTTGGTAGTCAGAGACTTTGAACTACAAATTTGTCCGCTTCTGCTGATTTTTATCAGCTGGTTCAACAGAACATGATACCTCTTCCTACAAATGTTATTTCTCTTGTAAGAGAAAAATATTTTATTTCCTGGTTATGAGTTTTCCTCTTTTCCATATCATTGCATGTCTTTGTTTATTTGTTATGAGTTGAGAACAGGGAAGTCACAATGTGCAATCTCTACATTGTTGTCTTCTTTGTATGTTTTCGTTACATCTCCTCTTGTTCATCCCTTTCCTTGAAGAAGCGATTACATAATTAAGAGGAATTTTATGCCTATTTGGTTTTCATCATCCTCTTCTAAATAGCTTCAAATTCTGCAATGCCTTTCAAGATCAAATGGTTAGTTAAATACCCACCATTAGAAGTGGACTTTACTTTTATAATGCCATTATTTCCATGATTCAACAGTGTGGAAGTTTGACAAAATGCTTAAAACAAATTTTTTTTTGAGCTTTATAAGCCTTATTTTGAGGGTATTGTAAATAATAGTTTGTCATTTATCTACTATTTCAGATATTTTATTAAGTTTTAGAACAAGTTATGTTTTTTTTTTTTTTTTTTGTAAACATAGCAAGTTCTCTAAATTGTCTCTTACCATTAGAATGGGTCTGAGAAGGAGAAATGTTTGAGGAGAAGGACTTATTTTTGTCATGTTAGGAGAGATATGTAAAGTACCTGTGTTATATGAAAATCCAAAGCATGCATTACTGTCTTATGTTTTCTGTATCTAAAGATCAAATGTTGTTGGAGGAAAAGACAAAAAAAAAAACCAACTTACTGTTTTTGCAATTTTCTTCAAGGGTTCCAGATTTTACGAAAACGAACTTAAAAAAGATCAACAGGTTAACCAACGAATTGAAAAAATGATGCGGCTAAAAGAGAAAATTACACAACAACAGCTATTGAAAGCGCAGTTGCAGGTACTAATCTTGTGAAGACCTTTTTTGGAGAAAATAGCAAATAAACATTTCGTTGTGTTGTAATATACTGCAGTAAATTTTGTTGATAAGCACAATGCTGGCTGTTGTTTTGATGTTAGTCATGCAAACAAAAATTTGCACAGTGTCTTAAGGATGTAAGCTTAATAAAAATTTGCTGGAAGAAGATTAAATAGGTTCTAAGACCTAACTAAAATGTTTTTATTTGAATAGAATGAAGAAAAGTAATTCCTGTTCTTCTAAGTCTGTACAGTTTAAAGGGATGTCATTACGGTTTATGGAAGATTCATTAAATACTTTGTTAATAAGTATCATGGAAGTGTTGTCTACTTTCTGTTCTTAGAACGTGTATTTTTGTGTAGTAAGACCTGCAATGGAATGAAGGTGATCAGAGCTGTCAACTATTCTGGATTAATTTATTCCTTATTGATGCTAATTAGTAAAATAAATAAATAATAGTAATGGCAAGCAGTCACAAGAAATACAAATGTCCTAAATTAGAAAGATGAAGGAACTATTTTTCTTCTTACATGCTAATGAGAAGCATGTGAGAGTAGTATCGTAAATATTACTGTGGGTGAAATTGTTTAAAGAAAACTGAAACACCAGGTTGCACGCTATACATTCTTAGACACAACAAAATTAAAGTTACTTGTAGAGGCTTAATTTGCTTCTTTTTTCATTTGTACTGTGATTCAGTCTTTAATTACATGATTGCATGCTATTTTTCCCTAACAGGAAAAATTTCCTGTTTCATTCAGTGAAAAGTGCAATGTTCACTGAGTGAGCAGTTACTCATTATTTACTCTTGTCCTCATTGTTCAATGGGTGGCCCAAACCTTATTTGTTATACACTAGTCTAATCCATCTTTACATGCAGAATTACCGACTTCGTTGTAGTTTTTCTATGTTGTACACTCTTTAAATTATTCTTGCAATACTCAAGCAAAGTAGAATGATATTTTTGTTTTGCACATGAAGAGCTGAGGGAACAAAAATAAATTAATCACACCCATTGATTTTGAAAGCCATTGTGAGGACTACAGGTCCTGATCTTTGTTGTACAAGCTTTTTATTTGTTCACTGTAGATTTGAAGATCACATTGCTAATTAGATGCCAGTTTCTCAAATTTGAGCCCAGAGGAGCTTGCAAGAATAGTCCCTCTGAAAAAATTTTGTTATTAACCTATATGCCTCAGCTGTTTTTGTTATTTTTTAGCATGATTCAGTTATGTCTCTGGTAGTTATTATTGTTAGTTTTCGGGGGTAGCATTTGAGTCATTTAATTATGAAAATTATTAAATTATGAGGCATGAAAACATACTTTCACTTCCATCCTTCTTTCCAACAGAATTTTTTATTCTACAGAGGACAGGATTTCTTATAAAAGGAATTACATGGGTCTTATAAAATTAGTATATGGGTGTATAATTAAAGAATGTGTAGTGCATACAGTGAAAGTCAACATATTTGAATTGCTTTGACTACCTTTGTCTTTCTGAACTTGATTCTTTGATCTTGCAAAATTAATGTTTTCTTTTAATGATTTAGATGAAAAATGCTTCATATAAAAGCAAAGAAACTTAAAAAGAGAAAATACTTCATGTGGTTCTTACTAAAACCTGCATTTCAAACCTGATGTTTGAAATCTTTGCCACTTGCTCAAAGAACAGTCTCCTTTTTTCTAATTGAATAACTGTTACATTAGCTGCCATAGTGCATGAGGACTGTTATTAGAGGATGATGAGAGGCACACTTTTCTGATGGCTAATTTCAGGTCTTTGACAATCAAGTTGTAAAAAATCTGGAAATCTTGGATATCTGTTCTATCCCCTGTATGCAAATGAATTCTGGTCCATGATCGTTATTACCCTAATTTCTTTATCACAAGTTCTGACCCTTTTGCTCTCTTCTGTACTTTCTTTCATTTTTTTCCATCCTCAATCTATTTTTTTTGTCCCACATCCCCAGATTAACATTGGTTGTTCTTCCAAAGCAGTTTCTGTCTATACCCCCAGGGTCTGTGATAAAGTCCTCAGTCTCCTGTTTCAGCCAGTCTTTATCTCTGTCTGGGTTCCTCAGTGCCTCCACCATTTCCCATCAGTTACTCTCCAGTAAATCTTCCCCAGGCTGTTAACTCCACCTTCAATGTCTCAAGTCATCTTTGTCCTATATGGATTCCTTAATATGTGCTTGGTATTATTGAATCACCTTCTTTAGGTCTTTCAGGTATGGATATACTTGGCTCTCATTATCAACTTTGTCTTTATTATAATTTTTTATTTATTTCTTAACAACTCTTTGTTTCAGTACTACCTCCTGATATAGTGTGAGAGAATTTGTTCTCTTATGGTTTGTAAGTGGGAGATACTCTGGAATTACATAGTTGTCTGTAAACGTGAGTGCTGCAAGTTTTCATCTTCAAGTCAAGTTGTGTTTGTAGGATGGTTAGAGATTGAGATATGGCTTCCTAAGATGGCAGTCAATACAAGTGCTGTGATGTAAAAATGAACCCACAACAAAGTTTCCACATACTGGATTTTTTTTGAGAAAATCCAGGTTACACAGGGGAACAGCAGCATAAATGCTGTCTTTCTCACCACTAGAGTCTATGTGTGCCAAGCAATAGTTTGAAGTTTTCCTAATGAATGCCATTCTCTCCCAAAGGAAATAATATACTGTATGGCATCATACAATCATTTTTTTTTTTTTTAAAAAAGTAGTATCATTTGTTATCTCTTCATCTTGTCAAATGCTTTTAAAGATATAAAAGATTTTGAATAATCTTTTCATATATTTCTTTGATAAAGCAAATTATGATAAAAAACTTGTATTTTGCATAAGGTAAAGAATGAGAGGTTACTCTTTAAATTGTATACAAGTAACTATAGGCAAAATTAAACTTATATGTACAGGTCATATGTTTTAGTATTTTTTTGATCTAGCCTAGAAAATAAAATAATTAAAAAATGTTGTCTTTTTTTACCTGCAAAGGAAAATTGAAAGCAACTTTTAAAAACTTCTCTACCTGGCTTGCCTCTAAGAGCTTTTCATAGCTTTTTTTTTTGCCTTACTAAAGACAGATTTGCACAGGATTCTCTGAGTAAGTCTAGGTGTCTTTTGTTCTGGCATATTACTTTAATCAATCTCTGTTACTGATGTTACATTTTCATATTTCTATTTAGATCATTTTCGTTCATTCTTTAGACTGATATGGTATCTGATGAGTATGTATCATGTTAGGAATACATGGGGGAGTAAAAGCAAAAAAGTTTGTTATAAATGTGATAAATTGAAATACAGAAGTTAAGTAGCTGGAATAGAGATTGACAGTAAAGTACTTAATTAAAGTAACTTGAAGTTGCAAATAGCCTAGAATGCTTTGCAAAATATAATTTAAAAACAAAAGGATGCTTTCCGTGGTGACAGGGTGACTTAAACTCTTGATGAATTTGTAGTGTAAAGAAAATAAGCTTTGTTCAGAAGGATTTAAGTGAAAGAAGAATGGAAGAAGCTTCTTCTTCCATATGTATCATGTGAATAGTTGGCTTTTTGTGTTATTTGAATGGCTTGCCAGCAGCACTTTCCACTTGGGCCCTTAATCTTTTTAAACCAGTTTTCTCGGCCTCAGGGAGCACAGTGTACTCTTCTACATGTAACAGCCTAATCGGAGGCCCCAGTTCACTGCTCAAATGAATTTGGAGCAAACCAGAGAAAATACTTTTTCAGCAATTCAGTTGGGACATACATAGTTGCCTGTCTGTGTTCAGTGTATTCAACTTCAAAGGATGAGATTTTAGATTAGGTGGTTTTTGTTTAATTAAGCTGCTTTGCCAAGAAGTAATAAGGTAACTCTTCAAGTAACTGTGCAAATTGCACATAAATATTTCTTTTCAGATCATAAACTCATTGCAGTTGAGCCAGAGATGTTTCTGCAGTGGTACCTTAGTGCCATGAATGTATGTGAGTGTCCTTTTACTTCTGTCCCATTTTGCCATGGGTGTTTCTTGAGCTCTGGTGTGCCTGAAGCTCATTGCTATCAACAGCAACCTTTTGTTTGTGTAAATAGAGGTTAGCATAGTCATTAGTGTGGCTGGATAATCACAGTTAGATAGCACTTTGTTCTCTTTTTTTTTTTTTTTTTTTTTGATACTTTCTCTTTTGCTGAGAACTGTGTGTGGTGCTAACGAAAAGCATAATGAGATGTGTGAACAACTGGCTGACAGTCAGGCCCAGAGGGTTCTTGTAAATGGGGTTATATCAGGCTGGCAGTGTGTCACTGGTGAGGTTCTCCAGGGCTCCACTTTAGGACCAGTCCTCTTCAGTGTTTTCATAAACTATTTGGATGAAGGACTTGAGGGTTTTTTGAGCATGTTCATGAACGATACCAAATGGGGTGGAGCAGTTGAATCTGTCAAGGGTAGTGAGGCCTTGCACGGAGATCTGAACAAATTAGACAGCTGGGCAATTGCCAACAATATGAAGTTTAACAAGAGCAAATGTCAGATTCTGCAGCTGGGAAGGGGCAATCCTGGTTGTATATACAGACTGGGGGATGAGAGGCTGGAGATCAGCCCTGCGGGAAGGGGTCTGAGGTTTCTGGTCCACAGCAAGCTGAACAGGAGCCAGCAGTGTGCCTTGGCAGCCAGGAGGGGCAACCCTGCCCTGGGGTGCATCAGGCCCAGCTTGGGGGAAGGGATTGTCCCACTCTGCTCTGTGCTGGGCGGCCTCACCGTGAGCACTATGTGCCACAATGCCTGAAGGACATAAAATTATTAGAGTGCCCAAAGGAGGGCTATGAGGATGGTGAAGGGTCTAGAGGGGAAGACAAATGAGGAGTGTCTGATGTCACTTTGGGTTGTTCAGCTCAGAGCAGAGCAGACTGAGGGGAGGATTGTGGTCTACAGCTTCTTCACAAGGGGAGCGGAGGGGCAGGCGCTGAGCTCTGCTCTCTGGGGACAGCGACAGGACCTGAGGGAACGGCATGGAGCTGGGACAGGGGAGGGTCAGGCTGGGGGTTAAGAAAAGGTTCTGCACCCAGAGGGTGGTTGGGCACTGGGACAGGCTCCCCAGGGCAGTGGGCATGGCACTGAGCCTGACAGAGTTCAAGAAGTGTTTGGACAACGCTCTCAGACATGTAGTCTGATTTTTTTTGGGTTGCCCTTTGGAGACTCAGGAGTTGGACTCAGTGATCCTTGTGGGTCCCTGTGGTTCTGTGATCTTAACAGAAAATTTAAGGCCTACTGATTTAGGTAATGCACTCATAGTTTCTAGCAGTGCTTGCTTCATACCTCATTCATAGTCAAAAGAAACATAGGTTTCAGAAACAAACACAAGATCTACAAGCTTATTAGTAAAAGAATACAAATAAAATAAGAGGCACAATAAGTTTGTTTTTGTGGAGAGATCTGTATGCTGCTGATCAGAACACCATAGAACTGATCAAACTCACAGTCTACTAACAGGAGATTTATCTTTAACTCTTGGAGAGAAAAGCAGTGTTCTGTGTATGATCTTCAAAAGTCACTTAACAATTTTGCTAACAATCAAGCCTTATATATATTCCTGTAACAAATGCTGGTGAATTTTATGAGGTAATTAACTTTCTTACCAGTATGTGAACTTGCTTGTTCAAGACTTTTTTTTTTGATGAAGATAGATGGTTCTGCTCTTTGAGTTGCTAGTCTTTTCTTCACATCTGAGCCAGTTTTCTGAAGTGTGTAGCATCAGTTAGGTGTTGGAAATTCACGTTCCATTAACATATTTTCAGGTGTTTTGTGTTTTTCTTTTTAACAACTTGCATCACAGTAGCTAAAGCTGCATCTTCAGTGGGTCTTATCAAGTTTCTGTCTAAATCAGGCGGCATATTTTTTCATGTGAGTTGTTTTTTTTTTTTTTTGTTCCATTTGCTATACCAGTATTCTCTCTGAGAGCAAGTGTCACCAGAAACAACTTTTTTTTTTTTTTTTTTTAAGTCTTTAGGATCATCTGTACTGTTACACTTCTGCAAGGTTAATAGTTTTTTAATTACTGGCTTATTTTGTTCAGGTGGACAGACTTGTGATGGAACTGGAACAGAGCCGTAACCTTAGCTGTACTATTGTACACATTGATATGGATGCCTTCTATGCAGCTGTGGAAATGAGAGACAAACCAGAGCTGAAGGAAAGGCCTATTGCAGTGGGATCAATGAGTATGTTGGTAAGGCCAAATGTTAAGCTAATATAGAAATCACTTGCATGAATTTCAAGCGTAATAACATGCAATAGTAGCATCATATAATGACACTTATAAAAATAAATGTTATGACTGTGGAAAGAAATAAGAAATAGTAGATGAACTGTCTTTTCTTATGCCATGTAAGCTGGATCTTATTTTTTGGTGGAAAGTGTACTGATAAAATTTTAAAGGATGTAAGCAGACAAAGGGGAAAAATCTGTATTAATTCTCAACCTTGTCAGTCTTTTTTGTGTGGAGTTACATGATTAGGACTTGATTATTTAACACTAAACTTAAGAGAGCAAAACTTGATAACACTGAACTTACTTCTTTTCTCCTAAGTCTACTTCAAATTATCACGCTAGGAGATTTGGTGTACGTGCAGCCATGCCTGGATTTATTGCTAAAAAGCTGTGTCCACATTTAACTATAGTACCATTAAACTTTGAAAAATACGGCAAAGTGAGTAAAGAGGTAAGTCTGGAAAATGAAAACACTCTAACCAAATATGAATGTACTTTGTTTTAGACTTTACCAGTTTAGATACCATAAAAAGTAGTAGTTTAACAGAACAGACAGACAGAATGTTTGGCTTAAATGTTAACTTAAATGTTGGTTTAAATGTTAAATTCTTCAGTGACATGGATTTGAACATAAGTTAAACAAAACATGGGTGCTTTTGGGACAGGAGATGTTTTTCATTATGTTCAACCCTGCTGCAGTTTTAATGAAATCAGTAGTGATAAAGATAGCAATCTTCAAAACTGTGTAATGAGCTAGTGGTACCAGTTGAGACCTGTTATTCTTAAAATTTCAAAATCATGGCATGTAATCTAATTATTAGGAAGCTGCATGTACATAAGCAACATAGAGGTAATAATTACATATAATATATAATCATCATTTAAAATGCTAATTACTGAAGAGAGAGGCCAAGAGCATTTTTGAGTTCAAGATGCAGATTCATTTGTCCTAAAAGAAGGAACTTAAAGTGCAAACGCTTAGGGAGAAAAGAAGTTGCATCTTGGTTGAATGCAAGTAGCTTCACTTAGAACAAGGAGAAATATTTAGCATACAAAAAAAATCATTTTTAAACAAAAAAGGGAAAGAAAAGAAAAATATTTTGTAGATCTTAAATTCATGCATGTTACAAGTTCCTTCATTTCAATACAATTATGCCAAGATGTATTTATATATTTACTTTTATGAAGCCTCAATCTCTTTACATAAATTAAAGTAAGCTACTGACTAATTTTAGTTGAATTTGATTCTTCTCACTTCCATCTTCAGAAAGTGTGTATAAATATTACTCTTTCAGAATAGATTTGAACTTGGTAATAATCTTGGATCTCATGATACATGCTTCATTTGTTGCTTGGGGGTAAAGTATTAAAAAATTATAGTTGTTTTATGCTTATATTTATGTTCTTCTCCTGGGATTTGGATTGCAAACTAAATAAACTTTATTTTGTCATTAAAAGCTGAACAGTGAATCCTATTAGTAATCACGTGCAGAGAGATGAGGTGCACATGATCAAATGTTGTGATACCTAAGAATTTGACCAAAACTGGTAAAGAAAACATGATGCAGTCAATTTTTCCTCCTTTTTTTAAAAAAAAAAAAAAAAAAAAGTCGGAGGGGAAGGGAGAAGGGGGAAAAAGTAGAGATTTTATTCTGTTGAATTTAATATTTTGTCTTTTTGGAGGATGTATTCAGCATTAAAGATTTTATGATAAGTTTGCCAGTGGCACTGACCAGTGCTCTAAACCACTGGCTGTAACTTTCATTTGGATGTAATTTAAGACGTAGATTGTCTTATCTTATATATCTGATGTCTGACAGACAGTGCACAGATGGGTAAATCAGCTCGTGCTCATTCTGAGGTTCTGCTGGTTTCCTAGATCCCTGGAGTTTTGTTCAGGTGGTTACTGCAGTGGCTGTGAACCTGGTGTCTTGTCAAGAGCTTAGTCATTGAGCTTAGTGACCAATGCAGTAAAATACAGTGCTCTGACCCCCCATTCTTGCCTATGATTGATATCTTGCTACTTGAGAGAAATAGTACTATAATTTTTCTATTTCACAAAATTATTTGTTCTGTAAATGGTTTTAATATCAATTAGTCATCTTGAAGTTTCAGAGTACATCTGTTCACCTAATAGTTCTGTGTCAAAATCTGCGTTTACATCAACAAGGTTTTAAACTTTCTCTATCGTTTATGAAGGTTAGAGAAATATTGGCTGAATATGATCCCCAGTTTATGCCTATGGGCCTAGATGAAGCCTACCTGAATATAACTGAGCACTTGGAGGAAAGACTGAACTGGCCTGAAGATAAGAGAAGATTCTGTTTCAGAACAGAAAGCACTGCTGAAAAGGGTATGCAAAATACTCTCTGTTCATGCATATAACATATGTTTCAGATAAGCTGTACCCATTAAAATACGTGTATTTAAGTCTGGATGTAATTTGTCCATGCACTGTCTACCTATTATTTGTTAGGTTACAGGTTAATTTCTGTACCAGTCACCTGTGCCATGTAATCTAATGATCTTTTGACTTAAGATCTAACGATCTTTTGACTTAAGGAGGTATAGAGTAAGTAAATTTATTGTTCTAATGTTAATTTGTAATTCACCAAAGTGTATTCTAGAATAGTACAGTGAGTCCTGTGCATCAGAAATATGAGAAATTGTTTGCAAAAACAGCGTGTGTAAGCTCTATTTACATGATTATACAAGACTAAAAATGTGTGAAGAAACGAGCACTGCAGAAGTACAGTAATGCTTAAAATATGACTGGATCTCATATGGCTCTATAAGATGGAGTTGGATCCACACCCACAACTGTGTATCCAGTTGGGAATAATAAAAAAGGAGTCATGCAAGTAGTCGATTGAAGTCGATTGAACTGGAACATTTGTACTATCAATATTCAAAAATGATCCAGATAGCCATTAAGAGGATAATGAAGGATACTGTGCTGAAAAACATCAACTGAATAGAAAGAAACAAACCGGCATTGTCTTAACAAAACAAGTATCACTGATACATAGTCATGTGCTTCTTCATACTTCTGTAATCTGTGTTCTTTTGGAGCACATGCAACATGGGTTATGTGGAATTGTAATAGTAAAGTTTATAGAGTCTGACAAAGGCTTGCTGATGGTCCTTGTTCTACAATGACTGCAGCTGAGAAGCTTGCCAGTTTGCTCGTTCTAGAATCAGATATTCCAGAATTCTAGTATCTTTGGAAAATATTGAAGAAATTTGTGCAAAGGATTTTTATTTTCCACAAAAAGGAAGCATCTGGACTTCACTCTGATGAAACAAAAATAATGCCAAAATTGTGATGATTTTCTGCTGTTGCAGCAACAAGCCATTAAACCTTGATGATTCTCTGGAAATGAAGTCCAATCTCCTAGCCAATTGTTCCAGTCTCAGCCAAATTTAAATCATATTAAGAACAAAGCAGTTGTGTTCTCATTTGAAGAAAGGAGAGTCACAATGTGATCATTTTATTTAAATAATCATACATGTTTTTTTCAAACTGAAGAAATAAAATTGATAATCAACCCATTTTCATCACAGCAGAAGGAAAATCAATGAAGTATGTGTTGTATATGGACGGATTAATTTGTTTGTTTTTCTGTGTAACCTAGATAAAGAGGATATAAATGTGTCTGGCAAACTGAATGAAGATGGATATTCTTCTTCACCTGTGCTGTTTGAAGACAACACTCCTCTGATGGATGACCACCCTGGACAAAAAGATCAGTCACTGGAAAATTCAATTGTCTTTGGAACTACTGCAGAGGAAGCTGTGAAAGAAATTCGTTTTAGGATTGAACAGAAAACTCAACTGACTGCTAGTGCAGGTATTCAAACACATAAATAATGCTTTCTATTTCCACGGTGTCTTCTACAGTCATCTCAGAGGGCATTACAAGCACAAGAAATAGGCATTGCCACAGTATTATGTTGCATAGAAATATGTCCCCTTTGAATGTCTGTAAAGACTGATTTTCAGGTTTTTCAAGAAATTTTATGGCTATCAAAGCCACTCCTATTTTTTTAATCATAGAAACAGTCATAACTTTATTGAATTAGAAGTACTGTAGAAGAAGTCACCAGGGGGTTTAGGAGCTAATCTTAGCACTGGTGGTACTTGTTTTAGTGCCTCCTGTAAGTTGTATCCATAAGCTTGTGGTTGTAATCTGTAACCAATTGCTAAATTGTTGTTAGTTTGAATATTAGATGCATATTGCTACTTCTAACAGTTTTCCCACACTGTTTCTTGCTTAATACAGTATTGAAATTCATTAAAAAGCTAGTTCTTGGAGAATTAGATGTATTGAAGTTAATAAAATATTCAGTAGCTTTTTAATATTTAACCATATCAGTTTTCTGTCTTTTGTCTTCAGACAACCTACCTGTAAATCTCAAATGTTGTGATAACTGTTGTGATGATAATCTGGATTAGATCCCTAATGAAAATAAAAAAGAGTATGTTCTTAGCAGTTGTGGAAGGCAAGGGAAATTTCAAACTAAGCAGAGGTAAAGGAATGGATAGTAGGTGGAAGCAGATGAAATGCCCTATGTGTTACTTCATGAATGGTGGCAAAATAATGTTGTTCTTCTGAAATGTTTTTATTTTTGTTCTTATGAAATTCTTGTCCTCTTCCTGAGGAGAAGTTCCTGTTTAGAAACCAGATACAGCTTTTATAAGTGCATCCGGGATTTTATGCCCCTAAACCAAAAATGGTTAGAAGGCTAGTTGAAGAATACTGATAAGTGATAATAAAATAGAATTACTTCTGCCATCTTGACAATTATAACAAGAAGCAAATAAAACTTTAGACCACTAGGGCTGTTGTACAGTAATAGTGTTTTGTTTGCTAACCAATTCCATAGTTCATTTGTTGGGCCAGTTGTTTCAACAGAAAGGAGTAACACCTCCTTATTCCTTCTAAACAGCATAAGTGAAATCACGGAATCACAGAATTGAAGGAGTTGGAAGGGACCTCAAAAGATCACCAGGTCCAACCCCCCATAATGTTGTATCAGTTTGAAAACTTGAGACAGCTCAGTGTTGTGTAGTCATCTGTCTTAAAATGCTGAGAAGATGGGGCTGCATTCATTTCCAAACTGGCTGTCATAAAGGCCTTAAACTTTGCAATATTTATGCATTTTTAAATTCTAAATAATTTCAGCAGTGGTAGTCTGCAAAAGACTAGTTTGGTAAATTTTGCCAAAATTGCTGTAGTATTTTTACTGAGCTGTAAGAAAAAATCTCCATCACATTGAAGTTTATTATAACTATTGTTATAGGTATTTCCTTTGTCTTACTATAATCACCATCATAAAATTGTTCAACCATTTAGCTTGTGGTATTTTTAAAACACTTGTTATTTAATCCCTTGTGACTGATGACATATGCATGTTTTGTTACCCTCACTGTCTCAAAATAGTAGGCACACTTTATCTGATACATCAAGTATGTTTAAACTACCATATGTATCTATGTTCTCACATTACAAAATTTTTTTGCTGGATTTTAACAAATCTTGTTATCATTAGTTACTGTTCTTTTGCATTTTCTGAATATGTAGGCTATTCTTGTGCTCTTAAATACTGAATTATTTAAATTTTGTCTTTTATTTTTTAAAAATGTTTTTTTTTCTTTGTGTTTAAGGAATAGCTCCGAATACAATGTTAGCAAAAATGTGCAGTGATCGTAATAAACCTAATGGGCAATGCAGAATTTCTCCAGAGAGACAAGCTGTGCTAGACTTCATAAAAGATTTGCCCATTAGAAAGGTAGGAGAAATCATGATGTTTATCATTATGTTCCTTTGTATTCTAAATGAAAGATTTTTCACTGAAGAAATATATTTTTCTAAGTAACCTGCCCAGTTGTGTTGATTTAACTGTTTTTGGTATTGGACACACAAATGTAAAGTTTCCAATTTTAATGATTTTTTTTTCCAGGTACCAGGCATAGGAAAAGTAACAGAGAAGATGTTAAAAGCACTTGGAATTGTGACTTGCTCAGAACTTTACCAGCAGAGGGCACTGCTTTCTCTTCTTTTTTCAGAAGCATCTTGGCGTAATTTCTTGGATATCTCCCTTGGGTTGGGGTCCACACATTTGGAAAAGTATGCTTTGTTTTTGTTTATTCTTTCCTGTGTTTACTGTTCCCTTGTGTGTGTTGCACACTGTACATTTTAAGACACATTTTATGACCAAAAAAAATTATGAATATTATGAATGTTTAACTGTATTCTTTTTAGGTCTCTGACAAACAATATTGTTATACTTATGGATAAGATAAAAAAAAAAAAGCTTTTAATGTTTAGCTGTTTAGTGTAACAGGAATGTCTAAAATATGAAATCCCAAACTCCTGTCGGAGAAGCAGTGAATAAGTGTATATCAAGAGATCGAGTCAGTATCATTTAGGATAACCTCAAAATTACCAAAGTAGCTAAAGAGAAATTAGTTATTTATCCAAAGCTGAGATGTTCAGTCCTGTTTCATCTATGAATATAACAGATATTGATTTTTTTTTTTATTAGGTGTTGTACAGTCTGAGAAATCTCCCACTGCATTTTTAAAAAAGTAATATAATAACAAAAGGAGCATGTCAGAAGCCAAGGTTATCGCTGTTAAGGAAAACATATTTTTAATGTTGTGGTCTAAAAAAACTGTTTTCTTTGTTTGACTTTTATTAGCAATAACTTGATTTCAGTGATTTTTAATGTGGAAAAAGCAAGCCCTTGACATATGAACATATGAGTTCTCAGCAAGTGGTTTGTCTTATAGTCATTGTCTTTGACAAGCTTTTATGAAAATCTAAGGATATCAAATTTGTTATTTCTGAAGAAGGAAAAAAAAATGAAAATAAAAGGACATACAAAGAAAATGCTCTAAGGATATCCTTAAATACAGAACCATTTTTAAGGGATGCTTAATTAAAACTGGAAGGAGGAGAAAAAAAAATGTATTAGCACATCACCTTTAGCATGAGCAGTAATTTAGACAGAATGCAAATTAATTCCTTGGATAAACAAATATTCAAATATGCATAGTATGTTTGGGATTTTAATAGCTGTACTTCAGTTATACCAAGGTGAGTTAGTATAGGATTTTTAGTTTTGTTAAGTGTTTCCATCTGATAAGAAAGAGCAGATTTATTTTGTAAGCTATTAACTTTTACTGACATCTGATCTATGTCTTTGTTACCTCTTCAGTAGGTTATTTTATTAAAAATACATACATATATATCCTTTGTACTCTATCAAACTCAGTGTACAAGATTTGCAGAAAACGTTAGCATCCAGATTTTCTATAAACATTTGCTGTTATTTATTGAAGTATGATCGGCTGTCTCAGAGTTTATTGAAAAGATAACAGTTTGAGGTAAAGTGAGTTTATTAATTTGTTTTTCTCTTTAAAGGGATGGAGAAAGAAAAAGTAGGAGCACTGAAAGGTACACCTTTTTAATATTGGAAAAAAAAAGTTTATTAATCACTAAACTTAATTAATGCCCATTAATGTATGGTTTTGTTAGCCATATAATTTCACTGTATATTTACATGTGTTACAAAGCTCACTGTGTGTACACCAAGCTCACTACATCTGATTCAGGCTTTTTTTTTCTTCCCCACCCTTGGCTTCAGAATATTAGGAATTTACTCCTGTTAGTTTGTGTGTTTTCTTTTGTGTGTTTGTGTGTTTTCTTTTCTCCTCATCTGCTTCTCATGTTTTTAATGCTTCAAAGTAGTCTTTATGCCATAATGTAGGGTGAAAATACATAAGGGCTTTAATTTTTTGTATGCTTCCATTTAATGCCAACATTATCTAACAGCCTGCAGTCACGTAGATAGCAAGTCTAGTGTAATGCAGATTTGAAGGCGCTAATTTTGCATGGATAACTGAAATTGTTACATTCCCTAACTCTTAACTTCTTAGCAATGTAACTTCCGTTAAGAAGGGAATGTATGGCATTGTTTAAAAGTGGGCTTCTGGAAAGAAGTTCTTCTTCAAAGAGAATCTGCAGAGAGCTGTAATAATTATCTCTACACTCATCTCAGAAAAGCAGATAAGATTCATATTCTTATTGAGACAGAATAGTTTTGGGCAGCTTACGCACTGTAGGGTTTGGTTCCACCAGAGCTGATACATTTATAGCTGTAGTGTTGCTCTGGTTTGCAGGCTGACAGATAATCTGGGCAGTCTGTTGTACTTCTCTGGTTTTTCATTCCTTCCATCTCCTGAGAGAGGTGGGTTTAGACTAGAGACATCAGTGGGCTGCCTGGAATATGGAACTAGTTTATATGGGGTGAAGAGATGGTCCTGAAAGAGCACTCTCTCTATACTGCCCCTTCCAAATTTACAACTCTTACAACTTCCCATATACTGCAGCCTTGCAATGCTGCATTGTTAATCACTGCATTGTTGCTGGTATAACTTCAGTTGCTCTTTGGATAATGGACCTAAAGTGAAATACTCAGCCTGCTAGTTTGGCAACATGCAAACATTCTTAGGAGAATGTGAATTATACTGGAGGATGACTTTGCAATGTGATCTTGTAAACTTGAATATAACTTTGAGACATGAAAATCAGTGTAACTATAGGGACTTTACACTCATAAATATAAATAAATGTCAACCCTGGCATGAAACAGTGTATCTGTGAGACTTTTCCAAAACTATCTGACAGCTTTAAGTTTTGATTCCAACTTCACTTGAAACCACTGCTCACTGAAGGTGTTGCTTTTCCCTTTGTGTTATTCCTAAAAAGCAGATGCATTAATAAAAAATAATACTGTAATTCCCCTGATGAGAAGCAAAGACAGTTAGCAACATATTTGGCAGAAAGCTAGTTTTTACTCCTCTATAGCTATCCATAATTATTGTAGCTGGCATCTTTTTCTTAGCATCTGCAATATTTATTTCTGACACTTGGCTCTGATGCTGACTTTCTAATCCTTTCTTTCTTGTGATGTTGCACAGCAGTGTACAAAGGAGATTACATACAAATTACTTGGCTACCTCCATGAATTCACAGTTGGTGTTAGTATTCTCCCTTGCAAATACTTAAGTATTAATGACCTTGAATCTTACACATTTTCAACTACTGCATGAAAAGTTGATCTGCTGAATTATTTCATTATTTGAAGGGTTTGGAAATATTTTGAGGCACATAAATGAGCATAAATCTTTTTGTACAATATTTGTATTAATATTAATTTTTCCTTCTGAGGAAACTCAAAGGAAATTCAATCCAACTCTTCTAATGTAGATTTGTTTAACTGTTCAAGAAAACTTTTTAGATGGCAATCACTGAACAAGCTTTAAAATTCATTCTGAAAAAGACTTTACTTTTATCTTAGGACATTCAGTGAAATTAACACAGCAGAAGATCAATACAGCTTGTGTCAAGAACTCTGCAGAGACCTTGCTCAAGAGTTACAGAAAGAGGGACTTAAGGTATTTATTGTTCTGTTTACTGGTAAAGGGACAACACTTTGCACTCAAGCTGATAAAATGTAGTATTAGCATGAATGCTTTCATCAGGATCATACCATGCAATCTATCATCAGAAGATTAATTTATTTAATTTGCAGATAGAATGTGTTAGACAGCATTTTGAGTTTGTTAGATGGCTGTGCTCTGGTCAATCATGTAATCCTAGTGTATCTAAAACACTATGTTTCCCTCGTGTCTTCATGTAGGATCCAATCAATGGTAGTCTAGTTTAAAGAGCTCACGTCCCAAACTTGGAAGTGATTTATTCATACCATTAAGTGGTATGAATGGTACGAACAGCACTTGTATTCCTTCTCCCAAGTTTCTGTTTGTTTTTTTTTTTTTTTTCTGGAAAGAACAGTTCATATTTCCCATAGAGGTTTTCATGGTAAACCAAGGAATAACATTTGAGACCTGAAAGAATTCTTATTAGTCCTCTTCTGACATAAAATATTCTCAAAAAATGTTAGGTTAAGAGGGAAATTAAAAAAAGAACAACAAAGTGATAAGCTTGCAAAGGCACCAGAGCAAAAGGAGTGCTGTTTATTTGCATTTGGATGGACATGCTAAGTAACACAAACATTTTTGAAGGTGTTGCCAGGGGAATATCTGTGCTATACATAGATGTTGTGTGTTGGTTTGCTAGCACAATGGGGGAGGAAGTTTTCAGTGGATCCTTAATTGGATATCACTTATACATCCTTAATAGTTTTCCCAGAAAAATTAAGATATCTGGCACTGAAAGTTTCCAAGTGAGGAAGTAATTTTTGGTTGACAGAATAGAAGTTGTGACTGTAGCCAGAGCATGAAATCTATTGAACAAGAGCTGTTGGCAGATGGTCTGCCAGGGACCGTTGCCAAATGACCCAGTTTAGAAAATCTGACTTTGGCAGCAGTTTAACAGCAAGTGCAAAATCTTACAGTCAAATTTTTGGCAGTACCCCTTGCTGTACACAGATAAGCACAAAGTCTTGACTATGGCTTTAAGATGCTTACATAGATGCCACATAATAATTGTTTCTGTGCCATATACTATATGTGTAACTTTTTTTTTTTTCTTCATAGGGTAAAACTGTTACCTTGAAGCTAAAGAATGTGAACTTTGAAGTAAAAACAAGAGCTTCAACAGTGCTGTCCTCTGTTTCTACTGAGGAGGAAATATATGCTGTTGCTAAGGAGTTGTTAGGAACAGAAATTGATAGCGTTGCTCCTCAACCTTTAAGGATAAGACTTATGGGTAAAACTCCTCCTTTTAAGAACTAGATCTTATTATGAATCAAAGTAATAGACTATACTCTAAAGTAAAACTGTTGTAAGTGGTTTTACCCTTTCTCCATTACCCTAGTGTTTTTTGCAAAGTGAAACAGCTTTGGAGTGCTGAATAGTGATTAGAATGTTTTGCTAATTGAGGTTCTACCTTTCTTACCACCTGATAGCCTTGGAACAACATACATGCTGACATGAGAGAGAATCTTACTTCATTGCAGTTGTTAATTCTGCTGCCTTAAAAAAATCTGCTTTGCACTACAGCAGCAATTAGTTCCTATATGTAACCTCCTTCAGAAACGAACGTTTTAAATAAAAGTGCTTAAATTTAAAGGTACCATGTTCTGAAAGAAATTTGAAAAATTCTGCCAGAAGTAAACTCTGTGTTTTGAATCTAAGACCTGTACATTTCAGGTGCTTATATATTCTCTTGTTTGAACCATTTAGTGTTATATAAACCATAGTTGTAGTATCAGAATGTGCTGAAGAAAAAAAGAAATTGATGTGGAAACCTGATGCAAAACTGTCTTTCAGACTGAATCCTGCATAACTGTTAAGTTTATAGCCTCACTTTATGGTGCAATTAGTTAACACTTTGTGGGTATTGAAATTCATAATAATGTTGGGTAGGTTTACAGGTCTGATAAAATTGTGTGGACCATGTGATCCATTGTTAGCATTTGCAAGTACTATAGTTTCTGTTTAGAGGAAAAATGCATTTTTATTGAATGGTTGCATACATCTCAAAAATGTTAATTATCAATTTTTCATAAAATTGGTATTATAATGTATAACTTTGTTTTTCATCATTAGGTGTACGAGTATCAGGATTCCTAAGTGAAGAAGAGAAGAAATACCAACAAAAAAGCATTACAAGCTTCTTAAAATCAGGGAAAGGAAATGGTTTTCTTAGGCTTCAGCCAGGGAAATCCAATCATGAAAATTTCACAAAAAATTCAGAAGCATCTTCCAGAGAGAGTTTTTTTGATAAAAAGCGAGCTGCAAGGCAATTCAAATGTGATAATGTTGTTCCAAATGAAAACGTAGGTAAGCAGCTCTTTCATGATATAAAATCAACAGCAAATTTTGTGGAAGAAACAAACAAGATCACAGACTTACAAAATTCCGATGTGTGTGAGATCTTCACCTGCCCTGTTTGTTTTGAGGAGCAAAGCAGTACTAATTTGGAAGAGCTTAATAGGCATATTGATGAGTGCCTTGCTGGGAGTCATGTTAAAGATACTGTGAAAATATCAAAGAATGACAATTCAAGAGAAGATACACTTAACTTTTTTCCACATTGTAAAAATGAGAATGTTGAAGCCTGTAAAAAAAATAAAATGAATCAATTAGGAGGAACAGGCCAATCAGCAAGTGCACCTGACAACTCTGCTAGCAATTGCACAGAGAAATTCACTCAGATAATATCTGATAAATCTCACAGAGAAAGACAGCCTGGTGATCTCAGTGTTACTGCTAGAAACGCATGTATAAAACAGTGTCTCTTTCCCAAAAGAACTTCACAAGAGGATGCAGAACATTTTGGAGAGACAGAACATACAGAAGAAACTAGTTCATCCTGTTACTTTGAAGCCAAAAAAGACAATGTTCTTGTTTGTCCAGTTTGTAATTCAGAACAGAAAGCCACCAGTCTTATGTCATTTAACAGACATGTAGATGTCTGCTTAAATAAAGGCATTATCCAGGAGCTGACAGAAAAAAATAATTGTCCTGCTAAGACTCGTGATACGGAAAATTTAAACAGAGCTGGTGAGTATGCACATTAAGATGGATTTGGTTATTCAAATTATCTTCCTGTGTAATGGCAATAATTTGGGAGTGGTATACTTTGAGCTTTTCAGGACTTGGATGTTTTTACAACAAGCTAATTGGAGTAAGGTCTTTATAAGAGAAAACACTTCTGTTTAAAAAATATTAAATCAGTTTTTCTGATAAACTAGCATTATAAGAGAGGTAGCTACACAGCGCATCCTCATTTGTAGCAATGGTAGCACAGGAATTACTGATCATCTCTGTGAATGCTGTGTCTGTTCTCTCTCCCTCATCATAATCAGAACGGTGTTTGTAAGCCCACAAATATTTAGGTGAAAGTTAGTGAAAATATTTTTAACCTGAATCATTTAAGAGATTTAGTTGACAAAATAGTTCCATTTATGTACTAGCAAAAACAAGTTGTGAACTAAACCATAAAGGAAAGAAATTGAAACCAAGCTTTTCATCCTTTTTTTTTTTTTTTTTTTTTTTTTTTCTTCTTGTTTTTTTTTTTGATGAGGGGTTAATCTTTGGCCAGATTGTAGGACACATGGAGTTATTTAACTATCTGCTTGAAGTACCTTGTTCCTAATTTAACTTGGGAGCTTTATATCAGGAAATGCTAGAACACAGTTAAGAATTACAGTACAAATATTTTACAAAGCAAATTTCAGAAGTAGTATTGTTTTACATGTGCAAACAGACTATTTTAAATGAAGTCTCCTATTGGCAAAGATTTTTTCTCCTACAGGATAAAGAAAAAAATAGTTTGCAATAACCACCTTGAAAATCAACTCCATTATGCTAAAATATTTCTGAAAACTACAAGGTTCAAGTTAATCACTTAGAATTCAATAAATTAAAGTGTTTTGTTTTGTTTTGTTTTTCCCTCTTAAAAAAGAAAAGAAAGTTAAGAGAAATTACAGTACTTAAACTGCAGATAATAAAATGTCATCTGCACCTTAACACAAATTCAGTTTGGGTAGTATCAGAAAAAAAAAAATGGGAAGAAAAAACCTCATCCAAAACTGTTCTTTTAAATGCTCTGCTATGTATGTAACTTCTGCATCATTCTTTCTTTACTAAAATAATTTATTTTGGTTGTTCCCAATTACTCTTCAGGAGCTTTAAGCAGAGGACCGCAGTGCACAAATCCATTGCAAGGAACAAAAAGGTAAGGGTATTCTGGAAACTGAGTACTCAACTCATATTTTAAAATAATCAAGTTTAAAAAAAAATCCATGTTAAAGTTGTATAAATGTATATTTTTCCTTTTTTTTTTTTCTCTCTATAGGTCTGGATTAACAACTTCACAGTCAGTATCGAAAAAAGCCAAGTCAAGCAATTCCAAGCATACAATTGAAATGTTTTTTAAATGACTGTGTGACATCATCCTCCATATGAAGTATTTCATAGCATTTTAAGACTGAAAATTAATTTAGCATTGGTGGTAGGCTGGATTCATGTAGAATCTAGCTGGATTCACACAGGAGCCATTGCATACCTGTGATGCCTGTGCAAAAAGAATATTATGTTTGAAGCTGAAGAAGAGATACAACTGAGGTCATTCAATTATTTTGAAAAAAAATCTATATATTTTTTTCAGTTTCTGAGAATTGAAATTTGCTAGCACTTTGTTTATACTGAATATGTAAAACTTTGTTAGAGTCAGCAGCAGTCTCATGAATTGCCTTTGCAATGGAACAGGTTTATTAGAGCTGCCATGGAGAAAGTCTGCAGGGCAAGCTCCCAGGAAAGTAGGAGTCATTAGCTAGGGTGCCACATGGTGCTTGCTGATGGCCCTTTACCTAGATCTGGCCTGCCATCCTCTCTGCAAGGCAGAGAGTTGGACATGCCAAAATTAATTTGTGTTACTAGCTGTGTGATAACGCAAAAGAGCTGAGTTGCTTGATTTCAGATCTTATGAATGTCTGATTTGTCAGTGGACACAAAAACTGATTAGTCTTGCAGCTTCAAAAAAAAAAAAAAAGATCAGTATTTCAGGGCATGGTCAAGCTTTCATTGTTGTCACTGAAAATGACTTCAGTAAGAGGTGACGGACCAACCGTAAAGAGCTTACTGTGGTGAGGTGCCGGATGACTTCGCTGATACTAAAAATATTAATAAACCGGATGATGGAAAAAGGATGTCTTCAAAGAAAGTCAAACAAAGGCTGTTTGATCCTTGTCCTTTCCAAGGAGACTGAGAACTTCAATTTTCTTTTCAGTCATTAAATTGGTACCTGTCAGTGGGACTAAATTTACTATAAGTAAATATGTAATAATAATAATATGAGTAATTTATAAATATACAAGATGCTGAAATGAAGAAAACTTATTGTTTAACTATATTTATAATTATTTTTTATTTTTGAATACATGATATTTTATGAATATACGTATGTAAGGAGGAAACTGTAAAGTGCAAATACTTAAAGTACTCTGTATAGATATTCTGTTTACACCAATATGCTTAAATGTAGACATTTTATGATAATAATTTATGATGATAGCTTTCTTAGAATTTATGCAATAATAAACCTTTGATGAAATATATTTTTTTAAATGGGATAATCTTTAAAATTGCTACAATAGAAGTGTCTATCCTGTTGCTTAACTTTATGGGTATTACTTTGGGGTTTGTATGTTTTTTAAAACAAACAAATGTCTTCCCTGGTATGCTCAGGCTAAGTTCAGAATGTACTTTTTCACTTTCAAACTTGTTGGAATGATTTCACTATCTCCACCTGCTCATCTCTGTTTGCCAGATGCCACTGTACCTGCAGCTCTGTTATTTGAATTCAGTGCTCTCTAATCTGCTTTGGGCCAAATTAGTTGATCTAGTTCAGACTACTCTGTAGGCTGAGACAGTCAACTTTGTCTAAACAAGGTCAATGAGCAATCAGCATTTAGCTGTTCTGCTGACAGAGGTGGGAGCTGGAAAGTTCTGGTAGGGAAGACATAAACGCAACAGAGGGAGCAATGACTTAAGCTACCACTGCAGTTTAGATAGTGAGCACCTGTCCTTCTATTGATTTAAATCTCTCTAATTCAATAAAGTGTAGAATCTGAATGTTATCTTGTCATTGTGTGCATATGTTTAAAATTTGTAATTTTGCATGTGCATTACTCAGCAAAAGAAGGAAACACCTTTATGTGCTTGAACAAATGAAGCTTAAAGGATTGGCTTAGCCTGGGAAGTGGTTTTATCATTTGTTCTAAAAAAGGTGTCATAGATTTATCTTTGAATATCATAATGTTAAAATCATGAAGTATGTTAAAGTTAATATGGAAATAAAGCTCACATTATAATTCTAAAGCCAGGAATGTCTTGTTTTTTGAGATGTGTATAAAATACACTTTTTTGAAAGGTATTTGGAAAGGTATACATTCTGTATGTATACAGAAAGTGGCTGGTGAGATTCTTCTAATGTTTTCCATCTAAAGCATCTTTGTAACTCAGAACTGTATTTTATATTCTTTGTGATTTCTTATACCATATTTATTACTGTTTTTATCTGAAGAAGTCCTTCAGTTCAGGATTAGAAGCTTCTGTGATGTGTTTTTTTTCTTCCGAGTTCTTGTGGAGAAAACTATGTAAGCAATATGTTTGTTCTGGATTTTTCTGTCACTGTTATTCTCTATTGGTAATAACTTAACTTAACTTTAACTTAAAATCTGCTTTCATTAGCATCTGGAAAGTCTTTATAGCTTGCCTGTGTCTAACAATTTGTGAAGTATTTCCTTTGAGAACCATTCCATACTTGCTGCATTCACAGTCCTGAAACACATGGATGCTCTAGGATGGCTGCAGATGAGAATTTGTCGGTAGTGTAGACTTCTCTGATCTTAATGTTCTTCTGTCCACCACTTCTGAGGAAAAGAATGTGGGCAGCATATGCTTTGACCAAAGCATTTATTTGCAGGGAAGGAAAGTTTTGCTATAAGTGGGACAGACACAGAGATGACTCTCAGAACAACTTGCTTGAGTTTATCTTGTAAATCTCAGCACCTAAAAATTTAGACTATAGAGTAGCATTCTCCTATATAATGTTTCCTGCTGTCGTAGTATCTTTATTCACTCACGGGTTGTGAAATACTTGTATACAGAGTGTCTTACTGCCAGATGTCACAATGACCCATTTTGTTTATTAGTTGTCTGGCCTGGGTATCTCAAAATCTTTATTGCTGGAAATGTACCTGATAGGAATACATAAATACTTTTGGGTATGACATTTTGTTCTTAAAGTTGCTGAAGTTCCACTTTGAAGTGGCAGTAATTCTACAGGTGGGAACATCAGCAGCGCAGAGTTTGGGCTTGGATTGCTCTGCCATTAACTTGATCCATTTTGGCATTATTACAGAGTTTATCCTCGTCTCTGTCTCACATTGCAGTATGTATATCCAAGCAAGAGATTGTATCACTGGAGCTGTCAAGGATCATACTGCCTGTAAAGTGAGCCTAGGGGAGCAGCCTGCAGATGCCCGAGTTTGTTGTCCAGCTGGTGTTCTGAGGTATGGTTCTGCCATACCTTTGCTTTTTTCTGTTTGTGTAAGTGGGCACCTGTTGAGACTGGGCCTCCTTGCTTCATTGTTCTAAGCAGTACTTCTAAGGAAAAGCAAGCTGCAACAGGTAGCTGTAACCATAAGAGATGAAGAGAGGAGTGAGCACAACTGCAAGGCACTGTGGGTGCCCAGGCCAACAATTTGTGCACCACGTAAAAGTGAAGGAGATGTTCCAATAGTCCCTTTGTCCACACTTTATTATGGATTCTGCACCAGCCTTTTTTGCAGGTTGCTGTGGGGCCCTTTGAAAGAGTCAAGGAAGTGGGTAAAGAATTTGTATTTGCGAAGTCTGAGAGCATAAAATATAGCTGTACTGGGACAGGTAGGAGAACATGGACATGCTGTGAAATAAGATTATCTGATAGTAATTAGAACCTGGAACTGACAGCTGTTTTTACCAGGCTATGTGTAATATTATGGTCTTGGTTTAAGGATTCATGTTTCCTACTTTAGGCCAGTTGTGTGAGATGAACCGAGTAATTCAAAAGTTGTGCCATTTTGAGAAGGAGGATTAATGTTCCGAACAAGGGTCTGTATTACCAGCCCAGTCATCACACAGAAATAAACCTCTTCCTCTTAAGAAGTTACACTGGAATGTTTGACTCACAGGAAGCAAGTAAAAGTGAAATCTCTATGATTCAGCTATAGCTAAAACAGTTGTTTGTTCTTTCTAATCTGGGTTTGTTTTCACACTTTGTTTTATTTATTTATTTATTTATTTATTTTTATTTTAATTTTTGGCTGAATAACATTTATGTACTGCAAGTACTGACAAAAAAAAAATTCATCTAGTTAGTTCAAGGTGTATGCGACTCTATTAAAGATGTTCAAAGGTGAAGAGAGCTGAATTATGCTCACACAGTGTCACGGTCTTTTCTGCTTCTCTGGCTGGGGGTGCACCCGAAGCTGGGAGGGGACACAGGGCTGCCATTGCTCGGGGACTGGCTGTGATCAGTCAGCTGGTGGTGAGAAATTGAGTGGTGCATCGCTGCTTTTGGGTATTCTTTCCCTTTTAAAATTTTATTTCCCTCCCCTCCCTTCCATATTAAACTTATTTATTTATTTATTTCCCCCCCTCAACTCTCTCCCTCGTTCCAGTGGTGGGAGGGGTGAGGGAACAGCTGTGTGCTCTGCTGAGCTGCCTGCTGAGTTAAACATCACCAGACTTTGCTTGATGGACAAACTTTTGAGTCGTTCAGGTTAAATTTGCTGTGGACACAAGTAATCTGAGAGGTTAAGACTGTAATTTAATTACAAAAAAAAAGAAAAAAAGAAAATTATAGTGAAGGAACTCTATGTCTTCAATTGTGTAAGGCAGAGGAATGATAGTTCTGTGTTCTTTGGGCTACTTTTCTGATATTTTATTTTAAATGTCAGCAATAACAGACACTAACTTTAAAGTAAAATTTAACTTAGTCACTCACATTAAAAGTCAGCAATTTTTATGCCCTATTTCAGGTAATGATTACCTACATGAAATGAAAAAATCCGTTTAAGCAAACCAAGGTAAATATCGATCTGGAATTCAAGACAAACAATTTTCTGATTAGATAGGTTATGTCAGTTCACTAAAACTGAGCCTTTGGTGATGTAAATACTGATTGATTTTGCTAGACCTAGACAAAGATGAGCAAAAGTGATGTCTGCGTGACAATTAACTGAAAGTCTTGTGACTGGATTAATTACAACTGTTTCTGCTACAATGTGCACATTTCTGCTCAGATTCCTGCCAGAAGCGCCCCCGTCTCTTGCATCCCCAGAGCATGCCATGCTTGCGGGGGTGTCTGCGATCCACTAACCTTGTCCTAACACAGAATAACTTTGAGAGCAACAAAAGGGCCTTCTGGAAAGGCCGAATCTGGTGGAAGCTGGGCTGATGTGGCCGGGTGATGGTGTGCTGCTGCCTGCAGCCTGGCTGGGTGTGCTTGAGTCAACTCAGAGCCTCAGGAACCGGTTTTTCGGTGCAGCAGGGAAAACACACCCCAGGCACCTCCCTCGGCAGCAGGCATGGGGCTCCTTCCCTCAGGGGAGGAGGAAGAGGAGCTGCCAGCCATGATGAAGGGGCTGAGCCACCTGTTTGGTGCCAGGGAGGATGTGATGCATGGAGAAGCGGCGGCCAACCACAACAGCTGTGAGTGTGTGGGGACTGACGGGAGGTCTGGCTTCCACGCAGTGACCCCTGAGCATTGTGCTGGGAAGCGAGGAGCTGTCGGTGTGAGATCCCGAGTGGGGTTTGGTGCATCCATCTTCCAAGAGACAGCGTGTCCTGCCATCCGCCTGGCACCCTGCTTTAACCCAGGTTGTCCAAGAGCGCTTGCTGGGGTTAGCACATGCTTGAGGTTAAGCACGTGTAAAGTTTCACAGCCAACAAATGCCTCTGCGTTGTGTGGGGACACACACGGCGATGGGAGGGAGTTCTGGTCTCGTTGCACTTGGTGTGCTCTGTACTGACGGTAGACTCAAGATCTTATCTTGCAAGCTGGTCTGTGAAAGAACAGTCCACAGCAGCGTGGGCTGCAAATAGTGAAAATGGGTTATTTGTGGAAACTGAATGGTAATTATTAAACTCTGCTGTGACTGTGTCCTGTGATTTCAGTGTGATAGTCACTGAACCCTGTTCTGGGTCATGCTTCCTGTTTCCAGGCTTGCAAGAAGGGCAGATAAAGAAAAGCAGTGAATAAAATATCACTGTTGGATTCAATACAAAATTTTCTCATGACTTCTTTGAATTGAAAAATTATTAGTTTGGTAAAAGATTCATGTGACCCTATAAAACATCTACGTTAGTCATTTTGTTTTCAGTTACAAACATGAAAATACCAATAAATAACCACAACATCAAATAAGTGATTTTTTTTTTTTTTTTTTTTTTTGGAAACTATACAGTGAAAATAACTGGAATAATTTTGTCATTTTTATGTTTTCCTTCTTTAGAATTCTTCAGCCAATTCCAATTTCTGTTTGTTTCCCTTGTTCTTTTGAAGATAATGGCAGATTTCATAAAATGAAATTCCTACAAGAGGAATATAAAAGTAGGGGGAAAGAGGGAAAGATATAAATTTATAAAATAAGTATAAATTCCTTATGATCCTGTCTGTGAGTAGTGAAATCTACGGTTCATTTTTTACTTTAGTGGAAACAGTCCTTGGTTGTTCTGTTACTCAAAGATGGATCAAAGCCACCTACTGTGAAGTGTGACTTGAATATGAGGAAATTGAAGGTATTTCAAAACTTGAGTTTCTGTTGAGGAGGACTTTCTGTTTTCAGGTCAATTGAAAGTTGAAGTAAATTGCCCGTTTACGTGCCTTCCCAAGAGAAAAGAAAGATTGGGTTATTCAGCACTCTGTATTAAATCTTAGTATGCATTCTTTGTAGATAGGACTGTCTGAAAAGGAAATCAGCTGTTAAAATTAATATTTTTACTTACCTCAAAAGTAAAATTGAAAATAAAATACAACTTCTTATGAAACCTCTAAGGCATTGAGTCAAACTTCTGGGAAGAAGTGAAGGAAAACAACTCAAAATGAGTGACAGCTGCAAACGGTTAGTGGATTGCTGCCTCTGCTTGAAAATCAAGTGATTAGTAATAATGCAAGAAGTGCCAAATTCTGGAGACCACAGCTTAGATAGAAAGCTTCCATAAATCTGTAGTCTGACAGCCCTATGCTCTTGTAATTTCATGCATGAAAAAAAATCATTTTGCAAAAGCAGCAAAAAAAAAAAAAGAAAGCAAGCACAGTGGTGTGTCTAGATTGCTGCTGTTCTTGGTTCTCTAAGAAGTATTAAGAGAGAGAGACTGCTAAGAAACATAAAACCTTGAGGGAGGAAATAAAGTCTAATTTTTAACAGTGTATTTCCAGTTCATGACTTCCACACAGGAGAGAAAAATCAGTCATCAATTCTTTGTTTGAGCTAAAAGCAAAACTGTCCTTGCTGTGCAGAAACAATAAAATAAAATAAAAGCACTGCTTCCTCTTGTTTCTTGAAGGCGGAGTAAGTAAACTGCTGGGATTGTTCCTGAATGCCCTGGGATGCAACAATTATCTTCGCATCTTCGTGTAAGACACATATGCGAATGTTCATCAGCAGACAATAGCAATGAATGTGGCAGAACTGTAACTAATTGCCGTTATTTGTTGCAGAAAGTTTTATTTCCACATTTGCCACAAACGTGCTTTGAACAAGATATCCTACAACCATTTGTTACCCATGTTTGAAATCAAGGGAGTGGAAATACTTAATTCTGGGTATAGATGATGAAAACTACAAGTGAGGCATTTATTCTGCAAAGACTGCTGTTCGCAATGCTGATTTTTCTGCCAGCCACACTCCTTGTCGAAGATGCCAGCTGAATGCAACTCCCTTGACACACAGTCTGTTTGAAAACTTGAAAATAATGTGTTTTAGACACAGAGAAATCAAAGAAATAGGATTAACTCTATGATACCTGTTTGTTTGTTTTGTATGAGTCTAGACAAGTATTCTGGGGAAACATCACTTTAGCCTGGTCCAGTTCATACACTCTCCTCAAAGGATCTTCTGCCAGCTGCTGCTACAGGCAGAATATTGGTGCAAAGGGACTTTTGCCCTAACTGGGAATGACCACTCTATTATAATAACATACCACTGTTTTGGTGTGAAAGCTGGTTATTGCCTTTAATGCTTGAAAGTTAACACGGTCGTCTATAGCAGTATTGTTATTTATCTATTTAGTCCAGTGGTGCATTTTTATGTTCAACTGTTTATTTTTTTGGTCTTTTCCCTCATTTTATAAGACAAGAAAAACTCTTCTGTGATTTCAAGGGACTTTTGGGAGGATGCTTCTGTAGTTTGAGGTGCTTGGCTAGTGTCATAAAAAAGCAGGAAACCATTTTGGAACTGTCCAGTTTGGTTTCTAGTTTGTTTTGTACAGTACAACTGTGGTTATTTCCACTGAGATTATAATCACAGATAATGCGTAAGATGCAATTAAGTGACTGCCATACTGATTTTCTTTAGTATACTCTGCAGCCGTACAGCCTCAACTGTATTTTCATTAGTTGTTAATGAACTTAGACATAATACAGCAGAACAGATTTGCATGAGAGTCCTCTAAGGATGAAATAATTGCTGCAGTTTCTAGTTCGACAGTGAATACTGTCCTCCTTGTTGATGTCATTAGGCAAGCAGCCTTCTTAGCTTTCATGTCAAAATATTCTAGAAAGAAGATATCTAAAAGAAAAACATTTTGAGTGTGATATGCTACTGAATTAAGAATATCTTAAAACTGATACCATAATTTCTCTCAAGTACTGAATTAAACGTTAAGGCAGAAACATGCTGATAGGGAAATAGTCTGACCTCTAAGTTGGCCAAATTCATGATCAGACACTGGTATGTTATTTTCCAAGGTCACTAGATATTTGTTGAGTTTTGTGAAGGTGTTTTGTTACAGCTGTCCATTTGCATGCTACAGCTACTTCAACTGGCTGAACAGATGTTCATCTTCGGCTTGAAACATTAAAGGATGGTCCCAACTTAATAGTAAATTCCCCATTCAGGCCAAATTTTGAGTTCAACTATTCACAATTTTTTCCTGTAGACCTCCCCCCCCCCCTTTTTTTTTTTTCCTTTTTATTTTTTTTTAATTGTTGTTTTGGTTTAGTTTTGTTTGGTTTTGTTCTGTCTGTTTTTATTTTGTCATTGTTGTTATTTTGTTTTGCTCTTTTCCTACACAGTTGAAGCATGGTCACTGCTACACATTTTAATGTATTCTGGTGGTGCGCTCTGTTGTGAAATAACAGCTTTTCCAAGAATAGGAAATAAATGCTAGAGTTTGTACTGTTCATTGTTAGGTTTATAAAATGCCTTGAGACCCATTTTGATGGCAGAAGCTTCATAAATGAACTCTTGTTCCTGTGAGCAGTGCAAATAATGGTAGTCTGTGCTGTGAAAAGCCTACTTCTGTTTGCACTTAAAAATTTAGACTAGAAACATCAGCCAGATGTCTCTAGAAGAAAAAAATATAATCCTGAAACACTTCCACTTTGAAAAGCAAATGATTCACAGAAAGTATGAAACCAGGACAAATAACAGAAGAAAGAACGGTATCTGTCCTTTAAGTTTGTTAAGGCTTTTTTTTTTTTAGTAATTTATATATATTTTGAATGTCTTTATACAGTATTACCAGATGAAAGAGAATTTCAACGTGCTGCAAAAATGAACAATTTGGAAACCATGGAAAAGCTGTTTAAAAAGAGTGTTAATATAAACGCTGTAGATACTGTGAGTATAAAGTGCCCAAAATGCGGTGCTCAGGGGGTTGCGTAGCGGGCACACAGCAGGCTAGAGTTGGGTGGGTCCCAATCCTGAAGATGACTAAGCAGTGTTTCATGTGTCTGGTATGGACTGTAGGATTTCATGCAGCATAACTCACAGGTTTTTGCATTTAGCCACTAGGCTGTGCATAAAATTAGGACCTAAGGGCCTCTAAATTGTGGCCCTTGCTCTGTTACTGACTGCCTTCTTGTGTAATTAATTCCTTGGGTTTCCCCATCTTTCAGAAGGGGAGGACTTAACCTCACAGTCACTTTGAGAATGAAACTGTGCTGCTAATATTACAAACTTCAGATGCTGGTGTGAAGTGTTACTGCTCATTGTGCATGGAACCACAGAAGTGTGCTACCACAGCTTCTGGCTTCACACTGAGATCAGGTTTCAGATTTGCCATAAATAGACAAGAACACATTTCTTAGCTGATACCAGCTCCAAAGTCTGAGGACACACACATTTCACAGTAACTAAGTAGAGTGCTGTTCGTCAGAGGTAGTTGGACAACAACACAGAGGTCCCCAGTATTTATGCAGGAGTTGAGGAGAATGGTTTGCTCTCAGTGGCTATGTATAATTCCCTTGCTTGTGAACATCCTAACATTACTTTACTCATAGAAGCAAAAACATTGCTTCCTGTGCTTACCTGCATTTCACCCTACTGGGGAATCAAGGAGAAAGTAAAGCTGCATTCCTTGTTTTGTTTGTGAAAAAGAGATGGAGATAAAGATTTATTTTGAGTAGAACTCACTCTTGAACAGTGACCATGTACCAATTAATTGCATACTTCTATGAATACACAGCAGGTGACCACAGAGCCCAGTCACTCAAAATATTCTTGCTTCCTTACTGTTTTCCAGAATTTGGGAAATTAAACTAAATATAGTTCCAGCCCAGGAGTCTGAATCTTTACTCTCTCATCCTTAAATCAGGTCTTTAGTATGATATGTGCTTGGATATTTTGCATTGACTGGTGCTCGTAGCAGGGACTTAGCTTATACTGGCAGAACAGCTCTTGCATTTATGTTGATTTTTCCAACCCCTGTATTTCCAAGCCAAATAAGCAAGGCTGCCAAAACTTAGCTAGTTTTGCTGATAAAACTATTTCTGTGCAAGCGTTTTTTTCCTGGCATAAATCCTACCTGTTTATGTTTTTAATTCATATAGCTGTACATTTAGAGTTATAAATGAATCAGTCAGCTGATCTGCATAGAAGCACAACAGAACAAATCCAAACTGACTTTCAAAGTTAAATGCTTATGTCACATATGGAAACTCTCAGTGAGTTATGTTAAATCCAATTATGGTCACTTTAATTATAACTGAAACTCTTTCCACCAAGGTTTAATTCATTTTAACCAATCTCTTTTAGATTCACACCATCAGTTACCTTAATGAAAAATTAATTAAATGTTTCTGGTAAGCCTTGAGCTGTTTCATCTGTTTAAAATTACTCACTGTTCACAAGGTGGAAGCCTTCATTTGCATAGATAATGGCTCAGTCTGGGAAGGTGACTCAATATTGAGAGAGGAACCTCATCATGTGTCGCAGAGATACAGTAAAATGTGAGGAGGATATGAAAAGCAAATATAATTGTGTAAATCTAGTCCTCAACGTTTTCAAATCCAACTATATAATAAAATAGTACACATGGGTGCTTCTGGCACTGCATGCGTCTCCTCTAGGCAGTGTATGATTATTTAATCTCACTTTGACAGTGTGTTTCAGCCAAGGGATTATTTTGGTACATACAACAACTCTGTAACTAAACTGTTCAGGTTCTGCACAAAATCTTTATGATCAATACCTAAATTCTCTCCAAGGGAACAGAAATACAAAGAACAAGTTACAGGGGAAATATGAAAATGTATGCATATATTAACCAGAGAATTTAATTAATAATCAGAGAATTCAGAAATCCTGACATTTGCATTAGGAAAAGAGCTGTTTTGTGTATCTGACAAACAAAACATTGCTTATTTCAGCTGAAGCGCACAGCATTGCATTTTGCTGTTGCAAGAAGCCATACATCTGCGGTGGATTTTCTTCTCCATCACAAAGCTAGACTCGATATGGCAGATCAGGTGAGCTGTTCTACATGTTTGGATTCACACAGTGTAGCAACAACTCAGGGGAAACATAAAGGTAAATATTTCCTTTATGGCCTGCATTTTGCAAAATTAGGTGGTTGCTGTAAATGCTTCTATTTTTCAAGACTGCACACATTTGAATGAAAAAAAAAAACCACATCAGTAGTGTAAAAAACAGTGCCCAGATCACTGGCAATATTGAATGCATGTGTAAGAACAAAGGTGGTTGCACAAACACCTGGTCTCTGTGGTAGCTACATATTAATCATTGGCCACTTGTATATGAAAGTCATCACTATAAGTAAAAATTGGATCCAGAGACTGCTTAGAGCTCAGAAAGTGACTGCTTGTGTTCCCTTCCCCCTGTCTGCTGTGAGCAGCATAATGCAAAGCTGTCGGCTACTCTGCAGCCTCTGAGACTTTCAGAGTTGAGCAGTTTATGGCTAATTTGGCTGGGCCAGATGGCGATTTGCAGCACAGGGTTTTATTCAGATGCCATGACCAAACATATACCATGTTATTAATAAACAGGTTATTCAAGCTAGGAGTTTTCCAGTGAACTGCAATTTGTTTCCAGAGAAGGTATTTGTTTAGTTGTTATATAATATGAGTTACGCATATATTTCATCCTAAGTAATGAAAATAGAGTAATCATTTACATACACACACACACACACCACTTGCTTCTATCTTCTTATCCACCATATGCTGCAGTATTTATTTATTAAAAAAAAAAGACAAATTCCATGCTGGAGGGACTGGTGGGAGGGAGAAAGTTTCGTCATTGCTATTTGCTGTTGAAATGAAAATCAGATGAGAGAGACCTGTCCGTGCCAGTAGCTGGCAGCTACAGGCCTTGGTGTTCACTTGCAGTGTAGGAAAGCCACCCACTGTTCATTGTTTCATTTGCTTTGGAGCATTGTCCTGCACTGCCTGGGCAGCGCGTATCCCACGCAGAAGGAAGGCACTGCTCATTTCTTCATGGCAAATTATTTTTCAGATTGGCTCAGGCATTAAGGTGACTCAGAGCATTTTTATTTTTTTATATTTTTTTTTAATAGCTGGGTCAGATGCACTGAAGCCTGCTTGGAAACATAAACCTTCCCCCCAATGCTGGGGTTCTGTTAAACACTCAGAATATTACTCTAATTAAGGATTGCCTTTTAATTATTGGCTGTTTTAAATTCCTTGATGTAGTTAATCATCTTTATTCAAACATTACTGGAAACACTCCATTATATTTAGCACACAGAGCTTAATTATTATGACAATAGATGTTATATTTGATGGTGATTCATGTACTTTTTGACAGTTGGATTGATATTGCAGTTGATAAGAAATGGAATGAACATACTGTGAAGAAGTAAAACTCTTATGAGAATTTGGGAGAAGGAAAGAAACATGTAAGAATAGAACTAACTGGAAAATCATGGTGACTCATGGAAATAGGGTTGTTACACATTATAACCCAAAATGTAATTCACTGCACCCAGAACTGGCTCCTTCAGGCCATCGCACAGTTTCTGGAGAGACGGAAACATTTTTGGGTAGTTTCACCCCTCCATCCTAGAACAGGATAAATCCTTGTCTGGAAATGCCAGGCCTTCGGTCAGGGAGAGGGGGAGCCTAAGCTTCTAGTGTAATTTAAGTGAGATGAACCCCACTCACACTGCCAGCTGATAATGCTGATGCTCTAGTGCCTGTGGAGCAGACCCCGCTCGTACACTGAATTAAAAAGATTAAATAAATTTGGCAGGATGTGTTTTGGTGCTAATTTCTGACTTTTTCATTTTATTTAAAGCATGGCCTGACAGTGATTCATCTTGCAGCTTGGACTGGAAATCTGGATGTAATGCGAAAATTAGTTAAAGCAGGCGCTGATCAAAAGGCAAAGAATGAGGTGTGTTGATGACAAGTTTTTATCAACTGTAAACATGTTAGTGTTGGGAAAAAATCAAACACATTCTTACAGAGTTGCTTGTGGTTTTTCAGGAAGGAATGAATGCACTGCACTTTGCAGCCCAGAACAACAGTGTTAAAATAGTTGATTATTTTCTCCAAGATCTTCATCTGACTGACTTGAACAAGCCTGATGGGGTACAATATGTTTTTTTTCTTCTTTCTTTTCCTTTTTTTTTCCCCCCTGTTTATTCCTTTCGTGTTGTGAGGCATCTGTTGTGGGCAAAACAATCTTGGCTTGGGAGTTCCAAAGAAATTAAATTTATTACGGCTTGCATAAACATTTAATTACTGATTTGGGTATTGAGAAACAAGTGTGACAAACTGCCTGACAGGCACGTAGAGAAAACACCTTTCCTCCCTGCTTGCCTTCCTGAGGTGAGCTCTAGAGGCTGCTCCTCCCTTGCTCCCCTTTGCACTGGCCCATTGGTGAGGTGCTGGGAGACAGTGGGGGTTGGGGTCTGTCCAAGGTGGTTTTCTTTTTGCTGATCCTGTTTCTCTGCACTGGTCCATGGTTCCTCCATGAGCATCCCCCCGCCTCTCCTCCCTTGCATCCTCTCACGTCTCAGCCTGTGCATCCTCTCGTGTTTCCTCTGTTATCAACCTGTGCACCCTGCCCATAGATGTGGCTGCCCTTTCTTTAATACCTGGCAGAGGTACCACACATTCCTCTGGTGGGTTCAGTAGTAGTGGTTTGGTTTTGTCCATTGCTGACAATGCAGGCTTCTTCCACCAGTGGAGTATAAACCACATGCAGCCTTACCACAGGGCTGCTTCAACATTTCAACAGTGCCAGGGCCTTGTCTTCATCGTGTTTTGCTATGCCTGTATTTTTTCTTCCCACTCTGTTGGGATCTCGCTTTGAAGGCTTGCTTAGCTAGGTAGGGTATTGTATCTTTACAGGAGGAAAAAATATTCTTATAGGATCTGTCACCAAAACAGCAACTCTTTCCCGTGCTCTTTTTGAGCCTTTATTTGTATTGACTGAATTCTGAGTTCTGTCTGCACGTGACCAGGCTGATATTGAGAAGAGTTTATTTAACAAAACAAACCTCTGTGGTTTAGGACTTCAAGGAGTCTTCTCTATATTGAGGCTGTATCAAAATTATGTTATAGTTTCTTGCATTTTTTTAATTAGATTTTTAATATAGGCCACTATCGGGTAGCCTTTGACAGTTGGTTAGATGGTCTCACCATCTGACTAGCAGTATTATTGTAGCAGGATTACTTTCCACTGTTGAGTTGTAAATAGTTGGATAAGTTTTTTGTTGATGTTGTTGTTGTTTAGTCTTAACTACCTACAAACAACAACAGCAAAAAACAATGTACAGTATTAAATTCAGATCTCCTGGATGAAGTTTCTGAGATGCAGCTGTTGTGGTCTGTGCCTGCAGAATTCAGCTTCAAGTGTGTTAAGCCATGAAAATAAATTATTAGTGTCTGCTTCTGAGCATCTTCAGACATTTAACAAAACAGTCCTTTTGATGAATAGTTTAATACCATGAATAATTAATAATTAAATATTTTGAGCAATCTTTGTAACTCATTTGTTACCATTTCCAATCAGTTTTCAAATATTTTCTTCAGGACACACAAGATGTATAATGTGTTGGGATTTTTTTGCAATACAAAATTTTGCTTTTTAAAAATTCTTGCTTTTCTTGTATATACATACTTTTCTGCTGATGAACTTAGTCATTATTATATATAAATGTTTATGCAGAATAACATGTGCATATATAGGTAATATATCTGGTAACTGGAAGCTTTCAGTAATTCTGTTTCTTTCCATGATTATTTTCTAGAAAGGTAGAAAGCCATTTCTCCTGGCATCTGAAAAAGGCCATGTTGACATGATAAATGACTTGATTGCTCTAAAGCTGTTCACATCTGAAAAAGATCAGGTAATGCTTTCTTTTCATGCTTAGGAGAGATTACTTTGTTTCTGTGTAGTTCCTGCACAACCCAGCAGTATGAATAAGCTGTGCAGGTGCTGTTGTGCTGGCAGTGATATATGTTGGACCATCAATGACACAAGGATGATGATTTTTCGGTAATTAAGGGAAGACAGTGGTCCCATTGCCAGAAGACTTTTCCATACGCATCATTAATAATTCATGTAAAGCAAGACTGGCGTATGCTGCCTGTTGGAAGAAGAGGGAAAGTCTGGAGGTGAAGGTGCCAGCCTCTGTACTGGGACATCAGGTTTTCCATTTTCTTCACTCAGCTGTGTCTGTGTGCCACTGATGAGCGGCTAACTTTTCAGAGGTATTTAAGTACTTCAGAAGGCAAATAAACGTGTGAGGATTTTTCAGGAGTGCATAAATGCCTGAATCTAATTGAATTTGCTGTTGACTCTACATTTTAAGGTGTCTTACTAACTTTCAAAGTTCACCTTTAAATATCTTTATTCCTTACGTCACTATTACTGGACTGAGCACATTGGTGTTTCTTTGCCTGAGGCATTGCAAGGACAAATATATAAAAAATGGTGAAAAGGTCAGAAATCGTGTTCATAGAGCCATGTAAACAAGCATTCAGAAAGTCATGCTGTCATTTTGGTCTTCTGGTAATCTATTAAATGCCGCCTTTCAACCCAGATCTCTGCTGTGCTAAGCAGTCTACTAAAAAAGGTAAAAAGACAGCCTTGTCCCAGGCAGCTAGCAGGCTGAATGTGTAGAGCAGCAGTCATGGGAGCTAAACTCTGTGATCCTACAGAGTGAGAAGGTAACAAGACAGGACTGAAACTCCACTGCTGGGTCATTAAAAGCAGCTGTACCCATCCCTTAACAAACATACTTTTTTTTTTTTTTGTAAAAGAATTTTGGATTTTTTTCCCCACTAACAATGTGATTGGGAAGCTGTTCTGGAATCTCCTTTCTTGGAAGGTCGGGATCCTTCTCGCAATTTCTATCTTCAGTTTGTTTCTAGCCAGTTTTACACTTGTTCTTATGCTAGCACTGTCTTTTAGCTCAGAAGCTTTTGCAGTTCCTGATAATCATTTAGATTGTCCTTCATGTCTATTTGCTTACTGGTATGCCATATTTTTCTTACTTAGCTAATGAAGAATCATGCTGATGATGAAGAGGATTAAAGATTGCTGCCTTGGCATCAAAGCCATAACAGCATCATATATACTTACTTAGGTTTTGTCTGTTAATCCTTAAGTCAATACTTCTGGGGACTTGGTATAGTCCCCACAGGAAAAGCTTTTTTTCTGATTCATTCTTTAAAAGTTAAGATATTATTATTATTATTATTATTGTTTGTTTGTTTGTTTGTTTGTTTATTTATTTTTAGTAATGCACTGCAGTTTTCAGAGCATTAACAACCATCCAGACCAGCAAGGTCACAGCTATATGCATGAGAAAATGCTCTTTTCAAATAAACCTGGCTCTTGAAACATGCTGTAGGTTTGCCACCACTGCCCTGTGTATAAAAGAGAGACAGAAGGACAAGTGGCTTTGTTTGTTGTCCTTAACGTTTTGGGTTTATTCTGTGTTCTAAAATGTCTTCTTTGACACCCTAATTTCAAGGAGGGAAACACCGCCTTGCATCTAGCAGCCAAAAACGGACACAGTGAAGTCGTAGAAATTCTGCTCAAACAGTGGGAGGAAATAAATGACCTCAATCAGGTGAGGACACAAATTACTGAAGGAAGTAAAGTTAGAGATTTAAAAAAAAAAAAAAAAAAAAAAAAAAAAAAAAAGAAAAAAAAGATCACAAATTACACTTTAAAGGAATATTTTTTTTTTCTACTGAATGGACTTCATTAGTTCTGCTGCTTTCCTAGCGTGTTCATGTCCTGTTTCATTGTCCCTCCTCCAATAAATTCAGCTCCGCTAGCTTCTTCAATGTCTCTTGCTCTGTCCTCTGTTCCCCATGCAATGACCTCCTCTCCATTTTGCATGCCCTATTTATTTGTAGAAGAAAATGGTCCAGCAGAAGAAAGGAGTAAGGTGTATCCACTCCTTGCTAAGGCTCTCCTCTTCCTTTTTCAGCAAACAGCTTATGGGAGAAGGGTTCTCTCTTTTCCAGGTTGTCTGTTTGTGTTTATTTGTTGCTGTTGCTTTTTTTTTTTTTTTTTTTTTTTTTTTTCCCACCGTCCAAAGTTGAGGCACAGGAATTCTTTTGAAATGTGAAGCCCTCCTTTTTTTTTTTTCCAATATTTGACTAATTAAATGTTATTTCTGCACATAAAGCTTATGCTGCTTGTGTCCCTGCTGTGCCATGGCTAGTGGTGTCACCTATCTGTCCCGCTGGAGATGTTACTTTCTGTGGATAACCAGGTCACTCTTATCCCACCATGAGCTATATATTACAATAAATTCATTTTTACTGAAATAGTGGTGGTAGAAATTGAAGCAATGAAAGATCAGGAGATATGAACACTTCTGTGAAAGTTGAAGCTCTGGAGCAATTTTCTGTAAACCTTTGTCTGTTTTAGAAACAGGGTTTAGATCCTTGTGCAGATCATTTACACAGATGTAGCTTATTTTAGAGACCTCTTCTGGAGACATGGAGACTTTGGGCTTGTGAGGAGGTTTGAAATAAATATGCAGCAGAATTAATTTTATTAAAAGTGCTCCTTGTAGGTAGAATGTGAGATGGGAAGCAGTTGGAAAGCCATGGCACTGCTATTGATTCCCAGAATCTTTGTTTCTGTTCCTGTTGATTGTAATATTCTCTGGAAGGAGAACAACCATGACAGGTGAAATAGTTATCTGTATTTTACATTTTGCTTTATGAATATCAACATAATTGTCACCCATCACTTAACTGTGAGTTGCCATTTCAGTGAAATGTTGACTTGGGAGCATTCAGATTATGTTCTCTTGTGATCATCTCCCCTTTTTTATTGAGTTGGATGAGCCTGATAAAGATAACCTCTGTAGTGTCATAACTTTATAATCTTTATAATCTTTATAATTTTTATAATTACATGGCTTAAATTGGAACAGGCTTTGCTTTTTTTTTTTTTTTTTTTTTTTTTTTTTTTCCTCCCTCTTTTTTCATCTAGAATGGAGAAACACCATTTTACTTGTCTGTTGAAGGCGGTCATGAAAAATGTGCTGAGCTGTTACTAGAAGCAGGGAGTGACATCAACGTTTTAACTCACGTATGTACACAAAATCCCTTCAGTACACTGCTGCTGGCACATCCTGGGCTGTGGGAATGGCTTTGTCTTCTCTCTTCTGTGTGTACTCACAGTGTATTTGCTCTGCTTATTTTTATAAAATGGTGTGTGTATATATACATACATACACATGTATTTGTATATAAATTTGGGAATGCAAAGAATGTTAATTGTGGAAGAAATTTAGCATAGATATATTTGACAGAATAATGATGTGGGCCTTTTTTATTTACTGTCAATTGAATAGTAAAACATATGGCTAGGAAATGTAGCCATGTAGGGTAATTGAAAAGCCTCATTTTTGGCAGCTTATACGCCTGAACTGATGACAAATCTCTTCCCCACATCTGGTTCCTGAACTCCAGTCCAGCTCAGATGTGTTAAATGGCCCTGGCATGCCTGTTGCAAGAATTTGCAGCAATGCCTGTGATTCCAGCAGAGTGAGAGCTTGTTTGTTTTAGCAGAATTATTAACAGAACATTTTCTATTGATTTTTTTTTTCTTAATGTGTTATGTGACTGTAATGGCTTGTTAAAAGTCAAACTGAACTAACAGACTGGGAGATACATTGGGATTGTTGTAGTCCATGCCCCCAGTAAAGCTGACAATGCTGAATTATCTCTTTGCCAATAAAGATTGAAAAGGACTGTGCAGTACTGATGTTTTCAGCATATTTGTTGCATTGTGCTAACAACGGAAAGGTCCTCCAGTGTTTACAAAAACATGTAGCTGTAACTGGTGGCCTACTTCATACAATCACATCGTTTTACCAAAGGGAGGCCTTTTTTTGCAGGTGCATACAGGAGGATAATAACACCAATATAAATGAAAGGCTATTCTCTATTGATAGCTGTCTTCAGTACCATTTATTTATTACTTTCCCAACAACAAAAAACATTTCTTGCCCATAATATTTCTTTCAGAACAACAGCAGTGCATTGCAAATTGCAATTCAGAATGGACATCTATCTTTGGTTACTTTTCTTATTGATAACAATGTTGATCTGGCCCCTAAACCTGAGGTGAGTGTGTATCAATACAACTTCCCTGCTGTTTCTTCAGTGTGCCCTGTCTTTATGGACTTCCTTGAGAATTCGAATACTGAATAAGGATCCTTTATTATTTGTATTGTATTTTGCCTGTTGTGTAATGTGACTGAGATGATTTATTTTAAAGATCAGACTGTTTTTGCACTGGTTGTTCTTACTGGCTTTCTGTAGCTGAAGCAACCTGTAAAACTGTAACTGAGGTTTTGGAAAGGTTTCCAGTTGAGCACTGTGTGCGGGCTTTATTTATTTTTCTGTAGCCCCAAAGAAATGGTTGTGGTTTATAAAGATTAATGAGCTGGTGTCTGGCATTGGTATGGAATTATTTTTTAGCTGTATTTAACAGAAACTGATGAGTCACAGGTACAACAAGCAAAGTGATCTTGCCAATCTGCTGGTTGAATAGTGACTGGTGTTGGACCTGTGCCCCAGTTATTTTCATGAATAATCACTCAAATATAAAAACTTAATTTCTTTCTAGCTATAACTTGTTTTTTATAATTACTACAGCAAGCCAGGTTATTATGAAGGATATCTACAGTAGCAGTATGCTACAGGAGTTTATTCCTGGAAAGTAGATTTTGACAGCTGCATACTCAACACAGAATTATTCTTCCTCCAGCCTGTTCAAACAAGGGCAAACTCATTTTTCTGAGAGAACACAAACATTGCACCAAACTCCACACTCTCAGCTGAGTCCGGCAGCGCAGCACAGCATGGATGTATACAATGCCTTGCTGCAATTGTACGTGTCAGCACACTGCTGTGCACGGTGCTCTCAGCAGCTTCAGCTTCCTCTGCGGTGTTTGCTTACCAGCTGCAGTAGCTGCGGCAGGAGCAGCCCACTATGAGGGATGCTTGTAGTGGGACCTCTGGCACTGCTGCATGCCCTGGGGTGCCTTGTCTGCAGCCCTGCGGCCCTGCAGGAGCACACCCTGCATTTTGTCAGTAAGGGTAGGTTTTAGCAGGAAGCTCTTTCTTGCTTGAATGGGCTTCTAATAAATGCACCTAATCGTCTTGTTGCTTTCCCTCCACAGCAGAAGAATTCTCCGCTCCATTTAGCAGTCATCAATAATCATCTGCCGGTAGTAAAAGCACTCTTGGATGCTAATCATGATATAAACTTCTTAAATCATGTAAGAAAAACTGGGAATTAATAATAACTTCATGGCAAAAGAGGAGATTATGTGGATTTTTATCCCCCCCAGCCCCTGGGATAAAAATGGAGCTCGAGGTATCAAAAAAAAAAAAAAAAAAAAAAAAGGAAACAAAACCAAAACCCCCAAAACAAAGAAACAGCAACAGCAAAAACAAAAACAGAAAGGAAGAGGCAGTTTCCCCTTTATATTTTTGTGTGTGTGCATATGTATTAGTCACTGGTACATGCTGTGCTAGTAGTATTTGTGCAAGTACAGATAGCAAAATGTTACATACTAGGAAAATATTTGTATTAATTTATTGTTCAAGTGGTATGACTCATGCATAAAACATGACAGCAATGTCTCAAACCTGATTGTAGAGGTAAGCACAGTGCAGACTGTCAGTGGTCTGGCAGATCTGTTTTTTTCCCCTCACAATAACTGGCAGTGTACATTTCCCAAGGTATACAGGGAGAGAGATTTCTGGCAGGCTTTCGGGCTCTCATAACCTGAAGTTATCCAGCTGAAAACTAGTACTGTGCACACAAGCTTGGTCAGCTCAGGAGCTGTTAATTAATGGCAGTTCTAGAAAGGCCTAGCTATGTCATCTGAGATTTGAGAGGTTCCCTCCAGCCTTTCTCATTAAGAAACCATGAAATCCCATGAAGATTAGTGCACTGAAAGAGCAATCAGAGCTCCCTAATGGAAGGTGGAGCATTTCTCTGCTCTTTGGATGTATGCTGCTCTCTCAGTGTGCTGGGTCTGGCCAGGATGGAGTTAAAGGTCTTCATAGCAGCCCACATAATGCATGTTTTGGATTTGTGGCCAAAACAGCATTGATAACCCAGCAGTGTTTCAGCTGTCGCTGAGCAGTGCTTGCACAGTGTCAGGGCTTTCTCTGTTCCTTGCTCTGCCCTGCAGTGAGGAGGCTGGGATGCCCAGGAGGAGGGAGGGGACACAGCCAGGTGGAGGACCCATGCCAACTGAGGCAATATCTGTGACTCTGCGTGTCCTCCCCTCCCCACAGCATCACCCTCAGGAGGGATGTCGCAGGTCTCTGTGGCGCAATCGGTCAGCGCGTTCGGCTGTTAACCGAAAGGCTGGTGGTTCGAGCCCACCCAGGGACGTGGGTGCCCATTTTCCTGCAGGTGGGGACATGAGTCCATGGTGTTTGGCCTCTTGGCTGATCCACAGCATCATGGCCCCCACCGTGGAGGGAGAGGAGTCCTCCATATTTGCATGTCTGCCCACTCTCATGGATTGTGGGACACTTCTGGACTGCGTCTGGAGGTTATTGTCCATGTCTCTGTAGACCACCACCAACCATGAATCCCCTCAGATTCTGGACGCCTTCCTCTCTGCTAATCCACTGGCTGATGACAATGTATTTACTGTGGCTGCCAATTTACACACTCCCTCACATGTTTCCATGCTTGGTCCCTTGTCAACTTGTTTTCAGTTTTTGTTCTTTGAGTGTTGTTTACTACTCTCTTTGCTTTGCCTGGGGGAGCCATGACAAAGGCACTAGCCTTGAGCTTCTTGTGGTATTTGGGCCCTTCACAGCTGCTGTCCCCACGCTCTGAGAACCATCTCATGGAGAAAATTAACAATTACATCTTTTCTCCTTTTCTCTTCTGAGAGATGTTTTGTGGAGAGAGAAAAGAATGGCACCTACCTTTCCTATCCTCCAGGAAAATAAGTCTTTCCACCCCCGTTTTAAGGCCTCTTGGTTCCTTGATTATCCTTGCATAATCAGACTGTTTGCACCAGTGTGTGTGTTGTGATTCTGATTGTCGTTTGTAAGGTTACACAACTCATTGGGAATGCCACCTGGAACATGTCCCAGGGCAGTAGATCAGTGGGTGGCAGGCTGCTTGGAGGAGCTGTGCAGGTGCCCCAAGCCATTCTTGTCGCCCATAGCCTGGGTTTCACACCTGAATGGGCACATAATCCCACTGACCCCATGCATGGTTTGAAAGAGGGGAGCCCTGCCTACCCTGGGGAAACATGGGGATTTCTGACACTGTGCTGAGGCCTGGCACGTTCCTGTTGGGCTGCTGCCGAAAGGCCTTGGGAGAGACAGATTGTCCCACCAGGGCCGCTGAGGCCCATGCGAGGCATAGCCCGCCTCCCACCTGATAGACAGGGATGTTCCCTGCCATACTGGCCAGAAATAGTCTCCAAGGAATCTGTAATTTGTCCCAACTCGTGGTGCATTTAACTGCTGAAGATTAATTTAGGAGTTTCACGTGTATTCCCCAAAGAGCTCCTGTGAGACTTTATGTGGAATCCTTGTGGCTGGCTCTCTTGGTGTGTAAGGTCACGGTGCATGGCTCTACAACACTGAAGTTAAGGTGGGATTTAATACTTATCTAAAGGTGAAATGACATCTCCAACCATCTTTCTCCTAGCTCCTTGTGCAGCCCCAGCCTCCTCACTGGCAGGGCACCATGAGGAGCTGAGAAGGCCTTGGCTTAGCATAAGCACCACTCAGCAACAACTGAAACATCAACGTGTTAGCAGCATTATTTTCATCCTAAACAGCACTGTACCAGCTACTAGGAACAGAGTTAACTCTATCATCCCAGCTGAAAGCATGGCAGTCACAAAACCTTCAATTAAAAAAGGTTGCTCTATCACGTGAAATGTGCTAAGGGACATGTCCACCTACACAAGGTTTCCGTAAATGAGAACACACCACATTTGCTGCTGTGTTTCTCCCATAGACATCTGGAATACTTTCCTGTAAGTGCAAATAGTAGAAGAAAAGAACAAGAGGCAAACACTTCTTAGTGAATAGGAAATGCGTTCTTATTACTAGACTGATAAATTCCCCAGGGGCTGCTAGTTTCTTACTGACATTCTGTAGAAGGGTAAATAAATGGATTTTATTTGGGTAAATGAAGCTGCATAAAGACCACACAACCCTAATTTCAGGCCAAAAGATTAGACTTGAAACTGAATGTTCCTTGACCTGTACTTTATGTTAATGGTTTGGTCTTTTGTAAAGTTTGTTTTGTTTTGTTTCATTTTATTTTACTGTGGTTTAAGGTTCACTGGACACTCCATATCATCATATTGTGGCAGAGCTGGCTAAGAAACCCTGTCACGGACTGTGGCACAATGTGCTGTTGAAAATCAAGGTTGTCCAGTTGTTTCTGCATGAATTTCAGCAGGGAAAGATTACTTGAGAGGCTAGCATGGCAGTTGGCACTTGAATGAATCACTCTATCCAAAGCACCTTGTTTTAAGAAGGTAGAGGAAGAATTCACATTATAATCTGTTAGAGGTGCATAACAGCAGCTTTGTCCTGACCCAGCTGGAGCTCTTGTCTGTTTTTCCTGCAGAGCTCCCAGATGCTGTCTTGTTTGCCTGAAACAAAGCCGGTAGTTAGATCATTGGAAAGTTAAATGCTTTCGTTCTGTTCAGTATTTTCTAGCCAGGGCCATCTCTTGTTGTGGATCTTCTGTAGATTCAGATTGTATGCATTTTTTTTTTCCCCTAGGGGGACTTTGGTTTATTGTATTTATTTGCTGTTATTAATTTCAGAGGCAGGAAACTCCTCTGCATCTGGCAGCTGATCTTGGCAATGTGGAGCTGGTGGAAATGTTGCTGAAGGCAGGCTGTGACCTCAAGACCACGGATAAGGTAGATGACACTCCTTACATATGCAAAGATTATGTAGCTTTATATTTCGCTTTATAACCTTCTTCCCAGAGATACAGGAAACACATGTTTCCAGTCATCCTTCATAAAATGAGTGCAGCCAAAAGTTAGCTGTTACAAAGGAAGTCTGCTTTTAATGCTGCCTTACCTGTGGCTTGCAGAGGTCTATATAGTATTGGCCAAGAGCTCTTTTTGAGCTCAGATGTGATGAAACACACCATGAGCAAAATCCAGCCATTTAATCATTTAAAAAAATGATTTCCATGTTCAAAGCTGTCCTAATAAGAGTAAAGCTTTATGAAACTAATGTTACCTCTGTTTTTGGTAACCTGACATGAACCTTGGGGCCCCACCTTTGCAATGAATTGGTACGCAGACACCAGAGATGTCCCCATCCTTGTGTACAGAACATCAGACAGGAAAAAGGGGAGCCTGTGTGGACTACATGGTGTTCCCCCGGCCTCCATACCCTGACAGCCAGAGTCCTCAGCCCACAGAGCACACACACCTCTGCAAGCTGCAAGTGGGAGTGCTCTCTTGGAAGCTCTTCCTGCCCACCTGCTGCAGGTGTGGTTGTGGTTGGAAGTGACTGAAAGCCAGGAGGTGCTCCTTGTGTGCCCAACTGCTGTGCTACACATGCACACAGGATGACAGTGGCACAGGAGCCTGGAGGCACCCCTGCCTCCAGCCCCACCTCCCAGGGAACACAGGGCAGTTTTGCAGGGTTGGAGTGCTTGCAGTCCCTGGTCTCTGTACTTGCTATGTATGCCTATGCTGGAAGGATTTTTATGAAACACAAATTCATGACTTCCAGTGTGATGCTTTCCTAAAAATGGGTTCCTAAATGATTTCCTAAAAATTAAAACTACCTTGAGCAGAGCCATAAGCTAGAACTCAAAAGGTATCCATCAGGGAATTTTATTATAGCTGGAGGGTTAAAAGAACTTATTTATGTATATATTTTTAATATACTTTATTTTATTACCAAGCCTTTCAGTAAAGGGGTTAGTTTCTTTTAGGCCTAACTTTCTGGAATGCCTAACACTTGATTTGTGGAGCATACCCTGAATACTCATACCTGGGGTATCTCCACTCAGTGCAAGCCCACTGAAAATGGATGATTACAGAGAGAACCCTGAGATGCCGCTGAAATGCCTCCACACCAAAGTGCTGGTCACTGAGATAGGCTCAAATGGACTGAACAGTCATCTGGGCTGGAATTTAAACAATGGCTTTTTATTCCTTTGGTTGTCTGCACTGTCCATGAGACGTTGCCTTCAGCTGTTATGAGAAAGTCATTCCCACGTTCCCTTTTCCTTCTGTGACCTAGAATCTCCTACTGCCCAAGACAAGATGTGGGTTTGCTCTTAAAGTAGATTTCCAATGCAGACGATGCAGCTCATGCAAAGCATAGGAGAGCCTTGATTGCAGCCACGCTGAAGCCATAAAATTTTAGTAGACATGCTTTGTTGAAGAAGAAAAAATAGAGATGGGGTTCTGTAAGCGAAGCTCATGTCTTTCTTCTGTGTGTCCTCAAATATGTGAGATCATGTCCTGATTCACTCTCTCTGCTTGCAGAATGGAAAAACTGCACTAGCCATGGCATCAAGGAGCAATTATGCCCTAATTGTAGATATGATCATTAAAGCAGAAAGGTATTATGCCACAGAACAGGTAAGAGACATCCTTTTTTTGTGCTGAGGAGAACTGTGAGGGAAAAGCTGATTCTGATCTTAGAGTGTCTTTTGCCTGGTTTGCTTTTGGCAGTCTACAAGACAGGCCTTGATAAATCAAGGACTGGGAACAGGAAAGCCTTCACCCTGTTCAGGTTTTATCCCTGTCCAGCAGTAAAGCTGTAGGCAGATTTTTTTTCATTTTTCTGCACCGAGCTCCACAGGCATTGCAAAGGGGTGGAGAGAGATTCTGACCCAAATTCAAACTGTGCCACCGGCATCAGGCCGGTGTCCTTCGGCACAGCAAAATCCGTGGCTGAAAAATGGAGGAGAGCAGGTGTCTGATTTTACTTTGCTGTGAAAAGCTCAGTGCTGCGGTGGGAGCTCCCTCTTCTGTCTGGCCTGCGTTAATTACTAACCTCAAGAAAGAAGGCAAGGAAAGAGCCAGGCAAGGCTCTGAAGTGATGACACGGCTTAGAATAACCTCAGATTGTCTCAATTTGTAAAATTCTTTCCCAAATTGGCATGATTATTTAAACGCAGGCTGCTTGGTGATGGCCCTCCCTAAGGGGCTGAGAGTCAGCCGAAGCCAGTAACTATTTTGGCTTGCACTGACTATCCCCTGTTGGCGGTGAATCTGCCTGTGCTCTATAGCAGGTAAGTGTCCGACGGAGATGAGCTGACTTTAGCTCCTTTACAATCAAAGGAACATTTGGAGGTGGGCTTCTGGTGAGGACCCCTTTGGAGACCTGCCCTGAAAGTCAGACTTATCCCAAATGGGTTTTGAACATTCAGGAGAATTCACGGTGTATTAATTGCTACCATCCAGAATATGCAGAAAGTTAATTTATTCCATTAATTACAGTCATAGCAATGAGCTACAAAACACCTGCTATACCTCTACACTTGATGAAGGGGAGGTATTTCAAAGGAAGATGAAAGTTAATTTTAGGGCATGTTAATGCTCCATAAATAGTTTAGTCTTGCATTGGGTTGCTGTGTTCTTATTTGGACCCACAGGTTTATGTGCATTTACTGAGAACTGATTAAATTTGTTGTGTTTTGAGATAGCTTGGGGATTTTAAATTGTATTATGTCAAATACTGTTTGTAGGCAGTAAGAGATGTCTATTGTCACATCCGCTGTGGAAGAACTGGAAGAAGGAAGATGCTGACACTATTTATTTATGTAAAGCAAGTGGTTCTGTGAGCACCAGAGCCGGCAGGGCCAGCAGAAGGAATTCAGTCTTGGGGTGTAGCTCTGAGTTTCACTGCTCTTTCGCTCTCGTTGCTAAGCTGCCTCACAAGTCTGTAACTTGATTCTTGTTCCTGCTTCCTGCTTGCCAGTGTTTGCTTTACCAGGCCAGGCAGGAGCCTCTCAGGGGTGGTATAAGCGTTCCTGATCCTGCCTGAGCACAGGACTTAGCTGGCCTTTTAACATCCCTTCCAGCCCTATAGCGTCCAAACTGGCAATGCTTAGTTGCAGGGAATTGTGCTGTTAAATCACAGATCTAGATCAATTATTATGATGAAAACCATATCTGTGAACTCCATGTGTTGCGTGTATTTGACTTGTCAGTCCAGAGTTGTCAGTTACAGTATGGTTTAAGTGGCTTAAAGGGGAATTTAGAAGTGAGGTCACTTGTTGCCAGAGAAGATATGAAAAGCCTGATAGCAGCAAGCACATAATGCTCCTAACCTTTTGGCACTGTTTGCTGAACTGCCTGAGAAGTGAAGTTGTTAAAGCAGCTGGTTTGCCTGCAGAAGCTCAACAGACACAGGGAAACAGAAACCTACGTGCTTGGTCCCTTTACCTGAAGCTAAGGGCAGGGCTCAGATGTTACAGCTAGGGAATATGAAGTTGCTCTGCTGCTGTTGCCATGTACCAAACCACACTGTTTTACACCATTATTGTGGCAACTGTCTTTTTATTATATCGAGCAGGCTTATCAGCTGTGACAACACTCTAGTTACAAAAGGAAATGTCATGTTGCTGTGAGGAAGTGCACGTGACTCAAATGTGTGTGAAAGGCTGTCTTGTTCTCCCTTGTTTGTCCTTATTTTTTTTTTCCTTTTTCTTTTTTCCTATTTATGGCTACAACCCAACCCTTCCCAGAATGTTTTTAACCAGATTTGAAAGCTGCTCTTACAATCCCACACTGCCGCTGCCTAGACACACAATTAACAGCAAAGAGAATCTGCGCTGCTGCAAAGGGAGGAGAAAAAAGCAGTTTTATTTTTGTTTGTTTTGTTGCTGTGTGTGTGCTTGTTGTGTTGGTGGTGGTTTTCTGTTCGTTTGTTTTTAAACCTCATGAAAGATAGATGGTACTGGAGAGAGCCTGAAGCTCTCACGTGGTCTGTCATAAACCTCATGCTGCATGTGTCAGGAAGCATGAGATAGTGACTGCATCAAGAAAAATGGATTCAAGCATACATGATAATAATTAGTTACTGAACTGAGTGTTGCTTTTTTTTTTTTTTTCTTTTTCTCGCAAGGCTCTCAAAAGGTTAGTAAAAAACCCTAATAACCCTATTTGCTTTGCCATCCTGAAAAAGATAAGGTTTTTCACTTTGCAGACTGACCTGAAGCAGGCCTAGCATACACTGTATCAAAGTAGTTTGATATTACCTACACTAGGAACCAGGCTTTTCCCTGGGCATCACTCAGCTGGGGTGAAATCGCTGCTGGGCATGGCTCTTGCAGGGATGTCCGGAAAAAATAAAACAACAACAAAAAAAAATCACCAATCTCATCAATTCTGTTGTGGGCAATCAGTGAATACCTAGCAACATCATTTTTAGGCTGGAGGGTAAAATGCTTGCTGTTTAGTTGGAATTTTGGTTTTGGTAGCTATCTAGTTTTGCTTGTGCAGGCAATAAAACTAGATCCAGATTCAATGAGTGCCTGCATGCTGGTGCTCAGACACCTTGCAGGCTGGAGCTCTGTGTGCTATACCCAGGGTCTCGCACAGCTGCCGCCAGGTGACTGCTCGCACCCACTGCAGCTGAGCTGGGCTGACAGGGCAAAGGCAGGAGCAGCCTGAACAGGTGCCGTGCTGGTGGTACACAGCACGAGGAACGAGGAACAGCTGTGGCTGAACTCCAGCCATGTTCAAAACGTGGCCTGTAAAGCAGACAGCTGAAGGGCTCAACTTCTACCTGCTGTTAATTGCTATCACATATCAAGTGCCAGAGGCAGCTTTATTTTGCTCTTAATGATACATATCAATAAACACAGGAGGTCCTTGTTTCTGTCATTTCCAGTCCTAAAACTATAAAGCCATGCTTCCAAAGAGCTCGACTTCTATCCAAATATGGTTCCTTTACCTGCACCGAGCTTATCTCCTGCCAGTAGTCACGTATTGCTGTACACACACAGGGCTCACTGCATGCTGAGTGAAAAATGTTCCCACCTTTACCACAATGTTTGTCACTTGCTTTCTTTTTTAGGCACATGTAGGTCATGATGATGATTGGTTGGACTTTGGTTTGTCCTTCAAACAAGATCACAGTATACAGACCAAGCAAATTCGTTCCTCCCTTTGGAACCTGGCATACAATCAGTTAAAGCCCCAAGAATGGAAAAAACTGGCCCTCTTCTGGAAGTTCACAGATGAACACATTAGAGCTATTGAAGAACAATGGACAGGTAACAATAAATAATTGGATGGATAGGTGTAAGTTAAAGAAACCACGTTAAGGCACAGGGCTGCTCTTTCATCTCTGTGGGTATGACAGATACATGCTGGCCGTGCTGTTTTTATTTGGTGTATGAAATAAAATAAATAAAAAAATAAATAAATAAATAAATAAAAAAAAATAAAATAATAATAATAATAAAAAATAAATAATATAAATAAAATACAGTGGATGGATACAACACTCGCCCCTGGCTCTGGGGAGGCAGCGCTGTAGGAGCACAGCCCAGTCCTGCTCTCCCTTTTGGCCTTTTTCTCTTTGTAAAGCAAAAGCAGGAGCAGAGCAACATGGACGGGTCCTGCAGGACACATGCCACGCCAGTGAGGACCTGGAGTGCTGCATGAGCCAGGAGGGCCTTGTTTGCACTCCAGCTTCCTAACTGTCCTGAAACTGTGACTTTGTTTTCAGATATCTCAGTGGCAGGAAATTAATACTTCTACAGCACACTTGCACTCATTTACTATTACTCCAGGGTGTATTTCCACATATTACACAAAACTGAAAGTTAAAAATAACTTTACCATGTAGTAGTATTGGATTCATCTTTTCAAGCCTTAGGATAAAATTTGTTTTTATTTCTTTTAACCTTTATTTCTCAGTATTCATTTTGCTGCTGGGTGAGAAAGGAAGTGAGAGCAAATGCTTTGGTTTTAAAAACCTCTTGTAACTCTAAAAGTGCAAAAGCACAAAATAACACTGTTTTCAGCATAGGATAGACAAATGCTTTTGTATTGCATAGGGAAAAAAAGTTATAAAGAACATGGACACAGAATGCTGCTCATCTGGTTACACGGTATTTTGCTGGCTCATCAGAATCCTGTCAAACATATATACGAAGATTTGGTGGCAGCAGGATTTCGACATTTAGCTGGTAAGTTGTGTGGTGTAGAGAGAATATTACCCTGTCCTCTGCGAGACTACCACAAGGTGCTGACATCCCTGCCTGTGCTGGGCAAGATGTGACCATGGCAGGGATGAAGGATGCTGTCTTCCTCTCTGGGAACCTGCCCTTCAAATGGGCTGAGTTTGGACAAGGAAGGGAGTTTAAGTGAGACAAGATTTCTGAAGGAAGCAGAAAATACGCACTTTGCTTCCCTCCTTTGTCTTACAGAGTTGAAATGTGGTTGGTCATCCTTCAGTTAGATGAGTGCTGACCTTGCAAAAAAGCAGAGCCTGCCAAGCAAGCATTTTCTCTTCTTTGCTTTTACAGAAAAGATCAGAGCTCAAAGTAGCACTGACGTGGACTCCAGAAAATGTGAAATTTCATGAGTTCATTGACAGAACATTGCATAATGGGATTACATGCCACAAGGAAAGAGACTTTCACATACCAGCAACTTTTCTGGAAACTAAAATACATTTTGAAGCCGTATGATTTTTTACAAGCTAGAAATTGCTTTCCGGCAATATTGGTTAATTCCTTCTCATATGCTTTGCTATATAATAATTTAAAGTGAATGGCTGGCTGATAATTTACAGCTATATTGTTAAGCATGAACCAACTCCCTGCAATTTCTACACCTGCTTTAACATACATAATAATTCCATATTGGAACTCCCCAGTTAAGCTATTTTGTTTTTGACATAAAATGTAAATGAGATGCTTTCTTGCTGAAATAAATTTAATAAGTGAAAATCATGTGTATAAATCAACACTTCCAGAAATAGGTTGGCACCTGGCTCCATTTGGGATTCAGGCTTTTATAAAGTCTTACTAGGATAATAGTTTTCCTGACTGGAGAGAGCTTTTCTCACATTTAACTAGCGCTAGGATTATGACACATTTCTTCTTCAGCATTTATGTAGTAAAAATAAACAAAAATATCACCTCTTAAAACCACCTGCAGCTGGCAGAACTTCCTGTCATGGCATAACCTTGTTTACATACTTGGAATATTTGATATTTTAATAATTAACACAGTGATCATCTACCTATTTCTTATTCATTTCTTAACTTAGTATGTGGTAGTGACTTGCTTAATGTTTAAAGGTTTTCCGATTGCTGAACAGATTTCATATATTCATATTTATGTGTTTTTAAATATATAAATCATAAAAATACTTCATATTCCTATCTGTAACAAAACAGTTTTAGCATATCTTGGAAGTATTGAAACATTGCCTTGTCTACCATAGCTAGTGTTATTTTGTACTGAACTTTATCTATCAGCTTTTTAATACAAACAGTAATCTGTATCTTAGTCTTATGCCTAAGCACCCTCTCACATGCAACCTGCTTTGACCATGCTCCAGAGCATTACAAGAGATGCAGGCTGGTAAATCCACAGCCTTTGGAATTAGGGATCCAAGTTAAATTACAAATTCTTAGGTCCTGACAAGTATCTATCAACTCTTGCAACATTCTGTAACATGCCTGAGTAATGAAAATGCTTAACATTTTGATGGACTCTAGTTACCTCACATGGCCCAAACCACATCCTGGTTGTGAAGGCCATTTCCCTGTTATTCTTCATTTAAGTATGCTATCGTAGCATACTCAAATGTAACTCAAATACGTATGTCAAGTACATTTAGTAAAAGCATATGTAAGAATAATAAATCTAATTTACACTCGAAAGTAAGTGTTAGTAACACTGGAAGTTAAAAAAACACTTCAGACAAAAAAAAAAATCACATTTTAGCCTTTATTTAAAAGTGTGCAAAAGATTATTTATTATTTAAATAAAGTGTTTATCTTAATAAAATAAGTTTTCAAATAGTTGGGAGGTAGAACAACATTTCAAGTCATTTTCCCCCTCTGAATGCTTACTATAAACACTTTTTTTTTTAAGGGTAAAAACATGATACATACTTTAGGCCTTGCTACATCAAATTTGAAAAGACTGGGAAGAGGTTTTAATTGTATCTTGATAAAACCTCCCACCAGTGTAAAGGATATTCACTCAGTCAACAACTTTTATTGACTGAACACTAGTATGAGGTTGGCTCTGAAGCATTCGTCCAACTTGTCCTGCAGGTCTCACAGTAGTAGCACCAGAAGAATGGAGCACAGTTCGAGGATATTTAGCAGCAGTGGCTTGGGATATGGTTTGCTGAAAAGTAATCAGATACAACAAATGGCATTGAAAAAAAATAAAAAAATCCACTAAAATAGCTTTAAGTGAGCTGTAGATTAAATTCAAGCTGAAATACACTTAAAAAAAAAGCTGACTTAAGAAAAAAGGCTCATTCTCTTTATCTGTAACAGATAATTCTCAGAACCCAAAGAAAAATGCTAAACTTCTGAACTAACGCCCAGACAGAATTGAATCATGCCAAAGACATCAAAGGCAACAAGAAGGGCTTCTACAAGTACCTCAGTACAGAAGGAAGACTAGGGAACATGTGGGCCCTCTCCTTAAGGAAAGAGGAGACCTGGTTACCTGGGACAGTGAAAATGAAGAGGTACAGAATGTGTTTTTTGCCTGAGTCTTTACCAGCAAGATTGGCCTTCAGGAATTCCAGGTTCCAGAGGCCAGGCTGAATCGCTGGAGCAAGGAAGATGTACCTTTGGTGGAAGAGGATCAGGTCTGGCAATACTTGAGCAAACTGGACCCATCCAACCTAGTCCTGAACAACCTCCAGGGATGGGGCATCCACAACTTCCGTGGGCAACTTTGTCCAGTGCCTTATTGCCCTCTAAATGAAGAATTTCATCCTAACCTCTAAGCTCAATCTCCCCTCTTTAGTTTAAATCCATTCCCTCTTGTCCTGTCATTATCTGCCTGAGTAAAAATTCACTCTCCATCTTTTTTATAAGCCCTCAGCTGCAATGAAAACTCACAGAAGATCTGGCCAAGAAAGGGACAGCCAGAACTACTCTGCCTATGAAATAATTAATAAAGAAACAAGACAGATAAAGTGGCAATGTTTATATCCTCTCCTCCCTTCACTCTGTAGTCATTCTACCCAGCCCAAAGACAGTACTGCACATTATTTTAAGCAGACCTCAAATCTGAGCCTTGTCTAAATGTCTCTTCATCTTGGTCATTTCTATTTAAAATTTTACCAGGTATGTTGCATTCAGAATATTGTTACAAGCATAATTCTGACTTACCTGAGTGACTGGATGGTGTTTTTCAACAATGACTGAACTCATGGGTGGAGCAACTCCCATCACTGCTAAACTACCACAAATTCTGTGTTTTTGTCCCATATCAGATCGGCCTGTGATTCGAGCAGTGATTGTTCTTCCTGCTTTCTGCTGAGCAGATGTTATTACTTTTGCCATGGGCTATAAAAAAAATAATATATATATATATATATATATATTAATTGCTAACATTTGTAAACCTAGTATTTACAGTGCTTTAGAATGTCCACCTAGTTTTACTAGCCACTTGCCTAACAGAACATGGGACACTGCATGTAATATAGTTGCATTACATGGGACTGAATTTGCACCATCTGGTTGCTACCTGGTTAATTCTGTATTTTTCCACAGAGAAAGTGTTTAGTGTGCATGACTACTATGCTATGGGGAGTAAGGCTAATCTGACAAAAATGAAGCCGCATGGATAGTTCAGCTTTGCTCACTGGCTGCATGCTCTACTGACAGCTGCAGGCACTTCTGTCACCCTGGCCCATCCTTGTAGCAGTGACAGCAGATGCAATGCAGATGCAATAAGATGTTGCGTCTTGCTCTATCGACTAGTGGCAAGTTATCCAATGGGAATAGAAAAGGAGATAAATGCAGAGGATCCTTGAGACAAGTTAAAAGGATTAGCAAAAGCCAAGTTTTTTTTTTTTTTTTTTTTTTTTTAAGAACAACACAGTATCGTATGAAACAATAGTTGTTCCTGTTACACTACATGTAAGTGCATATGCACTTTTTTGTTCTTCGTTGTTCTTTTTCTTTGCTCTAAAATCAGTTAAAAACCCTCTTAAGAAAATTGGGTTTTCTGTAACATAAATGAGCATTTACAAGCTAGTGTCTTCATACATCTAAGTGAACTCCATGGCACCTTCTTTGACTACACACTTGTGTTGCACTGAAAAAAAGTGGAAATAAAATAATATCTAAACTAAAATTTATCGTGATTGTCTTAAAATACAAAACAAATTAATTTTAGCAGGTTACCAGTTTTTGAGTTGATGTCACCCCAGATCCTGCAGCTGTGCTACTGATGATTACTGGAGAATCAGAATCTAGCCTGGTCTGAGAAGTGCTTGCATGACCCAGATGGGTAGAAAACTGAATGAAATCAGAGTTTAAAGAATAAGTATAACATTGCCCAAAATACAATTTTACTCCTCAGATAGACAATCTTTTAACTACTCCAATTACCCTTCTAAATTAAACTTTTTTTTCAAATGTTTTATTACTGTTTTTAATTTTTTTGTTTCAAATGTTTGTCCAAGTATTGCAGGAAATGGAGTGAATAATATTTGATATTGTTAAAATGGAAAATTGGGAAGATAGGCAAGCATGTCTTCTCCAATCTAACCTGTGCCCTAGTGTGGAATTATTTTACGGTCACTATGTCTTCAGCATGACTTTGTGTATGTCCAGAATTTTCAGGCTACTGGATAATTTGACATGGCAGGACGGTAAGTTGAGTTTCCTCAGAGTCCATATACATTGCATTTTTAAAAAAGAAGCTTTGAGAGAAGCCTGCCTTTTTTTTTTTTTTTTTCCCCAAACAGCAGCAAGCTTAGTTTCTTTGGCAAACAGGTGTTTAACAACTTTTTTTTTTTTTCCCAGAAAGAACCTTAGAGAGCAAATTCTGCTTGTTATAGTGACCTTTTCTTCAGCAGCTTAATGCATTTTCTCTAAAATTAAAACAGCTAAATGTGAGTATATCAAGTCATAGCAACCATGACTTAATCACTTCAATTATATGATGAAGTCTGGACATACACAGGTTTCTTTTTATCCTTAGACTGAGTTCAAATTCCTCCAACTAATGGGCTATTATATTTATCTTTAAAAAGCCCCAGGCCCCAACACAGGAAGTGTGTTTTCACCACTGGTGAATATAGTTCTATTCCAGGTACACACTTACCAAGTCATCCATCTGAAGAGCAGATGCTGGTGGAGGTGGTGGTGAGGGGGGATTATATTGTGAAGGAGGTAGTATTCCTGCAACAATGGCACCATTATCATCTCTCCTACTTCCTATATCTATTATTTGAAAAACAAAGTAGTGGGATCAACACATAATTTAGCAAACCCTAAGGGGAAATGATGTAACTCACAGCAAAAAGTCTACTATTCTTCTGGGATTTCTGTATAACTTATTAAAGGATCACTCTGTTCTCTATAGATACATCTATCTACACACACAAACATAAATCTTTCTGTATTTGACCCTTCTTTTCAGAAGCTTTTCAGAAGTATTTTCAAGGGGCTTGTTTCTGTGTTATGCCTCAACTCTTGTGCACTTGTCACATTGCAGTGCAAAGAACTGAGGTTCTGAATTCTGATTTCCAGTACTAAATCCATTGTGAAAGAGCTGCCCTTACACGAAGGGCCAAAAGCTAGTTCAAACAGACAGCAATCAGTGAAGGAGGGAAAGGCCATACTGAGCTTCTGACAGGGCATACGATTCTTAAGAAGATTCATTGCCAGGAACATAAACTGTTATTTTAACTTTCCCAAGAATGTACTGCAATTTTGTAGATTATGCCCAGCAACATCGGCATGGACAATGGCTGCAATACTGGATATGTCACGGCTGTAGGATTGAGAGATTCTATGGGTGCCCTACAGTCCTCATCCCCCCTCAACCTGGGTCAGCCTGATTAAGTGCAAACTCTGTTTAGGATGTAGATTGAGAGTGGGCTAAGCAGCAGCCTTCTGTCTCTCAGTGCAGGTATCTTGAGGACATCAGATCTGCAGACCTAAGCACAGAATCTTTTCAAGCAGTTTCAGCCTTTTCCTTTAGAATACGAGCTTCCTTAAGGGACACAAAGAGAAATATTTTATTTTACTCTATTTCTAAAGCAGATGATGGTATTAGGAATTCTGCTCATTCCAGGGACCTGAGTGACACCATGGGACAGCTCCTTTTTTGTTGTTCTTTTAAACTAAGCAAGACAAATACAGTAAGTAAAGCAGTTAAATCAGTACAATACTCAAGGATTTCACGAGTGAGAACATGTGATAATACACATTTTGTACAAATAATGCATATATACACGCACTTTAAACTTAAACGCAGACAGAACTAATGCCCACTTACAAACCAATCAGATATGTAGTAACAGAATGTGAATTCTTGTGGCTCCAAGTTAAAAATCTTCTAAATAATAATAATAAAAAAATCACCCATGATTAAATCAGCCACAGATTTTGGATCATCAACACTGACTCCAAATGCTATGGTCCCATTAAAGTTGCAATACTTCCATACTATTAATAACCTACTGATAAATCTGTTAAGGAGTCAAATTCTGCTTTTACTTGCAGTGACAATAGGTGGCACTGCAGTGTTTGTATAAATGCATCATTGACTGGCACATAGCATTTTTAAGGTCCACAGATTACAAACTAGAACAAAACAGAATAATCATCTCTCTCATGTTTTAAACCCTCTGATGTCCTCATCAGTCTTGTTATACCTGAGCAGAAATGCAAGTAAGCAGTTATTCAACTATGTTAAATCATTCTGTAACTGTCTTCATTAAAAGCACTGTCTAGCTGCCACAAAAAAAGAGACTAGCACGGCTGGGGCATGGGAGAGCATGGTATAGGAAGCAATGGAAGAAGGCAGGCATGGGACCAAGGACACCTGAGACTATGAGGCGTTATGAAGCCTGATGACTAAATACTACAGTGACCACAGAAGATTACGCAGCATCATGCTGGAAACCTGAAAAACTGGGTGCAGGTGCTCCAGTGGTGTCCAATACAGCAAAATCACTAGGTTCCACTTCTGCATCATACCAAATCAAGCAAAACGTTTGATACATGAAACCCAGAGATTGGTCACAGCATCTAGAGTTCATTTTTCTTTATTTCCTTCCCACTTACCCTTTTCTTCTCAAGTTTACAGAAAAAAGGCTTTCCTATTTCACACCACTCATCATCACCTGTGAGACCCACAGGTAGTGAGACACATTTTTGTATGAATAAGGTAAGATAAAACTTGAGAGAATGGTTGTTTCTACACAGAGAAAAGTAGAGTACTTGGGTAATGCCCAGAAACTTTATTCACGATTCCTTGAAGATACTGAATTCATTCATTCTATTCCTCAGATACTGATTCTATGTTTGTACTGGCACACAGCTACCATACTTAGCCAATGTTATACTTGATTTCCCTAAGCAATTGAAGAAAGACTGTTTATGTTTAACAGGATCTGACAGCTACTGAAATAAGTGCCTTATATCTTCTTTATTTTTTTTTCTTCTTCTTCTTCACACCTACATTTACGCCCTAAGATTTGTGAGGAGGAGGAATTTCTCTGAAGTACTTCAGAAACTTCTGGTATAAGATTGTTAAGAGCTTAGGAACTGAAGTTACCTGTTTAAGGCTATTAACTGCAGCCAGTATAGCTGGTTGCTAAGACACACATACAGGTGCAGAACATCTGCTGGCAGAGATATTAATCTTTGATGTAGGCTGCTGCGCCACTAAGATCATGCTTCTAATGCTGTGCGCTGTCTCATTTTGAAGGTGTGAATTTATTACATCAGTAGGGGTGTCCAGCTCTTTTCTGCATAGCTACAGAAGTGTTATTAATGTGCAGCTGTGACTACACTGGTCTTTCCTGTTCCAGCACAGCACTCCTAGTAAATACAGAACCCAGGAGACTTACTTGCCCCTTTTTGCATAAACAGGCAAGATTAAGAACAAAGACAGAAAAGTCTGGGAAAAGCAGATTTGTTGCACACTAAGATTCCAGAGAACATAACAGGGTTTTGCAGTATTTTCCTTTGCCATAACCTGGGTGCTGACAGAATTCTTGGTAATCTTCCAGAGTATTCTAAGAAGCTTGCCAACTCTAGCTTCTTGTTCTGCTTTTCAGTTGCAGGTTACCACACCCAGCGCAAGGCCTGATGAAGGAAACCTGCTCTACTCTTCTAGCAGTGAGAAGTTCAGCAAAGTGTTTCTTAACATATTCAATGGGACTTTCTAAAGCAGTAACAGTTTGATAAAGTCTGTATTGCCATTAAGTCCTCACACTTAGGAAAAAAAAGGAGAATCCTTTAAAGGAAATAACAAAAGACAACAAACAATAACAACAAAACCCACAAACTACCAAACCAGGGCTACTTTTTATACTGACCAGGATCTCCCCTGCTGTCCTTGCCCTGAAACATTGTCATTGCTTCCAGATTCAAAGCACATACACCACGCATGAAGGCTTTCTTCATGGTATCTTCATACTGTTCTCTTTCACTGTGCAGTCTCAGAATCTCAGCTTTTGTTTGCTCCAAAGTAGCAGTTAGCTACAAAAAAAGAATATGGAAACAGCTGTCTTGTACTTCTGAATGCAAAGTATGAACGTAATTCCTCAATCAGCTTTAAAAGTCACTTACTATGTTTACAAAGAGAAGCATTTTTACTCAAGAATATCTTGTTTGCCAGGGATAAACAGCTAGTTATCTGTCAGTTGCTTGTACTACGGCATGTTATTTCTACTTGAGCAAACCAACAAAAAGAACACTTTTGAAAGGATTGCTAGACCCTACCCAACTATGCAGAAATTTATCTTGCCAGATTTTGTCTTCCAGAAATTATGCATGTTGGCAAAGCTAGATATCCTCAGAAATCTAGTTTCCCAAAACACTCCAAAGAGTGAGGGTTAGAATACTATTTAAGCATAAAGGGAATTGTCATCAGCAATCCCACTTTTCTGGCCTTTGTAAATAACTAAAAATACTGAGAAAAGACAAACCAAGTTAAATCTTGTAACTCACTACTTATTGATTTTGCTTTTTCCCTTTGTTGCATTTTCCAAAATTCATCATCCTCAGGTAGGGTTCGTATTATTTCAAAACACAACTCCTACTGTTTGAAATGACTCATTCTGTTTGGAATGACTCAGTCACTTATCAGAAACTGAATTTTCTGAACTGTAACTCTAATTTTCCAAGTATGGTACATACAGCTGTATGTACCAGAGTCAAAGGACATTATTTCATTGCAACTGTGGCTGGTAAGTCACATTTGGTAAGAGTTCTTAAAAATTCTAGGTTTAATTTATTTCTGAAATAGAAAATGCATCTTAGAAAATACTTTAAAAATGCATCTTTTTACTTAACAAGCACTAGTGTGTATGTTGACAACCTACCTTTACCTTAACCTTTGAAAATTCTTCAACAAGTGTAATTGGCAAGCTGATGAGAAAACCAGCCTTTAACAGAACGTCTGTTATAAAAAAAAATACTATATTCTGCATGGTCATTAAAAATAATAATAGTCTTGTATTTCTCTTACGACTTTGTTCTTTAGTGAGGCCTCAAACTGCATAGCAAATACTAACGGTGTATTCTTAGGAAAAAAGAATAATCCCTATTGGTGGGCAAATAGTTTTTTAAGAATCTGTTTCAGTAAGGGTCCCATTTACTTCACCTGTGCGCACAGATCAGCAACATTTTACATCAAAGGCTGGGGAAAAAACATCATATAAGGCAACCATCCATAGGAGAGATCCTATATCTCCTTATGTCTTTTCCTGTATATGAGAGCTCTTCTCTGCTGGAAAGTCACCAGTTTTTTCAAGCTTGCTGAGAAAGTGCGAGTGAGGCACTGAGGGAAGGAGTAGAGGAATGAAAAAAGAAACCTCATTTTACCTCTGCAATTTTGGCTTCATAATCATTGGTGAGCTGAACACAGACATCTTCTGCCCGTAGCTGACAGGCTTTTGCTACTTTTTCTTTCCATCTTTCTTCACTAAGAGAGCGCCACGCTGTCCATACTTTCTTCTTCAAAGCTGCCTGGAATTGTCTGTCTGCTATTCTGTTCGCATATTCCTCAGGAAACAAATAGAGCAAACTTGTACTTGCTTAAAGTACAGTTAAAAACTTAAGTACTTAAGAGATTGGGGATGGTTGTTTTGCCACATATTACATAGACCACAGTAAGAATAACCATATGTCATGTTTGTGTACTGCTTCATTGTGGCACACTGCATCAACATCTCAATGTTTCCGCCTGCACATAAGTTGAGAAGCATTACTGTCCTCAGCATTGGAAAACACAATGAACTAGGTTACACAAAGCAGTGTAAATAAACCTGAGTCTAGCCCAGAATACGTACCACTAAACAAAGGGCTTGACTATCAACTTGTCCTTTTTAACAGTCTAGATTGGGAGAGGTTTGCAGTCTTGACATGGGATCCTTATTTTCTGTCATACTTAGTTTAGCAGGGTGTTTACAATGTCTGATACAATGCCCCATATTTTGCATGTGACTAGCTCTTAACTAGTTCAAGTTTTGGCAACTGAAGTTTTAACTGTGAAATTGGGTCCCCAAAATGTAAGATGTGGTATTTAATAATTTCATTTTCTATTTAATAATTTCAGTTTCATTGCTCAGAGGTTATTTGTTTAAAATTTAGAAAGATTCCCTCCTCACTTACTCCAAAATGCAGATGCTGCAAGTTACAGTGATTTGTTGCAAGCTGATAACAGTAATTGGAACCAATATTGAAAACAAGCGTATTTTGATCTTTTCCTGATCCCAGAGAGTATTCTGACAGCAGCATTTTTTTTAAAAAGGATTGATGCTTTCAAACTGTATTTTTGACATTGCCTAAGACATCAAAACAGGATCACTGCCATTTCTTCCAGCTGTACACGAACTGCACCAACTCTGACTTTTGAGTTCAAAGGTTTCATTTTCATCACATTTTTATTTTGCACACATACCTCTTGTTTAGCTTTAAGTTGCTGAATCCGCCACAATGTAAACTTTCTCATTAACTCTATTCTCTCCTTCTTCATCTCTAATGCTTGGGTCAAGTTAGTAATCACCTGCAAAAATATTATTTCAGTAGTTATGATCTTAGTACGGTCAAATAGAACATACTTTCTACATCAGTTATTTTCACTTAAAGCATTTACTTTTAGCAGCAGCTTTTTACTAAATCTTCCCCTTACTCTAATCAAGTAGGAAACAACAATTAGAGTTCAAATCAGGAATAATATTCAACTCTCACTGAGACTCTGCAGCACTTAATACACTTACTCTTTAATTATACGAGAAGTTTATTTGACTTGTTATTTCATCCTACATCTGCAGGCTTCTGTTCATCTCCTTACAATCATACATTATTGTAGCATAAGGTCAGAAGAATCATTAATTTGCAAGGAGAATTTTGATGCACCAGGAACTATGATATTGTTTGCTTTAGTGTACTGTTAATGGAAGTATAAAGAAATAACTTACCTGCAGAAAATTTATTTAATTTTCTGAATAGAATAAGGAAGCTAAATAGTTGCTCAGAAATAGAAAAATCAAATTAACAATGGTTAAACTTAACAGAAGTTAAAACAGTTAAACTACTAAAACTTACAGCTTCAAAGATCTCAAGGAAGATCCCACATAGGACTAAAGCTACCAAAAAATCTGAGGTACGTTGACCTATGGGGCAGAGAATTCAGCTGGGGACTACTACTACCAACTCATATAAATAACAGAAGCAGCTGAAGTTCCCTGATTAAAAATTAGGCATGATGTAAGTGGGATATTGAATCACTCAGCATTTCTGTACATTTTTGCTAATCTCTTAAGCTAGATTCTGCCATCAGTCACTTCTGATCAATTCCTGTGGGTAACAGTGACAAATTCTTGGGACTCCTGGGAGTAACTTCCATTTAAAGGTATTTTAACTACTGCATAAAAGTTTTGAAGAGCAATATTTATGCTATCATTGAACACACACTGATAAATAAACAATACTCAAAAATTACTCTGAAACGAATGCGGTTATCTAATAGTACAAAATTCCTAAGTTTCAATGCAGAATTTCATACAATTTCAGTCAAGACTATAATAGACATGTGATCGACCATAATAGACTTGTGATCTTCACATAATAAGTTAACAACAATAGACACTAGGTTTAAAATGCAAACCATGTAAAATATTTACATACATGTTAAATTTCCATTGTTAGTAGATTATTAGCAACAATGATTCATTTTTTCACTACACAATCTAAATATATTATTTACTTCTCTATGTTAACAGTTGCAAGAATTGTTGTTCAAATAGATAGTGCCATTAAGTTAGTGTACTTTTTTTTTTTTTAAAAAGAGGACAATTTGATCTATGAAACTGAAATACTACCTCATCTTTTCTGCCTATAGAGATTTCATAGGTACGTAGCAATTCTTTCAAGTTTTCCATCTGATTGGTTAATTGTCTCACATGTGCAGCATGTTTCTCTTTTTCTTGTCTCATTTGAAGCTTGTGATGTTCAATAAAATTCAGCCTCCATTTTCTCAATTCAGTCAGAACATTTGTCTGAAAAGTTAAAGGCATGACAATAGTGAAGTTAGTAAACTTCTCTCCTCCCCAATCTTTTAATCTTAACACACTCTGCAGTTAAGGAGGCGTGAATCTATACAGTGATGCCTCTATCTTGCAGGCTGTTTATGCCTATAAATGAACTATTAATGAACTATTGAATGACAACAACTGAACATCCCTAACGTAGAAAGTTAATCCAAACTTTTTTTTTTTGAAGTGACAGTGTTTGTAATAAAACAGCCTAGTGCTTACATATAATATGCAAAAACAAAAGAACTAAAACCACAAAGAAAACCAGCATTTTGTAATGCTATCACACTACAGCTTTCCCTACGCATTCTATGACAGCACACTGACATCTGTATTTTATTTTTAAGGAAGCTATACAAAATAAATACCTTCAGACTGCCACTCCAGAGATCAAGTATATTTTCTATTTGAGTTATTTTTTCATCAGGTACAGTTAATTCAGTTGTTGTAGTTTCATTGATTTCTCTTGGAATATCTGTGGATCCTTGTGAAGATGTCTCTTCTGAAACAGGACAAAGCCGATCCATATTGGCCTCAGAAGGCTCCTTTACTGACATAAGGTCTAAAAATGAAACAGAGAATAAGGATCAGTACTCTGGGAAGGCTGACTGATCTGCATTCTGGATGTAAGTCAGAAGCCAGGCATAAACAAACAAACAAAAGAACCCCAAACATTTAAGACATCAGAAACCTCTTTTCCTCATGTACACCAAATAGAACCTAATTCAAATCCATGCCTTCAACACACAGGCATATTTAAGCCAACAGTCACATTGTAACAGTAATCCAATTATAACTACTGCTCCCTTACACAGAATCTTTGAATGTCATTTCATGTTAAAGAGGATGATGACAGGAAGTACCAAGATGGAAAAAAAAAAAAAGCACTGCAAGAAACAAAAACTCTCAACATGGATTCCTTTTTGGTTAACATCCAAGGTCAGAAATCTAAAAGTTTTTGCCATTTTCCATAATGAGACTGTAAACTCCTGAAGACAGTGCCATTCTGTTGTACATTTGTAACAGCAAACCATAGGTGTATTTTAATGGTGGCACGTACCTGCAACCACAACCTTCTCCCCAGTTCAGAGTCAGTACATAATTCAACTCTTTGTACTATTCCTCTTACAGCCTTTGATGTGCTCAACCATTTGTATTTCAAACTATTTAAGAAGGGAAATATCTAATATGAATTTTATATAATACTTTATTCAGTTAGGCTTCACTTTCTGTTAGTGTGACTAGGTACCACTACAACAGAAATTAACACACTCCCATAAGCTAATGGGCAGGGGTTGAGTTGCAACAGATTTAAAAGTGGGCTAAGACTAAATAAATTCATACTTATGTAAACACAGAAAATGAAAGTATTTAGTTAATCCATACAGAAAAAAAAAATGTTTGTAGAGTTAACAGTTGTATAAAAAACTTGAAAGGATTGTGATTAGCAGATTCCTGGTGTAAATAAAAATAAAGCAGTATTTCAAAAGAATGATTTTCTTCTTTCAAAGAGAGAGGAACCCCTCAAAATTTTGGTGTTCATTTTTGAAAATGAGTATTGCCATTACAGCTGTTTTTATGGTGTATGACATTATTTGTTGGTACAAGCCATCAAAGATAAGTTTAACAGTTCATCACAAAGCAGTATTTTCAGTAGACACTGGAAATGTGTTTCCAATTTAACTCCAGTCAAGGCTGATCCCAAGATCACTGTTGGTGTTAGTTCCCTCAAAGGAAATGAGGATAGAAGACCTGTCTGGCTCATTTTCACTCCCATTAAGTAGTCTGGAGTTGCAACTGTAACACTCAAGCTCCTAAGCATAAAGGAAATGAACTGTGATACAAAAGCCATTGCAACTGCTTTTCACAGATTCTTCCAAGGTAAGGTACAATCAGCTTGAGCTAAAGAAGCTCCATCTCACACACTATTCCTCTAGACTAAATTCTTTAACCCATTACATAAGCTTAAGTCTATAAACACATTCCCAATCATAACAGTATAGGAAGATCTGGGTCTAGCTTTTTGCAATCATTTATGCTGCAAATGGGGAGTATTGCTTAGGTAATGGCAAAGTTTGAGTATTCGTTGCTTGTAACTGTCTCTAAGAAATATGACATTCTAGACAGAAGCATTTCAAGTAACCTTGGATCATCTAGTTTCAGTGATGAAGAATCAGACCGGTGTTTCACAGTATAAAATATTTGGCAGTGTTACTATGATCACAGATTCCTAGTTTTGTCTTTCACCAGTTGTTCTGATTCTTGTGTGTCATTGTGTTCTTTCAGTTGTGATGTTGTTGTAAGAAGTTTTTCCAGATGTCTGTTATCCCCATACCAGTGGTCTTTTTTTCCTGTGCTGCTCTATTATCTGGCCTTTCCCTGGACTCATTAATAAGATCTGACAGACTGTCACGGAAGCAGCATTCAAATGCAAAAAAAAAAAAAATTCAATTTTATTTATTTTAATATAGATACGCTGTACTTAGCTTACTCTTGATTTCATATTGAATGACAACTACTCAGCACCTTTTAGATTAATTTACTAAAAATGCCTTCTGCAATACCAGGTGTTCCAGAACTTGTGACTGGAACTCTGTCCTCTTCTGTCCTCTTGCACTTGCATAACAAATTGAAAAATACAATTATTCAGTGAATCAAGAAGAATTTATTTGGAGTTTAGCCAGATTCAGCATTAGGACTTGTGAAAAAGCAACACAGGATTTTCATCATTGACCCAGGTCAAATGAACTTCGTAGGAACCTGCATTATAAAAACTGCCAACACCTGCAGTTCTATGCTTCAGATGCATACTACAGATCAACTTTTTCTGCTAGTATATGCAAATGTTTGGAATACTAAGTGGCACGCAGAACTGAAATACTACATTTTAGGGGGGAGAGGTGTACTCAAAGAAGAAAGTATATAACATTATAATAGGTACATGTATGTGATCTTAAGATAGCGTTAGAGATTTTCAAACATCATAATCACTTACAGACCTAAGGGATTGTAAGGCTTTTATTCAATCCAACTCCTGAATGCTTAAATGGACAGCTTTTTCCTAATGTAGGCTTTGAATCAAGTTCTCATGGAGTAAAAAAAAGTAAGTTTTCAGTTCCCCAGCTCATTTCACTCTCCCCATAAATTATTAGATCATTTGTATACATCAAAATGATAGAAAAAATCAAAATAAGGCAAAGATTTACCAATTCTTTGTCAGACTGGAAAAAAATATATTTTTGAGAGTTCCACTAAAACTGATACTGAGAATGCTCGGTAGATATTCTTAGCAAGGTAAGCCTCCTACTGTTTTAGTGAAACTCCTATTCAAGGTTAGTCTTTGAAAGATACCATGTACAACAGTCAAGAGATTTAACAGTCAAGATATTTCTGGACATAAAAGAACAAATTAAAAGCAAATTTCTCCTATTCTCAATGTGAATTTCTACCTGTTTCTTCACTATTGGGGGAAGCTTTTTTTTCCTTAAAAATAATTTAAAAGTTCTTTTTTCTCTTGACAAGCAAAATATGCCACAGAAGCCATTTACTTTTTCAGATGAAAAAATTATTCTCACTATCTGTTATTACCTGGCACAGGCTAATGGTAGCAATTTGTTAAAATACAGGTATTTTTTTAAAAATACTCTGAGTATTAATGGATCAATACTGAGGACTGGTAGACTGAAGAGAAGGAATTTTCCCACTGTTTGGGTATGAGTCATCATTACATATCTTTGCTACAAAGAATTTATTGCTCCACTCTTCCTCTTCTTCAAACTTAATTAACTAATCTGATAATGAGAACAGGAAATTAAAATTTAGTTTCAAGGTTTAAAAGCATTTGGACATTGGATTGAATAGTGCAGAATATTTTATTCCAATTATTTTTCTTATTTAACTGGAAGCTTTTAGTGAACACATGCATAATTAAATTTACTGTAACAAATATAGGTTACCAATAACTGGAATTCTACAATCAGAGTAGGAACATTAACTTTAGTTTTACAAACCTGAGGAAAAAGTCAAAAAGAGACCAAAGAACCCTCCACAAACAACTTTTTCAGAAGGTATTACATGACATTGGCAACTGTTGGTCTCAATACCAACATCACATGGAAAAGCTGTTAGAAAATGCAAGTTTGAATAGCTTTGTGTAAGTGAAAACTTTTAGGTCAACATTACAGAACAGACCTTCATCTTGTTTTACAAAGTTAATGAACATTATGCAAATAACATTATTTTGCTTTTTAATACAGCAACAGCATTAGAACATGACAGGGAAAGAATAAATTTCAAGGAGACTGATTTTTAGTAGGAAAAAGTAGTGATGCCAAATGCAAAAACAGAGCTACACACACACGCAAAAAAAATCAACTGTCCTTTGGAACAACATGGTGATGTACCAGTACCAGAACTATAATATTTAACATGAATTTAGCTATGTTTTCACTGGTCATCTTGTGTCATCCATTAGTATCTGAAAAAAAATGGTGTTCTAAGGCCATTAAAATTGTGGCAAACAGCACCCTAATAAGGGATAACCTTGATCCAAAACAGAATCACAAAATCACAGAACCATAGGGGTTGGAAGGGACCTCAAGAGATCAGGTTCAAACCCCCTGCTAAAGCAGGTTCCCTGGAGTAGGTTGCCAAGCTAGGTTCTACATAAGAGTTAGACAGATGATAGTCAGATAACTTGAGAAGTTGAAATAAAAATGTAACTTTCTTTCTACAACTAGATGGTTTCAAGCTCTGTTTCAAGGAAATAAGACCTTTCTCTCCCAGACTGAGAGGAAGAAGAGCCATTTTGAATGGCAAACATGTTTTGTTAAAGTGGTATAGCACTACACGTTGTAATAGTGCACTGTTAATGGAAGCATCATGGGGGCCATTAAAATATTTTTCTTGCCTCAGCCTGAGCAGATCAGGAGTTCCTCCTTTACTGTTTTTAAATCAAATTTTTCAGTTTGAAAATAAAGATATTTATTTTGTATTTTGTGATTGTAGATTGTATCCTTGCAATCTGCTCTTGTTACTCAGCAACATACCGCTACGATGGAAAATAGTTCAGAGGAGATGGGCACAGTGATGTATGTGTTCATGAAGCTCAGGGAAGTAACCCTGTTAGAAGCAGTAACCACAGCCATTGTAAAGAAACCTGAACGCATCTCAGCACTGGGAAGGACTGAGGGTGGCCTTTTTTCTTTTTTTTCCCCCTTCTTTTATTTTGATGAATGGCTGTATTAGCTCAACGGATCAACTGGTTAAGTGGCCTTAGTTAATCAAGAAGTGGGAATATACTCCAACTGTGCTAGCCATATAAGCATGGGAGAAGCATAGAGGGTGCTCAACTGTATACTGAGTATAAACACTGAGCAAACATTAAAATATCTCTGAAGAGCCTGAGCTGGCTTTAACCCACATCTTCCTCCCCAGTGACTTGGGGATAGCCAGTATCATGACAAGGAGTTAAGATATCAGTAACAGGAATCACGTTTGTATTTTGATCTAACCATATATTACAATTTCTATGCTGTACTTGTGTTATGATTTCAATATATTGCTGTACCACTCTGATAAATCAAGACTCTGTGTAACATCTAGTATCTTCAGGTGAGTGGACTGCTATTAAAACCAAAGCTTCCTTCTGTGGAATATCTAAAAGAACTTTATCAGAAACTACTGGACTCTTGACAGTAGCCACAAAATGATCTTTGGCTGTGCAAATCATAAGACTGCTTAAGAGTTAGTTACCTTTCGCTAATTCTACCACAAAACGTAACCGATACTGCCATCCTCACTTTAATCCTTGCTTTAACAGCTTAATACACAACAAAAAGACAACACACAACTTCAGAAGATGTATTTAGTTTTTAGTCATGGCTATTTCTATGTAGAAAGTATAAAATAAACATCTTTCAGTGTCTGGATTGTCCTTTGCTGCACTAGTAAATTCCTGCCATCAGAATTATTTAGCTCTGATCAGCACAGCCAGTTCTCATACATTAGCTGTAGCCACAAACAACATTTACTCCAATGAAGACAATTAGCACCATGTTTACATAGCACTTCAAAACTACTTGGAGTCTATCTGTAAAATCATCTACCATTTTATACCCCACAATCCTCTAAAATGTAGAGGAAAATCTGTTCTCAAGGTTCCAAAAAAGGAGTGAACAGAAAAATGTAGACAAGTATTTTTGTGATAAAGTGACAGACCTTCTGAACAACAGAAATTCAAGTTTTTCCTCATTTTGAAAGTTAATAAATTAAAGCAAAAACACAGAAATGATTATTTAGTGTTTCTTTTGAAGTTAAATTAAGAAAAGTTCCTCAAGCTAAATACTTGTGACAGAAACAAATAACATATAACCAGAAATATCAGTGTTAGTAATGCATCACAAGACATTAAGTTTACTCATCCCTGAATGCCAAGTAATAAAGTAAAATTAGAATAGAGTGGCTGAACTAAAAGAACAAGAATGACATTCACACAGTGACATGAGTAGTGATTCCACAAAGCCCTTTTCAGCTAACATTTCAAAACAATCTTACTTTAAATACTAATTTATCTATCACAGCAGTGCAAGTATGAGCAAAACCAGTTGTGACCTGACAAACTATGAAGCAAGGGCACCCTGTACTGCATTATTACACCACCTATGTTAAATTTTTTTTTAAACCTATATTTTATTTTACACTTACTTTAACCTATATTTTATTTTACATTTATTTTAACCTATGTGCCATAGTTGGGAACATTGAGAACTGTCACTACATCAATACTGTCACCTGAAACCTATGTCAGAGAGAACCCTTCAGTGAGTATAATACTCATAAATTTCTTCTTGTGCAAAATATACAGGAGTTGTGTATTCTTTTAAAACAGAAACCATAAGAAACTTAAATTTAAAAAGCTGTATTGTTGCACTTGCAAGCTTAACCCATAGCTTTGCAGGTATTACCTCGAGTCTTACAGTATATGGCATCATCTGTTACACCTGGAAATCGGCCACCTGCTCTCAGGTCAGAGACAGGTTCTGACCACTTCGGGAAACACTGTTCAAAATTTGGAGTCACTACAGCATAACGAAGCAGCTCTTCATACTCGTCCTGTCACAAAGTGATGACAAACAATTATAAAGCTACAATTACATTCCTAAAAAATGGCTACAGGTAGGAAGAAGTAAAAATGGGTTTAGACAATTCTTTGTATCTTCATATTAGGGTGAACGCTAAGATTTCCCTTAAAGGTGCAAAAGTGAGCTGTTTTCCATTTACAATTGAGCTATACCAGTTATTATAATTTATTTTTCTCTTGCTTCATTTTCTGCAACACATTGTTTACAACTAAGCACAAATAAGTAAATAGTTATATCTTAAGATTTTGTTAGATGCAGATCTAGCAAAAAAATATAATAAGAACTTTAAATATGAACAAAAAGAATATAAATAGTTCCATATCATGTAAGCTATTAATCACCTGATGCTATTTTTGAGCATTGCTATTACTGCAGAAGATTAAAAAAAAGTACATATTTTTAGAGCAATGACAAAGATGCTACTGAGCAGAGTCACATTTCACATTCTGTAACATTATAATTGGCTTTACAATTTCTTTGACAGCAATCATCAAAAGATACCTGATTATGCATTATTTTATTAGTAATGTTAAGTATATTGTATTTTTATTTAGCTTAATTGTAAAATTCGTTCCCATCAGTGTTATTAATTAAACACTGGAAAAAAAATGCCAATTAGAAAGTATTAAACCAGTTCACCAGCTGTATTTTCTCCTTCACTCAATATTATTTTACTAACTCTAATCAGGATCCTAAAGAGTTCCAGTGTCTGAAACAAACTGTAAATTGAAAAACCATTTTTGTCTTCAAGCTGGGGAAAGTTAGACTGGAATCAATCAGTTTAAGGTATAATGTGTTGTTGAATCTACATAATGTTTATAAACTTTTAGCGTAACCCTTACATTTAAGTCAGTTCAACTAACTAGGGACCATTTTAAGAAGCTAGGTTTTATACATTTTAGCAGAATCCTTTCAGATTTCCACATCGCATCTTCTAGTCTATCATGTCAAAATTAGAAGTCTAAATAATTTCACATTGTATATGAAGCTATACAATATCAAAAAGATATGCTATGTATTTGTAGAGGAAGTATCACAGAAGCATTCTGTGTAAAAGAGCAAAAATGTCACAAATCAACAAGGTTATCTTTTTTTTTTTTTAGATTTAACTCATGAAAGGTAAATTAAGAAATTAAGTAAAAAGTGAAAAAATGTAGCATAAACAAATAAAACCAGATCAAAACCAAGACATAAACCAGCTTACTTTACAATGCAGTATTTTTCAATATACATTCTTACCATGAGTAAGAATTGGATAATAATCCTGAAAACCACATGTTAATTGTAAGATAATGCTACATCTTATAGTACGAAAGCTGACACGCATTAGTAGTTAGGCCATGCTTATTATGCACCTTTACTATGTACTTACCTAAACTCCTTGCTACAAGGTACAACCTTTTACATCCCATGCTACATGAAGAGCAAAAGACGAGCAAATTGTTTTTAATGTCATGTAGTTGCTCTTGATGCCCTAACATAAGCCATCCTGTAGTGCATGAGCTCATACTCAAAACCAAGTTGCTCTTAACAGGTCAATGAAATGACAGAGATAGGTTACAACAAAACAAAACAAAACCTTGGTATTAAGCCCTGCTATTAAAATTTACAAAATTACTTAGTTCAACTGAAGTTGCGTTTTACTGCTCCAATGACTTCAGCACATTCAAATGTTTTAAGATCAAGTTTATAAAGAATATCTGAAAATACTCTATCCACACACACTACTGATTCTACCACTTCCAGTACACATCTGTAGTTTTCTAAAAATATACAGTTCAGATTCTTTGAGATGCCAGAAGAAAACAGGTAACTTTGGATAAGTTATTTATCCAGGAACAAAATGGATCTTTATAAAATTCTCTACAGTTAAAATTCAGCAGACTAAAAACTCTAATATATTATTTAACTTAGTTAAATAAATTTAGCTAGTTTTGTTAACCTTAACCTTCTAAAAGAAATTATATATTATGCAGAAGATGTTAGAACATTCTGACCAAAAAGCAACTTAAAACTAATTCTTTCCCAATTCAACAAAGATGGTGACATGTCAAGTGTGAAAGTCAATCATTTAGAATCGCCAAATTTAAACACTAGCTCACAGTCTATCTTACTATAGACATTCTGAGCAAAATGAAGAAATCAAGTTAAGGCAGGAGATTTATTTAGTCTTTCAAGTTCTAAAACTTAATAAAACTCAAATAATCCACTACGTACACAAATATGCTGTATGCACCAGCAGACAATTTTAATAGGCAGCATCCAGTGAAAAATTTGACAATAAATACTTGTGAATTACAATACTACAACACTGATGAAATGAAGTTGAACACAAATATAAAAGAAAATAGTATCCCAATTGTAATCTGTAACTTGAAAGAAAAAAAAAATCAGTCCTGCAAACTGCAATTAGACAAATATAAGACAAAGAAATGGTCAACTATATGATCTCAGTGTTCTTATTTTAGAATAGTGAAATCTTCCCACAGAATTTTACAATTAGAAAAGCTCCACCTTGCACAATTATTTTTATACATGGTTCTGTGTGCCATTTCATTTGTGTTGAGTTACAGGAGCCATTCATAGCCTATGTTATGTATTTATCATTCAGATAAAGACAGATTTGCAAATGTACTTGGGTAAACAAAGATAAAAGTAGTATTTAAAATTCATAGAAACATCTAAAAACAAGTCATCCAACTGAAATTAGGCAGCTGCTGAGATTTACAGCAATAATCACATCTTCAGCAAACCCAAATCCTTTTCAAATCCAGTTCACTGCAGTAAGAGTGCTGCATGTGAGAACTAAATCACTGACAGACTAGAAATGTACTCAGTAGCAAAGCGGCCATTCAGTGATACCACTCTGCTTTATCATTCTCTACAAGTTAAACTTAGAGCCTCTCAGACAACCCCATTACATAAGAAGATTCTGGTCTTTCAGAATTTGTTGCACAATGACTTTATCCTGTTTTCCAATGACAAAAGTCATTGGAAACACTAAGAATTATGATTGATGAATACAGATCAAGAAAACTTACCTATGAGATATGACCACAAACAGAGAAGCATATGAACTACAGATATGAATTACCCACAAAGAGGTAGTTTAAAAGGGACAAAGTCAGGAAGAAAAATAATTTAATGATGCTTCAGCTGTATGACAGAAGGTGACAGAATTAGAGCTACATTTATACAAGACAACCAGCAAAACTTCTTACTGCCAAAATTAACCATTTTTGGACAGAACACTAGCTAAGAAAAAAAAAATCCACAAAGTACTCAAATAGTAATAACCAACTATTAAAAAATTAAGGATGAAAAGTTACTGCTTTCGAGAGGATAGGACGGCTTTTATCCAGTATCTCTGCATCCTTTGAAAAGGATATTGAGCCCAGAAAAACACACCCCTATGCATATTACAGCTCTGGCATATTTTGACATATTTTATGCAGGAAACGAATATACATACATTTCCTTCCATCATGTAAGAAACCTCATGTAGCTACACTTCATCCCTCAGAAATACTGGGTTTATACCCTACTTTGTCAAATGTATGCCTCTTGTTAAAACTTAACATATAAAAACTGATACTAGAAAGAAGATAAGGAAGGTATATTATTTTACTTGTAATGATCATTGATTAATCTCTTAAGGTTAGATGTGAATTCACAGAAATTGAAATTTCTTGGGAAATGCACAAAGGAATCCAAATGAATATATTTTAATCTCACATTTTACTTTTGTCTAATTCGCTGCATTCACTAACATTTACTTTACTGCCCAACTAAAACATAATAGAGATGAAAATTGTTAGATATCCTCATAATTACACATTTCCAAATAAAATGTTGTAACAGTGAACCAGATGAGGTTGCTTCTTTCCTACCTGAAGATCTGAAGAAACAGAACTGCCCCGAACTGAGTCTTTTGGTAAAACTGGACTTGTGCTTTTCTCCTCATCTGATGACATCCTGCACAAAGTTAGTCTATAAAACAGTAGAAGCTCAACTTCACTTTTTAATTCCAAGGCGTTTACTGCATGTTCACCAACGTTTTTCACAGAAACTCAGATTCTGTTGTAGCAACTACCTCAATGTGCATTGCTGGGGTAACCTGGATGTGTCCTTATTGAATGCACCTCTATGAGCACAGACTGGAAGCTATTTAATTGTCTTATCCAAACCATACTCAAAAGCATTAAAAGACTTTCATTGACTGAGTTCATTTTATTGACTTTCTAAATAAAACGATGGAAAACCCAAAAGAAACAAGTCAGTCAATAGAGAATAACAGAAAATTGTTATGAGTTTAATACCTAATGCTTCATGTAATACAAAATAAAATTTTACATTAAATGTATTGGTAACTAGAATATGCTAATGGAGAAAAATTAAAACAGACATATAAAGAATGAGAAAAGACTTAATTTACACATACAGTCCTGTGTCAATTCTTAATTATATTGTTTGGAGCTTATTAGCTTGCTTCAGTACAAAATTCCTACAGAGTTCCACAGCAATGTCTATATTCTACTGTGATTTTCTCCCACACTCCAAGCCGAGATGATGCCCTGACCACTTCAGTTCAATACCTTGAAGCCTTCTCTTAATCATCAACATCCGTCTCCCTCCACCTTTTCAATTCTGCTTCAGTTGCTGCCTTGTAGGCCCAGGAGGACAGACAGATACTGCAAGCACAGGTAGTGCCTTAGGTTCATGTAACACCAACTATACCAACAATATCTAAGCAATATAGTGAAGTATTCTTTGGGGATAAGGGAAGCAGGTAATTTTGTAGAAATGTTAAGGAACTTAAGGACATTCTAAAAAATCTATGTATCTTTTAGTCTACTACAGCCTTGATATTAAACTCCAACGAAGAACTGAAGCTCTTCTGGGAAAACTTGATAGAATATGGGGAATAAACTCCAAAGGACATGGTGGGATGGAAGGAAATGAAAGGAGTTACAGAATCGAATGGGAACTATTAAGCAAAGAGAATTCATTAATGAACAAATGGCATAGTAGTATAGTTGCCTGATAAATGTGAAAAGCAATCACCTGACACATTTCAACAGAGAGTTGTCAGCAGAGTATGCCTGGGAAGAACACCACCATACATAATAAGAGGAGCAGGGTACTTGTTCAGTATAGCTAACAACCATGCAAGTTTAAAATTAGTTTTAGGAGACCTTTAAAACTGTCAATCATAATCTCCGTTGTTTACTAAACAGATGTATTTTCTGATAGAAATGTTATTTTTAAATTGCTAGTTGTACTGTCATTAAATCAATGGGAAATATCCTCCTTAAGCAATGCTATCACATTTCAAAACATCAAAAAAAAAAAAAGGCAATAAACTCAGCACTCTATATGGGAATACAGATAGAAGTTAATTGTCTCAGTTCTTTGAGTTACTCTAGACATCGATTCTTCCTGCAGCATGGATAAGCATCTATGACTACTAGGACACCAACTGAGTTTCACATGAACACCGATGAGCCTAATGAAGTGGAAAAAGGGTCACTCTTAGGTCACTTCTGCAAAGTTTGTTCATTAATTTAAGACTACTGTTCTGACTTATTCTCAGCCTTCTGAGATTGTACCCTTAACAGTCAGTCTAGCATATACACTTCTCTGCATATCATAGAAACTATGCTAAGGTTTGTGGTCCTCCAAAACTGAGCGGGTTCCTTTGACAAAAATAACGTTTACCTTTCCATTCTGTGCTGCTCTCCAAAGTTAAAACTGCAGCTTATCTATTTGATGCCACCTTGTGAGAGTCACTGTCAACTCAAGCTCAGTGTGCTTGACTTCCCTTACTATCCCTTTTCTTTATTCCTGTGGGCTAGTCCTCCCCTGTGCCCATCAGGTCTCCAGCTTGACTGCCTTTACTAACTTGAATATCACTTTAGATTCTCACTACCAGTTTACTGCTTAAATTTTCAGCTTTCCTCACAACATTTGTTTTCCCTATCTGTACCTCCTATATTCCTGCCTACAGTCCAAATTTTTATTTTGGTTATTGCAACATTCCTGTACAAACCCCAGTAAACTCAGAATTCTAGAGATCTGCTTACATAGAGAGGAACAGATCAGATTACTATGAGAGCACAAGTACACTTGTTTTAAGCTGACGTTTGCAGGTGTCATTGCCACTTCATGCCAAGAATAAGTTATCTGCTTTGACCTGATCAAGAAAATACTGGACAAGTTTCAAAACCAGACATCTGTCAAGGGGTATTAGGTGAGACATCGATAAAGTGATTTGCTGAGATTTAAATAACTAGGTGTCTGGCTACTGGTGAGAGGAGCATCTTTGTGCTTACTGTGTTCTCATCTTCCCCAACCACTTGCCAACACACCTATATATAACTTAATTAAAGCATGACTGCTGTTAGCAGTGCTAATTTCCTCCAAACCACACCTGTATAAATAAAATGCTAAGGCAGCTACTTTCAGGATCAGGACACAGCTTTTAAGGTCTCTGGTCTGGCTCGACATGGCTGTTCTTACCATTAAGTATCAATTCCTCGACCCGCGCTTGGAACTTTGTGCTTTTTTTTTTTTTTTTTTTGACAAAGAGCGTTGCTTTCCAAATAATTTAACGCTGCCTTCAGATCAAGGTGCTCCACCCCTGCTGCGGGCTCCGCTCCTCACAGGGCCCCTTTCAGCTCACAAGCACGAAGCAGCACCGCTCAGCCCGCGCTCTCAAGCGGCCCTGCAGCCTCACCCGACGCCTGCAGAGGCGGCAGGGGGCGGACAGCGCGGTGCCAAACAGCGAAACCAAGGCCACGCCGCGGGGCGCCGCGCACAGACCTGGGAGGCACACGGCTGGGCAGCCAGGAGGGCGTACAACTCCGTGCGTGAGCTGATTTTTACATTTTTCCCCCCAAAGCAGAGCCTCCAACGCAGCCAGGCCGACCCCGGCGGCGCAGCGCCCCGGCCGCCCCCTCGCTCCCCTCTCACCTGCGGGCAACTGCCGCAGCCGGCCGTTGGACGCGACGCTTTCAAACTACCGCAGCGGAAGAAGAAGCGCCCCTCCGATTGGCTCAGCCCGCTTATGCAAAGCACTCTCTGATTGGGCAGCTTGGTGGGAAACGGCCAATTAGACGGCGCGCCGGCCCCCGCCCCTCGCTGCCTCTCGGGGGGGCTGCCGGGCGCTGATTGGCCCGCGGCGCTCCCGGGGCTGCTGCGCGGGAAGTGGGCGGCCGTTGGTGGCGGGGGGGCGGCCGCTGGGAGGGAGGGGGCGGTGCTGAGGGGGGCGTGGGAGGGGGGGCGGTTTCGTGGTACCCTTCTGGGGTCCAGGGGTGCTCACGGAGAGACAATTTTTTTTTTTTTTTTTTTTTTTTCCCTGGTTGGAGAATTGCTGCCGAAAGACATTTTTGTGTTAAGCGAATTTAAAATAAATAAAATAAAATTGTCAGAACTCCTTCATTCTTAAGCGTTTCCAGTTACACCAATGCGCCAAGCTAGAGGAGATTCCCTAAATGGCTGCTTTAAGCGGTTGGTGCAGTGATGTTATAAATCACAGAATCCCAGAATCATCTGGGTTGGAAGAGACCTCCAAAATCACCGAGTCCAACCTCTGACCTAACACTAACAGTCCCCACTAAACCATATCCCTAAGCTCTACATCTAAACGTCTTCTGAAGACCTCCAGGGATGGTGACTCCACCACTTCCCTGGGCAGCCCATTCCAATGTCTAACAACCCTTTCGGTAAAGAAGTTCTTCCTAACATCCAACCTAAAACTCCCCTGGCACAACTTTAGCCCATTCCCCCTTGTCCTGTCACCAGGCACGTGGGGGAACAGGCCAACCCCCACCTCACTACAGCCTTCTTCAAGGTATCTGTAAAGAGCCATAAGGTCACCCCTGAGCCTCCTCTTCTCCAGGCTGAACAAGCCCAGCTCCCTCAGCCGCTCCTCGTAGGACTTGTTCTCCAGAGGTTTCCCTCATCTCTCTCTAATCCAGTCTTCCAACAAAGCTAAATGTCGTAGTTGGGCATGCTGAATTAATTCAGATGTTGGATTTGTTCTGCCCTTTGGTAGAGAGGTGTGGAGTTGTTGGTGTCAGCACACCACATGGTGGGTATAACGTTCCTGTGGCAGCTGTTGGAACAATATCTGTTGCATGTGATCCTGGAGAGAATTGCTTTTGTTGCTGTTACCTCTGGACAATAATAAGTATAAATTCAACACCGAGTTTTAAAGATTTTCTTTCAGGCACCAGGGAGCAGAGAGTACTTATATTTGCCAGTCTTCATTTATCCTGATACCGTCTTAATTGTTCCTTTTGTAATGCAAACAATGTGATAGAAAATCCCTTCACAATAATTTACAGCACTGAACTCTGGCTACAGCTGTGCCATCTGGTATACCAGAGCCACAAACCTCTTGGTCAAGCTCTATAAATATGAATGTACTTTATATTACACCAACATTTTGCCTGATAATATGAGAAAGATAGCACAGACAATAAATATCCAAATATATAATTAGACTATATTTTTAAATAAAAAAATACAGCAACATATATATCTTGTTCTAGAATCTTTGCACCAGTGAAATAGTTAAGCTCATTATATCATCACAAAATTTCACCTCTCTTGGAGACATTAAGTTCTCCCAAAGTATCCATTTTTGTGTAATAAAAGGACTCCTTCAACTTCTTTTTCCAAAAGCTCTCGGCTATTTCAGTATCATCTTAATAGCCAATTTTAGCTGAAGTGAAGCTTGACAGAGATGAAGTAGGTAATGTGGGGTCCTTCTGCTTTTGCTGCTTCCCACTGTTAAGTCTGAGCCATACAGAACCTGGTAAAATGCATGACTTAGTTCCTCTTTCAAGAGTGCTTTTCAAAGTGAAGTAGATGGCAATGCCTAACTGCAGCAATGATTAGAAAGTTTTCCTTTTCCAGAACTTCTTTCACCACATCAGAAAAGATTAAAACTTTTTCTTTCAAAGGTACCTGAAAGGAAATGTATAAACAGAAATACCAATATCCTTTTCTCACTATATAAGATATATTAATGCAGAAAATATGCTTTCTAGGTCATCTCTTCAAAACAAAACAAAACCAAATCAAAACAAACAAACAGCATCTAGATAAATGGCTAGTTTAAAATTATCCCAAAGATGATTTACTAAAATTAGTACACTGGTAGAGACACAGTCTTTGCTTTTTATTTTTAACAGATTTATTTTTAGAGATTTCAAGATAAGTCATAACATATATTGGGTATATTTTTCAGGTTTTTATAACTTGCCTATTTTTATTTATTACAGTGCTCTCTGTTGTAATTATAATGTGTTTATGTATTTTTCATGTAAAAACCTCAAGCTTAACCCTAGTTACAACCAGGTTGCTCATGTCTGTAGGCATCAGCCTATGACATTTATTTACCCCAACCATATCCTTTCATGCAATAAATTATTCATTCCTGTTTTTCTGAAACCTTATATTTAATACTAGTCATAACTTCAGTCTATAGCAAGTGATCAAAAACTGCCAGAATTAACAGAAAGCATTTTCCTTTATAAGCTTCAATTCTCTATTCTAGCAATGTGCACAGTAACCATCTGTTAATGTGGTACTCAGTTTTTCTCTGCTAAAGACTTAATGGCAATGAGAGGGCCTTATTTTGTTAAACGCATTAGCAATGGGCACTTACCTGTATTTGACTTTCCTTTAGGAATAAAAGCTGAAGGAACAAGGCACATTTCCCATGTTTTCTCTTAAATTTGTAGCCTTAATTGCACTTAGAATCTTTCTCGATAAGCACCTTTTAAAATTAAATTAAAATTATTACCTATCTCCTTGGGTGCAACACTGTAGTCTGTTAAAGACACCACAATGAGCCAAAACCCTCAGCTTTTTATTAACAAACAATAACTCAGCCCAAACATTAAACTTTGTCTCAACCTTAGCCAACTATATCCATACTTCTTCCAGATCCAGACATAATATATTCACCCTTGCCTGCATTAGCCATGTACATATTCAGAATTGAGCAATGAACAGGTGTTCAGTAGTTCCTTTCACAGAATTTTCCTTAAGAGCATCCCTACTTTTAACCTTGGACATAGCCAAGTTAGCAATGTCTGCACCAAAACCAAAATGCAAATGATATTGTTGTAAGCTGCATTTATTGTCTGAGATCTAGGATGAGGCCTTTCATTGGTAGAAGTGACCAATACGTGATTGCATTTGCTGCACATAGGCTTTATGGGACTCCAAGGGGTCTGTGGGAAGGGAACAGGAGCTGATATACACAGAAATGACTGTCAGGCTACTTTTGTGGTTTTAGTGGAATTGGTTTAAGCATAGTTTAAAAAAAAAAAAAAAAGATTTAGGGAAATTTAGGATTTAGGGAAAGCAGCAGCAGAGGGCTGTTTTGCAGAGGGCTGTTTTTAACTATAACATCTGGTAAGATCTTCCTGATTGTGATAAGCAAAAACTTCAGAAAGTGTAAGTGATTCCTGGTTATTGTGCAGTCACTGTGTTTCATTAAGGCTTACAGTGATGCTTGTTAAGGTTAGTTTCCAGAAAAGTGGAATGAAAGGATTGTGTTTGCTCATGGATTACAGTAAGCATTCATGAGAGAATGGTTCTGGAGGAGCCTTTTTATAAATTGATTAATTTGTAGGTATGTATGATAGGGTCTTCAGTTACGGCTAGGGTTATGGTATGTGGTGGTAAATAACCTGTAAGGCCTTAAGCATTATTCCTTTTTTTTTTTTTTTTTTTTTGCTAAACAGAAGCCTACATGCAGCTATAATCCTAGCTGGGCAATTCCTGCACCAAAGCAAAACATGAATCGTTTTCCCTTGCCACAGCTGGCTTTACTGCAAAGTGGCAACTGAGGCACGATTTTGTAATAATCCAGTGTTCAGCCTCTTCATTTAGGTATTTATTTAATACTTGAAATAAGGTCAAATGAATGTAGAACTACTGCATTGTTTTGAAATGATAGTCAATGCTTGACTTTTCAACAAGGCTTTTATTTGTCCAGTGCTTGTTAGTAAAATGTTCGTTGTCTCTGACCCAATAATGTGATAGTATACAAAACAGAGAGATGGTGTATGCTTTTCTACACTGTTGATGCTAATTCGTATTGCACACCACTGCTGTAAAAAAATGTGAATTGTCTTCCTGCATAAAAGAGTTCTTGAAATAAGACATGATGTAGCCTTTAAATATGTGCTTAGTCTTCAGTCTTATGCCTTTTGGAAAATGCAGACATTTGAAAATTGAAGGAGATTGCAATGAGTACTCAAACCAGTCTTTGTGATACAAACATCTAGTGCTACTTTGTAATTAGATGCAAAAAGCAAAGGAGATCAAATGGTATAAAGCTGATTACTAGTATAAAGAGATAATTGTAGATAGCTAGAGAAAGTGCAATGAAATGACAATAATTACCCTACTCCCACACTTTGGATTTTATAGAGTATCTGATAAAACCTTCTGTTGAAACTTTCTGATTCTTAATTGTATATCAAAAATACTAATCATCTTTAATGTTGGATTCTATAATAAAAAACAAAGTACAATTATTTTCATGGATGGAAGGAGATTTTTCCATGCTTTTATGACCACTTATGTTTATATGCTGCTCTAGCCAAGCAAAACCCACAGCAGTGCTTGGAGCCAAGAAAAGTACAGTCATCTGTGCAGACTAGGAACTAGTTTTAGAACTGCTATTGTCCTGTGCTTTTTGAGAAAAATGGGGAGAAGAGAGTCAGGAAAAAGGAGGCTGAATTGATTCAATAGTGGTAGCATATCTGCAAAAGCACCTCTCTTTGTTCTTTGAAACAATTTTTAAATGATTCAAAGTGCAAAGTGAACATAGTCTAATTTACATGCAATATTCATGAATTTTCAGTGTTCTCTGTAATTTATAGCTTGTTGAAATCTCTCTCTGTCTCTTTCTCTCTCTCTCTTTTCCCCCACATATCTATCAAAATTACTGTGATGGAAAAACAGATGCTTTGTAATAAGTCAAGTGTAGATACTAGAATAATTACTTTGACTTTTCTTAAATATTTTATTGTTTACCATGTGAACACAAGAACTGTCTTGTCTCACTTGTGGTATGTTAGATGCAGGTCTGGGTTTCTAGGTGGACTTGTGTCTTGTACAGTACAGTTCTGCAACCTCTCTTCTGTTCTGTGGATCCACACACCTTGAACAGAAGCATCAAGTGTCTGGAGGTGAAAAGCCAGACAGAAAGCACTGAGCTTCTTCTTTTTGGGCTTTACATTCAAAGGACTCTCACACTATGGCTACTGCTTTTTTTTTTTTTTTTTTTTTTTTTGCAGTGAGGTCTTTGTAAATGTGTGGCCTAGGACCATTCTTTTCACATCATGTGAACTGAAATATTGAATATGTGTGATTGGCAGACCACTCACTTCAAATAACGTTTTGTTACAACTGAAATAAACGTTCTTTGAAATATCTCAAATATTTTCAAAATATTTCTTACAAGATTGAAATTTTAATTTAGACAAGGAGCAATAGCTAAAGGTAATGCATATGGGCAATGCTTACATTTCAATTAATTAAGCAACTGTCAATGCTGTTGCACATATTTTAAAGCCACTGGTATTCTTTTCTAGTGATAGTGATGATCATAGAATCATAGAGCAGCCCAGGCTGGAAGGGATGCTGAAAGATCATCACATCAATCATTTTGTTGGAAAAGGGAGACTAGATGAGATTATCTATCACCCTGTCCAACTGCATCTTGAAAGCCCATGGTGATGTGTATTCTACCACGCCCCTGGGGAGGTTGTTCCAGTGACTGATTATTCTTACTGTAACAAATATCCTTCTTAGATCAAGATAAAACCTCCCCAGTGTAGGTTGTACCCATTACCCTTGCCTTCTCCATGTGGATCCTTGTGAAGAGAAGGGCTCTTTCCTCTTTGTAGCTACCTGCTAAGTACTGGCTGCCCTTCAACTACTGCAGCACTGTGATAAGATCTGCCCTGAGCCTTCTCTTTTCCAGGGTGAAAAGACCAAACTGCTTCAGCGTTTCCTCATAGGACAGGCACTCCAGCCCTCTGATCATGGCCCTCCTTTGGACACTTCTCAGTCTGTCTGTGTCTTTTCTGGACTGTGGAGACCAGAACTAGACATAGCACTCCAGGTGTGACTTGATAAATGCTGAATGGAGTAGGATGATCACAACTCTTTCTTTGGTAATAATGACTCTGCAGATACAGTCCAGAATCTGATTTGCCTTTGTAGCTTCAGTGATGTGCTGCTGACTCTTGTTCAGCTTGTCTGCCAGGACTGCCAAGTCCTTTTCAGCGAGGCAGCCACACAGGCCTTAGCCACACAGACCTGAAAATATACTAGGCTCTCTGATTAGCCCATCCCAGAGGCAGGACCTTGCATTTCTCATTTTTAAGCTTCACACAGTTCTTGCTTGCCCACTCCTCCAGCCTGTCCATGTCTCTCTGTAAGATGGCTCTCACTTCTGATGCGTCTACCTCACCATCCACCACCCAGTTTAGTGCCTTCAGTCCCATCAACCTCATCATTTATGAGGATATTGAACAGTGTGGGACCTAGTATCAATTCCTGGGAAACCCCACTTGTGACAGGCTGACAGCGTGAGTAAAAAACATTGATCACCACCCTCTGAGTGTGTCCTCTTAGCTAGTTTCTGATCCGTCTTGCAGACTACCCACCAATCTATATCTTGCCAGCATTAGCAATCATATACTGTGAATGCTGAACACCTCATTGCTCAAGGGTTCTATCTTTTATCTAACATCCCAGTATCCCCTGTAGAAATTCTGTTCTTCCATTTCATCACAGATGTAATGGTCAGTGTGTATATCAATCATATATATATTTTAGAAAAGACTTGTAAATTGAATTGAGAGATTGGAAATAGTCTGGAGTCTAGTACTTACTACATCTGAAAAAAAAAATAAATATATATATATATATATTTTCTTCACAGACATATTGGCATATAGCTTGAGAGGCACTTACAGAACAGTGTTTACTGAAGAGCCTATAAATGTTGTATGCTAATGTAAGTGTTCATATATACTTAATGGTTTCTCCCAAAGCATCTGATTTATTTATTTTTTCCACTTGAGTAAACTTTTCCATATCAGTCAGTCAGTCTTCCACATCAGTAACAGAACCTATCTGATTCTTTTTACCTATGATTTTACCTATGATTAAAGTTCTGAATGGATTTTGCATGAATTGCAAGAAATGTTCTTCTAGCATAACGACTTGCTGGCATGTTAGATGAAGATTTTCAGTATTTGAGTTAGTAAAGATTTTTGTGGAAACAAGTGCTTTATTCAGATGCAGTGAGTAACAATATATCCACCTGTTTCTCAAGCATCTAACTTCTCCACCTGGTGCCACATATGAAACCAAATCTGTATGCTCTGGCCAAGTACAAGGAAATACTTTCCTCAAGATTATTTGATCTTCATTTGACAGATATTTTTTCCTCAGGCTAGAGAAATACCAGCAGCTGCTGTTATGTTTAGTCCTTAGTAGGAGTAGTAGGAGACCAGCTGATTAAAACAGAGGAATTTCAGAAGTTTCTCTGTTATGAATATTGAAAATAAATGGAATGGACAAAGCCTGAATATCCTTGCTTATATTCTATATCCTAAATTCCTTTCTGTGGCTACACATAGCTGCAGCAATCAGCGCTTGCTCTGTGGCAAATAATGGTAGCACTCAGTTACTGAAATACACCACTTCAGTCAAGTAATCAAATATTTAATAGCAGTGTATTCTGTTTGTATTTTTAATAATTGAATGAATAATTCCTACTAAAAATTTCCGAATTGACAAAAAATATAATAAACTTGATAAATCTTTGGAATGTGGTGAACATGCTGGATAAACAAGAACACTGCAATAAGCCATGGGTATGTTCCTGCTACGGGAAAGGCTCTTCAACAGGTCCAAAATAGATCTGTCAATAATTTTGCCAAAATGCACCTTGGATATTTCTGTGGCTGCAGCACTTTCCTCCCTATAAGCTGTAGAAAGCAGGTGATCAGCTAAATCTCTTCTGATAGGAAATCAAAAGATCAACATCCCTAGAGATCTTTAATGGCAGGGTGCACATGTACAACATATTTATGATGACATATTCTGCTGCAGGGGCAGTGGAACACCACTGTACTCTAGAGTATTGAATGGCCATAAAATGCACAGTATCAGCATCTTTCAAGACTGCCATTAAGACCGTCCGCAAATCTGCTATTGAAAATCATATCTGAAGAAAGAATACTGTTTTTGGTTTTGTAATTGTTCCTCGCAGAAGCATACAGTGTTTTAAAGAAAGGTAAAAGCACATTTCATACAGAAAGCAGTTGGCAACAATTAAACTGTTTTCTACGAGAATAAGTAAAAGGCTTTCAAGGCTTAATTATATTAATAATCTGTTTCAAAGGAAAACAAGATCTTAATATATAGCAATTGTCATGTTTATTGCTAGCTTAAAAAAAATCTGAGCATTGTACTTGCTTTACCACTTTTAAGAGCTTCTTTTTCACAAAGGAGTACAAGGCAGGCTCTTGGCATGAGATTACCATTATAAAGCACAGATCTGCTTGGGAAACCACATGGAAGAAAAGCTTGAAATGATTAATGCGAAGCAAGCTTTCCTCCTCCCCCTAAGAGCAGCCCATTGTGTAACAGCCACAGTGCTCCAGCATCCCTGCCGCACCTCAGCGCAGGATCAACACCGGAGCTGCGGACAGCTCATGTCCCTTCCAGCCTGAGCGTGCCCAGTCCCTGTCGCGGTGTGAGAGCCTCTCCCCTTCTCTCGGGCGAGCTCTGCAGTCCCTGCGCTTGCCTGATGTGCCTGATGGCAGGCAGGAGGGCAGCGCCTTCCCTCGGAGGCGTGAGTCAGCAAGCAGGGAGCTGACGGCACTGCCTGGACGTGCCGCGTGGGGATGAGCCCCCGCAGCCCTTGCTCACGCAGAAGTCAGCGAGGGTTTTTACATCATCCCTACGCCAGGTGGCAACACATCACGCTGCTCTGCTGCTGAGCCGGATTTAAAGTAACAAACACACCTCGCATGCAGCGGCCTGCGATATTCAGTCTGCACAGAAAGGAAAAACCAGCGTCAGGTGTCGGATCGGTACGTGTTCGTATCCTCCCTACGCCCCAGGCTCATTTATTCAGCCTTAAAAGAGGAGCTTTGCCATTTCAAAGGGCTATGAAAACCCTGCAATAGGTTTGAGAAGACTTTCTGCAAGAGGAATCTTAACATTCAGCCAGAGCATAGCTCTCTCGACATTTCCCAGGACAGAGTATGTCCTAGGATGAAAATACAATAAAATGAACCTTGAACTTGCATTGCTTAAGAAATGTACAAACACAAAGCTGTCTAAAAGCTGCGGTCTGTTGTCCCACTCTGCTCACCAGGTTGAGCAGGCAGTAGGGATCACTTTAATTGAATCACAGAATCAGAGAACAAGCTGCCCTAAGAGGCCGTGGGATTTCCTTTCTTAGACCAGATGTAGCCTCTAAAAATCCCTTCTAACCTAAGCAACTCCAATTCTATGACTTTCTGAGTTTGGTTGGTCTCTCTCCCTTAGGTTACAGTATAGGCTATAATCAAGTGTTTTGGATATCTTTCAGAGCTGTAGAAATTTCTGGAATCTGGGGCTTAGTGGAAACCTGTGCTCTTGTGACCATCACAAGATAAGACTTGATATAAGCAGCCCTTCTTGGTTAGTCATAGACTTTTGAACATACTAGCAATATTCTGGTTCTGCCAATTACAATTATTATTATTTAAATCAGATTAAGTATTCCTGAATTTTATGTGGTAGAAATGTTGACAAAGACTTATGGAATGCCATTAACTGAAAGTAAGACTGTAATGTAATCAGGTGGTCTAGATGGTGGAATAGAGTACACCAATGATATCTTTCTAAGTTATAAAGGATCACTTTTTTTTTTTTTTTGTTTTTTACTCCAATTAATAGTATACATTATGACAGTTTGTAGTTTGTATTCTTCTTTAATTTCTTCTTTTTCCTTTTTTTTTTTTTTTTTCCAAATTTTCTTTCACGTAGTTAATAGAAAAGTTCTCTCTGCTAATTCAGAAAGTTACCTAGTCTTTGAAGGACTAGCATCTTCAATTAATAAGAACCTTGGTTACTATAAAAATGCCTCTCAAGCAACTGTTTAGAAAGGCTGCCTATCTGTACATGTCTGTGCCGCTATGGCAGAAGTGTTTTGAGTGGTGACCATCCTGCTGACTTAAGGTCTTTTTATTGTAGCTTTCTACTTCTGTATTGTTCATTTTGGATTTCCCTTACAGTTGCTTAAGGGACTTCTGAGATGTAGATGTCCTTATCTGAAAAGTCACTTAGTCCTTTACATTCCTTGCAGAGAAACAAGTGCCTGCAGGGTTCAGTTGAGCTCAGATATTTCTGAAAGGTCAGATGAATCATACCACAAAAGTGCTTATATCTCTGTTGTGACTATGAAAAGTCTAGACAACTGGTTCAGATATCTACACTTTAGATATTTGCATTTGCTCAGATGGTTTCTGTATTTTGAATTCAATTGTACTTTGAATTGACTTAGAGTCTCTCAGAGAATTTAATTATTTTTCAGTTTGACACCAATTTTTGCAAGTGTGGTTTTAATATTGATGTGAATAATTCTAATCTATTTTTTGCAGTAAGTAGATATAGTTCCCATTACATCAGGTGAGGGCTTGTCAGACTCCAGCACTGTGTTAACATAACACAATAAAAGCCATGTAAGAGAAGAGTCTATGTTAAAAATTTAAATGATGTATTCTGTGAGAATGTACAACAAATGTGAAAACCAAAATCTAACCATGGTTAAATAGAAGTTTGTGAAGTATTTAAAAGGCAAATAACAAGTAAAATGACAAATGAGATGTTTACAGAAAACAATAATATGAAAGAGAATGGGAAAATAAATCCTTAAATGGAAGGAGGAGGAGAAGAGGGAAGAAAGGCGTTTGTGCATAGGTTAGCAACATTTATGGCAGCATGTCAAAAGTTTGACAGTGGGGTAAAAGCCAAACAATCAGTGGCAGAGTGGAATGCAAGCCAGTGTGGGATTACTTTACATTGAACTGATTAATCAGCAAAGTCAGGAGCTACTGTTCTGCACATACTGCAGGAATAACTGGGTTTTATTTATTTATTTATTTTTGACTGTGTAAGCTACCATTTAGCCAAGTTTTCTTATTTCAAAGGGACTAGCAGTGGAGGGTAAACTAAACAATGTCCAGTACTCACAGAATGTCTCTGATTGTTTTTACAGGAAGACTTTGAGACAGGTTGAGGTGGACAACATAGATAAATACTCATAAAAATACCCCCAACTTTGCATATACTATCTTGGATTTTGAAATACCCACTTGGGAACAAGGCCTTCAGTTTACAACAGATAGTTTAAAAGTAGTTAATTTTGGTGCTCAACAGTTGTTATAATTTTCCCTTAAAAAGTCTATAGTCAAACTGAAAAAAAGTAAAAAAAAAAAAAGAAAAAAGGCAAAAAAAAAGAAAGTTATCTAAAGCATGAAGTAGCTACAAAAGGAAAAACAGTTAAGCAAATTAGAGATCTTCAGTCCAGAGAAAAGACTACTCCTTGGAAATAATAATAGAGGGTTAAAAAACAAGAAGCATTGAAGTGTTGCATTAGGGATTTCTTGTTTACTCTTCCTATAAACACCAGGGAGCATCCACTGAAGCTTACAGAAGCCTAATTGAAAACAAACAAGTCTGGGTTCTTCATCTTCTTTTATCATGTGTAATATCTTTTGCAAGAAGCTCCACAGATTCACTATATGAAATTTACATTAATTCAGGAGAAGATAGGAGAGATTATTCTGGAGAAGTGAGATATGAGAGATTATGTATTTACATTGAGAGATCATTTTGGAGAAGTGCCACCTCATGCCATATTGTTAGATTTTTATTTTGGGTGGTCTTTTGCAGACAAGATACAAAGCTTGACCAGCCACCAGGATTTACTCTGACCTACAGTCACAGACTTATTAGAACCAGCCCTGATTTTAGATAGTAATGGGTAATAATTAAATGTTTTAAAATAGATGTACAACAAAAATATGTAACTTCTGTGTGGATATTTTTCAGGGAAATCTTCTAAATTTATCAAACTTCATGTAAGGTAGAGCGAGTGTTTTTAATTGTGTGTGTGAACTACAGTTGTCCTTACTACCATTTTAGGAGCACTATGAAGAAAAGAGGGAAAGTTTCCAAAGGTGTTAGTCCTATAGGAAAAATAATGAAAACAATAAATAGGAGCAAAAATGGTGCAAGGATGTTCCCTTTAAACCTGCAGTTTTCTGTTTCTCTTACTCCACGAATATATATTTTGCTTATCTAATTTGTTAGGTTTTTCTCAATTTTGCTATTTCCCACTTGCTTTAGATGAGTGCTAAGTAGAGTTTTGCAAAAACCAAGAACATTTACTTCCTGATTACTGTTTTTTATCCATGTGTTTCTTTTCCATTTAGGGGAGAGCGTATCTACTCAGAAATACTAAATCTGTAGCAAGTGCTGCAGTTACTCACATTTTCTTGCTTCCCTTCTTCAAGATTACAGATTGCACACTCTCCAGCATGTTATGTGAATACTGATGGCTCTTCTACTTGTGGGTAAAGAAGCAAACTAGTAAGAAATTTGACCTAGAAGAAGAATCCCAGAATCCCAGAATCATCTAGGTTGGAAGAGACCTCCAAAATCACCAAGTCCAACCTCTGACCTAACACTAACCAGTCCTCCGCTAAACCATATCACTAAGCTCTACATCTGAATGTCTTCTGAAGACCTCCAGGGATGGTGACTCTTCCCTAGGCAGCCCGTTCCAATGCCTAAGAATCCTTTCGGTAAAGAAGTTCTTCCTAATATCCAACCTAAACCTCCCCAGGAGCAACTTTAGCCCGTTCCCCCTCATCCTGTCACCAGGCACATGGGAGAACAGGCCAACCCCCACCTCACTACAGCCTCCTTTAAGGTACCTCCAGAGAGCAATAAGGTCACCATTTACTTATGGTCAAACGAAGCCAAATGCCACTTTGTCCTTCTAAGCGACCAACAAAGGTCCCTGATCACTGTTGCTGGGGCTGGGAACCCTCTGCCTGGGGAATTCTGCTGGCTTCAGCAGAGCCCCCCTGCATGACGTTAGGCAGACTTCTGACCCCAAAGCGGACTAATTTCAGTCACACCGAGACTAGAGGTCAGGCTGATCTTAACGATGTCCTTCAGAGTGTCCTTTCGGAGTATCTTTTCTTCTAAGGGAAGTGTCCCTGCAAATGGTGTATAAAACTGACACCACTTCAGCTGCTTTCATCTCTAGTAGAATTTGGGCATTTCTTAGTTTTTCCTCAACTTTACTCTTTAGCATTGTGATTTAACGAACTCACTTCACCTTTGCTGAGCAGCTGCTCTTGCACTTGCTGCTCCAGCTACTTGATTGCCCTCCCCAGAATCACAACGCGTGGCTTTGGGTTTTTCACTGGTTTTATTCATGTGGTTCTTCCTTTGGGCTTCCGTGGTGGGCAGCACCAGACGTGTCCCCCTGCACAGCAATGGGGGGCAGCCGAGGGGCTCCTCTCTGCTGGCCTCTCCTCTTCCAGCCACACCGCACGCACAGGCACAGGCAGCGATGGGACCGAAGCGGGGCACGCTCCTGGCCTCTCCCCCTCGGCGGGGAGCTCTCCGAGCCCTGCAGGGCAGGCAGCACAGCCCCAGCCGCACCCCAGCACGCTCCCACAGCCTGCTGGCACGGCCCCGCAGCCCTGCCCAAACCCCAGGGCACCTTGTCCAGCGCCCGGCCCGGGCCTGGGCTCCGCATCAGCTGCTGCCCCCCACCCCCCCGCAGTGCTGCCCTGCCCGTGGCTCAGCAGGCAGGGGGTGCCCCATGTCACAAAGGGGCAGGGACGGCCTTGGCCCCGGAACGCTGGCCCCAGCGGCACTTGGGCGCTTGGGCAGCCCTGCCATGGCTGCCCGTGCTGACGGGGAGGCTGCTCGGCTGCCTGCTCCTCTGCTGCGGCTCCAGCCTCCGCTCTGGACACAAAGGCAACCAGAGGAACTCAGCTCCTCTCTCCTCCCTCCTCAGGCCCTCGCCTCCAACGGGAACTGAACCACCGCACGCTCCTGGCCGCTCCTTCCCAGCACGGGGCCGGACAGTTGTCCACGCTCTCCAGGACAGGTAACATCACCCCGACCCACACCCTCCCACGCTCCCATAGCAGGCAGCCAGCTGACAGGATCAGGCCAGGATGGCAGGGACAGCTCCATCAGGACGACGGGACACGGACAGCCTCGGTGAGACTCTAGAGACCCTCGGGCAGAGAGGGGGCAGCAGCCCGTGCTCACAGGGGGATGCTGCTGCGTTTGCTGCTTCTTCTCTTTCAGCCAGTAACACAGCGATGGGACCAGAGCACCGCACACTCCCCGCTCTCTGCCCACCACCACTCAGCTGGAAGGAAGAGCTGCCAACGCTCTCCAGGACAGGTAAGATTGTCCCAAACCATTCCCCACTCCGGTCCACAGCAAGCAGGACGATGACACGCTCGGGAAAGGATGGCAGTGAGCTCCTTCAGCATGACTGGACACAGACAGGCTCGGTGAGACACTAGAGACTCTTGGGCAGAAAGGAAGGGGCTGCCCATGGTCACAGGGGATGCTGCTCCGTTTGCTGCTTCTTCTCTTTCAGCCAGAAACACACAACGCTGGGACCAGACCACAACACTCTCCTCCCTTACTGGCCACGACCACTCAGCTGGAAGGAAGAGCTGCCAACGCTCTCCAGGACAGGTATGATTGCCCCAACCCACACCCCAGCATGATCTCACAGCAAGCAGAAGACGGACATGCTCGGGACAGGAAGGCAGTGATGCTCCATTAGGATGACTGGAGATGGACGGACGTGGTGAGATGCTGGAGACCCTCGGGCAGAGAGGCGGGGGCAGCCCGTGGTCACAGGGGGATGCTGCTCTGTTTGGTGCTTCTTCTCTTTCAGCCACAATCACACAGCGATGGGACGAGACCATAGCACACTACCCCCTCACGGCCCTCGACCACTCAGCTGGAAGGAAGAGCTGGCAACGCTCTCCAGGACAGGTAAGATTGCCCCAAACCATTCCCCACTCCAGTCCACAGCAAGCAGGACGATGACACGCTCGGACCAGGACAGCAGGGACAGCTCCATCAGAACAAGGGGACACGGACAGCCTCGGTGAGACTCTAGAGACCCTCGGGCAGAGAGGCGGGGGCTGCCCGTGCTCACAGGGGGATGCTGCTGCGTTTGGTGCTTCTTCTCTTTCAGGCAGAAACACACAGCGATGGGACCACACCATGGCACGATCCTGCCCTCTCTGCCTGTGAGAACTCAGCTGGAAGGAAGAGCTGGCAACGCTCTCCAGGACAGATAAGCAATCCTCAACCCACAGCCCACCACACTCTCATAGCTTGCCAGAGGGTGACATGGCTGGGCTATGATGGGCATCCCCTGGCCGTCAGGGAGATGTGAGATGGACGGCCCTGGAGTGTGGCTGGGAGAGCCTCGCACAGGGAGGAAGGGATGGCTTGCAGTGCTGCCAGGGGGTGGCTGCTCGGTTTTTCGCCTCCTCTCTTACAGCTGGACACGCTGCCAGTGAGGGAATGACGCCATGGCACACTCCTGGCCTCTCTCTTTCAGCACTCTGACGGAGAATTCACCACGCTCTCCAGGACAGATAAGATTGCCCCAAGCCATTCCCCTCCATGGTCTTAGAGCAGACCAGAAGATGACCTGGTTGGGCTGTGATAGGCATCTCCTGGCCGTCAGGGAGACATGAGACGGACGGCCTTGGAGTGAGGCTGGGAGAGCCTCATGCAGGAATGCAGGGGCTGCCCCTGGCCGTGGGCAGGGGCTGCTCTTTTTGTCCATTTTCCTTTCTCAGCCCATCACAGAGCCCCGAGGAGACTAAGGTCTGCCACTGTCCTTTCCCTCGCCTGCCCTCTCCCTCTGCGGCCACTGACCTGAAGGCTGGAGCAGCTTTCTACAAGCACAGCCACCCAAGAAGCAGGAAGCACACAAGGACCCCGGCTCTACCCTGACGTGGTCCTACTAGCACACCAATGGGCAGCACGGCAATGGACAAAAAGAACTCGGCACAGCGCCGTGACACCCCACCCCGCAGCACGTCTCTCTCAAACCATGCTCAAATAAAGGTTCTGATTCACCACCTCCTCGGCTGCTCTTTCCTGCCCTTCTTGGGGAAATCTCGGGGGGGCTTTGCCTTTTGCAGGAGGAGCGAGTGCAGCAGCCTGCGCTTCTTCAGGTGCTGGCAGCAAGAGAATTTCAAAGCAGATGACGTGTCCTAATCTAAGAGCAGCGTCTGCAGGCTTGGCTCTGCAATCCAGTTTGCTCCCTCGTTCACCAAGGGTGGACAAGGGTGGACCGACATTTCACACAAAAACCTCATCTGCTCTGATGGAACTGCTTGAGGCAATTCCCCTTCCTGACATGCACTGCGCACCCACCGTGCAGGCACCAGGGGTTGTGCTGCCCCGCTGCTGGCAGTCAAAGAGAACCATGCTTTCTAGCCAGGAAATTAAGCGCCTCTCCTAGCTTTGCTGCACATTTCTCGCATGCAGCAGCCTTGGCACTGCCGGCCATCCCAGCTCACTTTAAGCCAACCTCTTCCTACTCAGCTTGTCTACCTCCTGGTCACACACCTGACCGCCAGAAACAAACTGGGACTAATTAAAAATAAAAGCCCAGGGGATGGCACCACTTTTGCACGCTCCCACTCCCACCTCTTCTGGAAGGCTCTTCCAGAAACGCCCCATGCACTGAAAAACAGCCCTGCGCTGGGAGGGAAGATGCAGCTGCAGGCACTCAGTGTCAGGGGCCTGTTGGAAGGCCGAAAGGGAAAGGTTGAGGAGATTGGGAAGTTTTGTGTGCCATCAGCACGGGGAGAAATAGCTCCCCAGCATGCAGACTGCTCCCACTTTCCCCACAGCCCTCCTTCCCCTCACAGAGCTTTTCAGAGAGGGGGAAAATAGTGTTCCAGCCCCAAAGACGCTGACGACCAGAAATGGCAACTCACATTTCTAAACGGGGGAATTACTCCAGAAAGATGAACGAGACCCCAGTGCTGCCAAGGAAACAATGAAATGCTGCCATGGGGGACTGGGAGCAACAGATGTCAAGAACAAGATGGTCTTGTCAGGAGGAAATCCTTGGGCTTTCAGGAGACGTCTTTTCTATCACCACTTCTTTTAGGAGGCAAGAGGATAAAGGAGTGCAAAGCAAATTAACCAAGGAAAACAAACAACTGTTTGCCTTGATGGTGTTGTGGCAGTACTGGAGACTTGAGAGGGAAGCCATTGAAGTTCTCCCAGCTTTCTTTCCATTTCATAATTAATCAGTCCTTGAAGTCAACAAAGACTTTTTCTGCAGGCAAATCTACACAAAACTGCATATCAAGAGTCTTTGCCAAAAAATGCCCAGTAATTAGTGGTTTAGAGTCTAGTTTCCAGACCAGAGAAAAGAAGCTTCTTTGTCAGGTTCAAGCTCAGGAAACAAGATCTTCGTGATCTTCTCTTCAAGAGAATACTAAGTCTGGACATCAGTATTGACGGCTTCTTTAACTTAACAGAATCATAGTTGCACTCATGGACTTGAAACAAAGGAGGTGTTGGTCTGGAAGGAAGCAGAAGGTAAGTGTGAAAATTTCCAAGGATGGTGAAGAGATCTTGGACTTCCTTTGCAGTAGTCTGAACCTGGTTTGATGTAACGAGAAGTTTTCTGCTGGCATGGAAAGCTCTGTGAAAGCAAGAAGCTGGATCCTTCCTGTTGAACGCTGGGAGTTGTCTGCATCCAGCTAGCAAAGCGTCAATACAAGCTGCAAGAGCATGTAGCCATAGTCAGGATGTGCAGCTATGAACTCCTGGGCTGCTTTTGCACTTGGGTGTGATTCATTCAGTTGTGCTGTGCTGCTCAGGTAAGTGAAAATCTCGAGCACCCACACCTCTAGCAGCAAATGTGCAGGGGGTGGAACCACCACGTGCTGAAGAAGGGGGTTTGCCTGTCACTGCTCACAGGCCCTGTGAGTAAAGGCATGCATGCTCCCATGCACACATGGGATTAGACCTTCTGGGGGGATTGCTACAGGAAGTAGTTTCCGACTTCGGTATGTCTTGATTAGCTCTTTGTGTGCATCGAATATCATGGTTTACTAGTATTGCTGGATCTTGACTAGATAGCTCACAGATTCCTGGTTAAACACTTGTCAATAATAAATTAATCAATTGCTTCAATCCTGATTTGGGCATAAAATGTGTGAACTGCAATAGTCTTGGTGGTCTGCAAAATGCCTGCAAAAGTGAACTGGTCAAAATTTTGTCTGTAGATACAAAGAAAATAACAAGTAAAGGTCTTAACTCCTCATCAGTTAACTTCTAGGAGTTGTTGAGGGATCTCAGGGAGATCCCTCTAAAGGATCTCAGGGAGAATCCTTCTAAGAGTAGGAGCTTTGTTATGAGACCTGACGATTGAAAGAACAGTCGTAGTTCATTCATTATGGTTCTTCAGTGAAATAGAAAAAGCATTACTGATGGTAATTAATAATGCACCAAGAACATTTCCTGTGAGATTCTATGCACAGTGCCACCTTCGAGAGTTTTGTGATTTTGAAATCCTTCAAAAGCAGAGTCCTGATGAAAACATTGGAAATAAAGGCGCTAATTGACTTGGAATCAGATTTGCTTTAATCAGATGACATAGCTAAAGTATGATTCAACTTCAAGATAGAACAATATTTTTGTTTCAAGAGTTCGTATGGATTTCATAAGCTCTAGTTTTCAAAATGTTCGGAGAGGTCTCAGTTGAAATATAGCTTTACAACTGCCATTTGAGATTCTCTGACTTAATTTTGATCATAAAGAGCTTTATTAAAAAGCTCGTATGCTAACTGTCCAACTTAAGCCAAGACTGTGACCTGCGTGGAGATTTTTATCATTGAGGAAATAAGACAGTGTGTTAGGCAGAGTTGATGCAATTCTGAAATAGTTGATGTTTTAAACATTTGTGCAAATCTTAAATGGTTAATTTTTAGTCATCAAGAGTTATTATTTGCAAGATTGCATCTAGGATTTTATCATTTCTTTGTTGTCTCTGACAAAGATAGTGGTGTGTCTTGAAAAGAGCATTTTTCTTTTCTTCTTATGGACGCAACTGGAAGGTGATGTTGAATAGATTGCATAAAGACTCATTAACTCTAGCTGGTGGCCTTAGCAAGCCTTTAAGAAAATGTAAATTTCTATGGAAATAGTATTTTCTTCTTATTTTTTTCTGACAACTCACATGTTGCATAGCATCAGGGCAGAATGCTTAAGTGCTCTAATCACCCCTATTACATGGCAAATACTTTTCAAGTCTAGACACTGAGGCTTTCTCGGCCTATATACCGTATCCTGTATTTCTGTATACTGAGATGCAGGTGGGGTATCAGGTCAGCTCTGTAGCTGGCTTTGTTCTTTTTATCTAAAGTACAAAATTATATTAAACATAAATGATTTATACATCATCATCATCATCACTATCATTATTAGTATTAGAATCATCAATATTAAATTATGAACATTATACTAATATATAATATATCAATATTAATACCATATCATTATTAACATATTAATGATATGTTAATACCCATTATAATGCTATATATGACTTAATGATGTGATTAAAATTATAATTATAATATATGCATATAATTACAATAACATTATTATAATTACGACAACAATATGATCAATAATGTTAATAATAATTATTATTAATGATAATCATGATTATAATATATTAAATATATTACATTATTACAAATATAGCAATATATTATAATATCATATGATATTAATACTAATATTATAACACTAATATTTATCGTTATTATTAATGTTACTATATTAGCAATATAGTAATATTAATAATAATATTATAATTATATAATTAAAATAATTTTATAATTACAATAAGAATTACGATTACAGATTGCACACTCTCCAGCATGTTATGTGAATACTGATGGCTCTTCTACTTGTGGGTAAAGAAGAGCAAACTAATAAGAAATTTGACCTGGAAGAAGAATCCCAGAATCCCAGAATCATCTAGGTTGGAAGAGACCTCCAAAATCACCGAGTCCAACCTCTGACCTAACACTAACCAGTCCTCCACAAAAACCATCACTCAGCTCTACATCTAAACATCTTCTGAAGACCTGCGGGGATGGTGACTCAACCTCTTTCCTGGGCAGCCCATTCCAATGTCTAACAACCCTTTTGGTAAAGAAGTTCTTCCTAATATCCAACCTAAACCTCCCCAGGAGCAACTTTAGCCCATTCTTGCTCATCCTGTCACCAGACCAACCCCCACCTCGCTACTGCCTCCTTTAAGGTACCTCCAGAGAGCAATAAGGTCACTTATGGTCAAACGAAGCCAAATGCCACTTTGTCCTTCTAAGCGACCAACAAAGGTCCCTGATCACTGTTGCTGGGGCTGGGAACCCTCTGCCTGGGGAATTCTGCTGGCTTCAGCAGAGCCCCCCTGCATGACGTTAGGCAGACTTCTGACCCCAAAGCGGACTAATTTCAGTCACACCGAGACTAGAGGTCAGGCTGATCTTAACGATGTCCTTCAGAGTGTCCTTTCGGAGTATCTTTTCTTCTAAGGGAAGTGTCCCTGCAAATGGTGTATAAAACTGACACCACTTCAGCTGCTTTCATCTCTAGTAGAATTTGGGCATTTCTTAGTTTTTCCTCAACTTTACTCTTTAGCATTGTGATTTAACGAACTCACTTCACCTTTGCTGAGCAGCTGCTCTTGCACTTGCTGCTCCAGCTACTTGATTGCCCTCCCCAGAATCACAACGCGTGGCTTTGGGTTTTTCACTGGTTTTATTCATGTGGTTCTTCCTTTGGGCTTCCGTGGTGGGCAGCACCAGACGTGTCCCCCTGCACAGCAATGGGGGGCAGCCGAGGGGCTCCTCTCTGCTGGCCTCTCCTCTTCCAGCCACACCGCACGCACAGGCACAGGCAGCGATGGGACCGAAGCGGGGCACGCTCCTGGCCTCTCCCCCTCGGCGGGGAGCTCTCCGAGCCCTGCAGGGCAGGCAGCACAGCCCCAGCCGCACCCCAGCACGCTCCCACAGCCTGCTGGCACGGCCCCGCAGCCCTGCCCAAACCCCAGGGCACCTTGTCCAGCGCCCGGCCCGGGCCTGGGCTCCGCATCAGCTGCTGCCCCCCACCCCCCCGCAGTGCTGCCCTGCCCGTGGCTCAGCAGGCAGGGGGTGCCCCATGTCACAAAGGGGCAGGGACGGCCTTGGCCCCGGAACGCTGGCCCCAGCGGCACTTGGGCGCTTGGGCAGCCCTGCCATGGCTGCCCGTGCTGACGGGGAGGCTGCTCGGCTGCCTGCTCCTCTGCTGCGGCTCCAGCCTCCGCTCTGGACACAAAGGCAACCAGAGGAACTCAGCTCCTCTCTCCTCCCTCCTCAGGCCCTCGCCTCCAACGGGAACTGAACCACCGCACGCTCCTGGCCGCTCCTTCCCAGCACGGGGCCGGACAGTTGTCCACGCTCTCCAGGACAGGTAACATCACCCCGACCCACACCCTCCCACGCTCCCATAGCAGGCAGCCAGCTGACAGGATCAGGCCAGGATGGCAGGGACAGCTCCATCAGGACGACGGGACACGGACAGCCTCGGTGAGACTCTAGAGACCCTCGGGCAGAGAGGGGGCAGCAGCCCGTGCTCACAGGGGGATGCTGCTGCGTTTGCTGCTTCTTCTCTTTCAGCCAGTAACACAGCGATGGGACCAGAGCACCGCACACTCCCCGCTCTCTGCCCACCACCACTCAGCTGGAAGGAAGAGCTGCCAACGCTCTCCAGGACAGGTAAGATTGTCCCAAACCATTCCCCACTCCGGTCCACAGCAAGCAGGACGATGACACGCTCGGGAAAGGATGGCAGTGAGCTCCTTCAGCATGACAGGACACAGACAGGCTCGGTGAGACACTAGAGACTCTTGGGCAGAAAGGAAGGGGCTGCCCATGGTCACAGGAGATGTTGCTCCATTTGCTGCTTCTTCTCTTTCAGCCAGAAACACACAACGCTGGGACCAGACCACAACACTCTCCTCCCTTACTGGCCACGACCACTCAGCTGGAAGGAAGAGCTGCCAACGCTCTCCAGGACAGGTATGATTGCCCCAACCCACACCCCAGCATGATCTCACAGCAAGCAGAAGACGGACATGCTCGGGACAGGAAGGCAGTGATGCTCCATTAGGATGACTGGAGATGGACGGACGTGGTGAGATGCTGGAGACCCTCGGGCAGAGAGGCGGGGGCAGCCCGTGGTCACAGGGGGATGCTGCTCTGTTTGGTGCTTCTTCTCTTTCAGCCACAATCACACAGCGATGGGACGAGACCATAGCACACTACCCCCTCACGGCCCTCGACCACTCAGCTGGAAGGAAGAGCTGGCAACGCTCTCCAGGACAGGTAAGATTGCCCCAAACCATTCCCCACTCCAGTCCACAGCAAGCAGGACGATGACACGCTCGGACCAGGACAGCAGGGACAGCTCCATCAGAACAAGGGGACACGGACAGCCTCGGTGAGACTCTAGAGACCCTCGGGCAGAGAGGCGGGGGCTGCCCGTGCTCACAGGGCGATGCTGCTGCGTTTGGTGCTTCTTCTCTTTCAGGCAGAAACACACAGCGATGGGACCACACCATGGCACGATCCTGCCCTCTCTGCCTGTGAGAACTCAGCTGGAAGGAAGAGCTGGCAACGCTCTCCAGGACAGATAAGCAATCCTCAACCCACAGCCCACCACACTCTCATAGCTTGCCAGAGGGTGACATGGCTGGGCTATGATGGGCATCCCCTGGCCGTCAGGGAGATGTGAGATGGACGGCCCCGGGGTGAGGCTGGGAGAGCCTCGCACAGGGAGGAAGGGATGGCTTGCAGTGCTGCCAGGGGGTGGCTGCTCGGTTTTTCGCCTCCTCTCTTACAGCTGGACACGCTGCCAGTGAGGGAATGACGCCATGGCACACTCCTGGCCTCTCTCTTTCAGCACTCTGACGGAGAATTCACCACGCTCTCCAGGACAGATAAGATTGCCCCAAGCCATTCCCCTCCATGGTCTTAGAGCAGACCAGAAGATGACCTGGTTGGGCTGTGATAGGCATCTCCTGGCCGTCAGGGAGACATGAGACGGACGGCCTTGGAGTGAGGCTGGGAGAGCCTCATGCAGGAATGCAGGGGCTGCCCCTGGCCGTGGGCAGGGGCTGCTCTTTTTGTCCATTTTCCTTTCTCAGCCCATCACAGAGCCCCGAGGAGACTAAGGTCTGCCACTGTCCTTTCCCTCGCCTGCCCTCTCCCTCTGCGGCCACTGACCTGAAGGCTGGAGCAGCTTTCTACAAGCACAGCCACCCAAGAAGCAGGAAGCACACAAGGACCCCGGCTCTACCCTGACGTGGTCCTACTAGCACACCAATGGGCAGCACGGCAATGGACAAAAAGAACTCGGCACAGCGCCGTGACACCCCACCCCGCAGCACGTCTCTCTCAAACCATGCTCAAATAAAGGTTCTGATTCACCACCTCCTCGGCTGCTCTTTCCTGCCCTTCTTGGGGAAATCTCGGGGGGGCTTTGCCTTTTGCAGGAGGAGCGAGTGCAGCAGCCTGCGCTTCTTCAGGTGCTGGCAGCAAGAGAATTTCAAAGCAGATGACGTGTCCTAATCTAAGAGCAGCGTCTGCAGGCTTGGCTCTGCAATCCAGTTTGCTCCCTCGTTCACCAAGGGTGGACAAGGGTGGACCGACATTTCACACAAAAACCTCATCTGCTCTGATGGAACTGCTTGAGGCAATTCCCCTTCCTGACATGCACTGCGCACCCACCGTGCAGGCACCAGGGGTTGTGCTGCCCCGCTGCTGGCAGTCAAAGAGAACCATGCTTTCTAGCCAGGAAATTAAGCGCCTCTCCTAGCTTTGCTGCACATTTCTCGCATGCAGCAGCCTTGGCACTGCCGGCCATCCCAGCTCACTTTAAGCCAACCTCTTCCTACTCAGCTTGTCTACCTCCTGGTCACACACCTGACCGCCAGAAACAAACTGGGACTAATTAAAAATAAAAGCCCAGGGGATGGCACCACTTTTGCACGCTCCCACTCCCACCTCTTCTGGAAGGCTCTTCCAGAAACGCCCCATGCACTGAAAAACAGCCCTGCGCTGGGAGGGAAGATGCAGCTGCAGGCACTCAGTGTCAGGGGCCTGTTGGAAGGCCGAAAGGGAAAGGTTGAGGAGATTGGGAAGTTTTGTGTGCCATCAGCACGGGGAGAAAAAGCTCCCCAGCATGCAGACTGCTCCCACTTTCCCCACAGCCCTCCTTCCCCTCACAGAGCTTTTCAGAGAGGGGGAAAATAGTGTTCCAGCCCCAAAGACGCTGACGACCAGAAATGGCAACTCACATTTCTAAACGGGGGAATTACTCCAGAAAGATGAACGAGACCCCAGTGCCGCCAAGGAAACAATGAAATGCTGCCATGGGGGACTGGGAGCAACAGATGTCAAGAACAAGATGGTCTTGTCAGGAGGAAATCCTTGGGCTTTCAGGAGACGTCTTTTCTATCACCACTTCTTTTAGGAGGCAAGAGGATAAAGGAGTGCAAAGCAAATTAACCAAGGAAAACAAACAACTGTTTGCCTTGATGGTGTTGTGGCAGTACTGGAGACTTGAGAGGGAAGCCATTGAAGTTCTCCCAGCTTTCTTTCCATTTCATAATTAATCAGTCCTTGAAGTCAACAAAGACTTTTTCTGCAGGCAAATCTACACAAAACTGCATATCAAGAGTCTTTGCCAAAAAATGCCCAGTAATTAGTGGTTTAGAGTCTAGTTTCCAGACCAGAGAAAAGAAGCTTCTTTGTCAGGTTCAAGCTCAGGAAACAAGATCTTCGTGATCTTCTCTTCAAGAGAATACTAAGTCTGGACATCAGTATTGATGGCTTCTTTAACTTAACAGAATCATAGTTGCACTCATGGACTTGAAACAAAGGAGGTGTTGGTCTGGAAGGAAGCAGAAGGTAAGTGTGAAAATTTCCAAGGATGGTGAAGAGATCTTGGACTTCCTTTGCAGTAGTCTGAACCTGGTTTGATGTAGCGAGAAGTTTTCTGCTGGCATGAAAAGCTCTGTGAAAGCAAGAAGCTGGATCCTTCCTGTTGAACGCCGGGAGTTGTCTGCATCCAGCTAGCAAAGCGTCAATACAAGCTGCAAGAGCATGTAGCCATAGTCAGGATGTGCAGCTATGAACTCCTGGGCTGCTTTTGCACTTGGGTGTGATTCATTCAGTTGTGCTGTGCTGCTCAGGTAAGTGAAAATCTCGAGCACCCACACCTCTAGCAGCAAGTGTGCAGGGGGTGGAACCACCACGTGCTGAAGAAGGGGGTTTGCCTGTCACTGCTCACAGGCCCTGTGAGTAAAGGCATGCATGCTCCCATGCACACATGGGATTAGACCTTCTGGGGGGATTGCTACAGGAAGTAGTTTCCGACTTCGGTATGTCTTGATTAGCTCTTTGTGTGCATCGAATATCATGGTTTACTAGTATTGCTGGATCTTGACTAGATAGCTCACAGATTCCTGGTTAAACACTTGTCAATAATAAATTAATTAATTGCTTCAATCCTGATTTGGGCATAAAATGTGTGAACTGCAATAGTCTTGGTGGTCTGCAAAATGCCTGCAAAAGTGAACTGGTCAAAATTTTGTCTGTAGATACAAAGAAAATAACAAGTAAAGGTCTTAACTCCTCATCAGTTAACTTCTAGGAGTTGTTGAGGGATCTCAGGGAGATCCCTCTAAAGGATCTCAGGGAGAATCCTTCTAAGAGTAGGAGCTTTGTTATGAGACCTGACGATTGAAAGAACAGTCGTAGTTCATTCATTATGGTTCTTCAGTGAAATAGAAAAAGCATTACTGATGGTAATTAATAATGCACCAAGAACATTTCCTGTGAGATTCTATGCACAGTGCCACCTTCGAGAGTTTTGTGATTTTGAAATCCTTCAAAAGCAGAGTCCTGATGAAAACATTGGAAATAAAGGCGCTAACTGACTTGGAATCAGATTTGCTTTAATCAGATGACATAGCTAAAGTATGATTCAACTTCAAGATAGAACAATATTTTTGTTTCAAGAGTTCGTATGGATTTCATAAGCTCTAGTTTTCAAAATGTTCGGAGAGGTCTCAGTTGAAATATAGCTTTACAACTGCCATTTGAGATTCTCTGACTTAATTTTGATCATAAAGAGCTTTATTAAAAAGCTCGTATGCTAACTGTCCAACTTAAGCCAAGACTGTGACCTGCGTGGAGATTTTTATCATTGAGGAAATAAGACAGTGTGTTAGGCAGAGTTGATGCAATTCTGAAATAGTTGATGTTTTAAACATTTGTGCAAATCTTAAATGGTTAATTTTTAGTCATCAAGAGTTATTATTTGCAAGATTGCATCTAGGATTTTATCATTTCTTTGTTGTCTCTGACAAAGATAGTGGTGTGTCTTGAAAAGAGCATTTTTCTTTTCTTCTTATGGACGCAACTGGAAGGTGATGTTGAGTAGATTGCATAAAGACTCATTAACTCTAGCTGGTGGCCTTAGCAAGCCTTTAAGAAAATGTAAATTTCTATGGAAATAGTATTTTCTTCTTATTTTTTTCTGACAACTCACATGTTGCATAGCATCAGGGCAGAATGCTTAAGTGCTCTAATCACCCCTATTACATGGCAAATACTTTTCAAGTCTAGACACTGAGGCTTTCTCGGCCTATATACCGTATCCTGTATTTCTGTATACTGAGATGCAGGTGGGGTATCAGGTCAGCTCTGTAGCTGGCTTTGTTCTTTTTATCTAAAGTACAAAATTATATTAAACATAAATGATTTATACATCATCATCATCATCACTATCATTATTAGTATTAGAATCATCAATATTAAATTATGAACATTATACTAATATATAAAATATCAATATTAATACCATATCATTATTAACATGTTAATGATATGTCAATACCCATTATAATGCTATATATGACTTAATGATGTGATTATAATTATAATTATAATATATGCATATAATTACAATAACATTATTATAATTACGACAACAATATGATCAATAATGTTAATAATAATTATTATTAATGATAATCATGATTATAATATATTAAATATATTACATTATTACAAATATAGCAATATATTATAATATCATATGATATTAATACTAATATTATAACACTAATATTTATCGTTATTATTAATGTTACTATATTAGCAATATAGTAATATTAATAATAATATTATAATTATATAATTAAAATAATTTTATAATTACAATAAGAATTACGATTACAGATTGCACACTCTCCAGCATGTTATGTGAATACTGATGGCTCTTCTACTTGTGGGTAAAGAAGAGCAAACTAATAAGAAATTTGACCTGGAAGAAGAATCCCAGAATCCCAGAATCATCTAGGTTGGAAGAGACCTCCAAAATCACCGAGTCCAACCTCTGACCTAACACTAACCAGTCCTCCACAAAAACCATCACTCAGCTCTACATCTAAACATCTTCTGAAGACCTGCGGGGATGGTGACTCAACCTCTTTCCTGGGCAGCCCATTCCAATGTCTAACAACCCTTTTGGTAAAGAAGTTCTTCCTAATATCCAACCTAAACCTCATCCTGTCACCAGACCAACCCCCACCTCGCTACTGCCTCCTTTAAGGTACCTCCAGAGAGCAATAAGGTCACTTATGGTCAAACGAAGCCAAATGCCACTTTGTCCTTCTAAGCGACCAACAAAGGTCCCTGATCACTGTTGCTGGGGCTGGGAACCCTCTGCCTGGGGAATTCTGCTGGCTTCAGCAGAGCCCCCCTGCATGACGTTAGGCAGACTTCTGACCCCAAAGCGGACTAATTTCAGTCACACCGAGACTAGAGGTCAGGCTGATCTTAACGATGTCCTTCAGAGTGTCCTTTCAGAGTATCTTTTCTTCTAAGGGAAGTGTCCCTGCAAATGGTGTATAAAACTGACACCACTTCAGCTGCTTTCATCTCTAGTAGAATTTGGGCATTTCTTAGTTTTTCCTCAACTTTACTCTTTAGCATTGTGATTTAACGAACTCACTTCACCTTTGCTGAGCAGCTGCTCTTGCACTTGCTGCTCCAGCTACTTGATTGCCCTCCCCAGAATCACAACGCGTGGCTTTGGGTTTTTCACTGGTTTTATTCATGTGGTTCTTCCTTTGGGCTTCCGTGGTGGGCAGCACCAGACGTGTCCCCCTGCACAGCAATGGGGGGCAGCCGAGGGGCTCCTCTCTGCTGGCCTCTCCTCTTCCAGCCACACCGCACGCACAGGCACAGGCAGCGATGGGACCGAAGCGGGGCACGCTCCTGGCCTCTCCCCCTCGGCGGGGAGCTCTCCGAGCCCTGCAGGGCAGGCAGCACAGCCCCAGCCGCACCCCAGCACGCTCCCACAGCCTGCTGGCACGGCCCCGCAGCCCTGCCCAAACCCCAGGGCACCTTGTCCAGCGCCCGGCCCGGGCCTGGGCTCCGCATCAGCTGCTGCCCCCCACCCCCCCGCAGTGCTGCCCTGCCCGTGGCTCAGCAGGCAGGGGGTGCCCCATGTCACAAAGGGGCAGGGACGGCCTTGGCCCCGGAACGCTGGCCCCAGCGGCACTTGGGCGCTTGGGCAGCCCTGCCATGGCTGCCCGTGCTGACGGGGAGGCTGCTCGGCTGCCTGCTCCTCTGCTGCGGCTCCAGCCTCCGCTCTGGACACAAAGGCAACCAGAGGAACTCAGCTCCTCTCTCCTCCCTCCTCAGGCCCTCGCCTCCAACGGGAACTGAACCACCGCACGCTCCTGGCCGCTCCTTCCCAGCACGGGGCCGGACAGTTGTCCACGCTCTCCAGGACAGGTAACATCACCCCGACCCACACCCTCCCACGCTCCCATAGCAGGCAGCCAGCTGACAGGATCAGGCCAGGATGGCAGGGACAGCTCCATCAGGACGACGGGACACGGACAGCCTCGGTGAGACTCTAGAGACCCTCGGGCAGAGAGGGGGCAGCAGCCCGTGCTCACAGGGGGATGCTGCTGCGTTTGCTGCTTCTTCTCTTTCAGCCACAATCACACAGCGATGGCACCAGAGCACCGCACACTCCCCGCTCTCTGCCCACCACCACTCAGCTGGAAGGAAGAGCTGCCAACGCTCTCCAGGACAGGTAAGATTGTCCCAAGCCACCCCCACCATGGTCCGCAGCAAGCAGGAAGGTGACATGATCGGGCCAGGAAGGCAGGAGCGCTCCATCACGATGACGAGAGACGGACGGACGTGGTGAGTTGCTGGAGTCCCTCAGTCAGAGAGGCTGGGGCAGCTCGTGGGCACAGGGAGGTGCTGCTCGGTTTGTTCCTTCTCTTCTTAAAGGCCGGCAGAGACAGGAATGAGAGTAGAGCCCTGCATACTCCTGGCCTCTCTGCGCTTGAGAAGTCAGCTGCAAAAGCAGTCAGCGCTCTTCAGGACGGATAAGATCACCCCAATCTATTGCAAACCACGGTCTAAATGCCCGGAAAGTGGGTGCAACGTGGCTGATCCGGGAAGGACGGCCTTGGAGTGAGGCTGGGAGAGCCTCAGGCTGGGAGGCAGGGGCTGCTCCTGGCCACAGGGGAAGGCTGCTCTCTCTTGGCTTCCTCTCTTATAGCTGGAAAGACACCCAGCGATGGGACCAGACCATGGCACACTCCTGGTCTCGCTGCCCTTGAGAGAGAACTCAGCTGGGAGGAAGAGCTGCCAATGCTCTCCAGGATAGGTAAGATCACCCCAACCCACCCCCCCCACGTTCCACAGCAAGCAGCAAGGTGACACGCTTGGGCCAGGACAGCAGGGACAGCTCCATCAGGACCATGGGACACGGACAGCCTCGGTGAGACGCTAGAGACTCTTGGGCAGAGAGGCGGGGGCTGCCCGTGCTCACAGGGGGATGCTGCTGCGTTTGCTGCTTCTTCTCTTTCAGCCAGTAACACAGCGATGGGACCAGAGCACCGCACACTCCCCGCTCTCTGCCCACCACCACTCAGCTGGAAGGAAGAGCTGCCAACGCTCTCCAGGACAGGTAAGATTGTCCCAAACCATTCCCCACTCCGGTCCACAGCAAGCAGGACGATGACACGCTCGGGAAAGGATGGCAGTGAGCTCCTTCAGCATGACAGGACACAGACAGGCTCGGTGAGACACTAGAGACTCTTGGGCAGAAAGGAAGGGGCTGCCCATGGTCACAGGAGATGTTGCTCCATTTGCTGCTTCTTCTCTTTCAGCCAGAAACACACAACGCTGGGACCAGACCACAACACTCTCCTCCCTTACTGGCCACGACCACTCAGCTGGAAGGAAGAGCTGCCAACGCTCTCCAGGACAGGTATGATTGCCCCAACCCACACCCCAGCATGATCTCACAGCAAGCAGAAGACGGACATGCTCGGGACAGGAAGGCAGTGATGCTCCATTAGGATGACTGGAGATGGACGGACGTGGTGAGATGCTGGAGACCCTCGGGCAGAGAGGCGGGGGCAGCCCGTGGTCACAGGGGGATGCTGCTCTGTTTGGTGCTTCTTCTCTTTCAGCCACAATCACACAGCGATGGGACGAGACCATAGCACACTACCCCCTCACGGCCCTCGACCACTCAGCTGGAAGGAAGAGCTGGCAACGCTCTCCAGGACAGGTAAGATTGCCCCAAACCATTCCCCACTCCAGTCCACAGCAAGCAGGACGATGACACGCTCGGACCAGGACAGCAGGGACAGCTCCATCAGAACAAGGGGACACGGACAGCCTCGGTGAGACTCTAGAGACCCTCGGGCAGAGAGGCGGGGGCTGCCCGTGCTCACAGGGCGATGCTGCTGCGTTTGGTGCTTCTTCTCTTTCAGGCAGAAACACACAGCGATGGGACCACACCATGGCACGATCCTGCCCTCTCTGCCTGTGAGAACTCAGCTGGAAGGAAGAGCTGGCAACGCTCTCCAGGACAGATAAGCAATCCTCAACCCACAGCCCACCACACTCTCATAGCTTGCCAGAGGGTGACATGGCTGGGCTATGATGGGCATCCCCTGGCCGTCAGGGAGATGTGAGATGGACGGCCCCGGGGTGAGGCTGGGAGAGCCTCGCACAGGGAGGAAGGGATGGCTTGCAGTGCTGCCAGGGGGTGGCTGCTCGGTTTTTCGCCTCCTCTCTTACAGCTGGACACGCTGCCAGTGAGGGAATGACGCCATGGCACACTCCTGGCCTCTCTCTTTCAGCACTCTGACGGAGAATTCACCACGCTCTCCAGGACAGATAAGATTGCCCCAAGCCATTCCCCTCCATGGTCTTAGAGCAGACCAGAAGATGACCTGGTTGGGCTGTGATAGGCATCTCCTGGCCGTCAGGGAGACATGAGACGGACGGCCTTGGAGTGAGGCTGGGAGAGCCTCATGCAGGAATGCAGGGGCTGCCCCTGGCCGTGGGCAGGGGCTGCTCTTTTTGTCCATTTTCCTTTCTCAGCCCATCACAGAGCCCCGAGGAGACTACGGTCTGCCACTGTCCTTTCCCTCGCCTGCCCTCTCCCTCCGCGGCCACTGACCTGAAGGCTGGAGCAGCTTTCTACAAGCACAGCCACCCAAGAAGCAGGAAGCACACAAGGACCCCGGCTCTACCCTGACGTGGTCCTACTAGCACACCAATGGGCAGCACGGCAATGGACAAAAAGAACTCGGCACAGCGCCGTGACACCCCACCCCGCAGCACGTCTCTCTCAAACCATGCTCAAATAAAGGTTCTGATTCACCACCTCCTCGGCTGCTCTTTCCTGCCCTTCTTGGGGAAATCTCGGGGGGGCTTTGCCTTTTGCAGGAGGAGCGAGTGCAGCAGCCTGCGCTTCTTCAGGTGCTGGCAGCAAGAGAATTTCAAAGCAGATGACGTGTCCTAATCTAAGAGCAGCGTCTGCAGGCTTGGCTCTGCAATCCAGTTTGCTCCCTCGTTCACCAAGGGTGGACAAGGGTGGACCGACATTTCACACAAAAACCTCATCTGCTCTGATGGAACTGCTTGAGGCAATTCCCCTTCCTGACATGCACTGCGCACCCACCGTGCAGGCACCAGGGGTTGTGCTGCCCCGCTGCTGGCAGTCAAAGAGAACCATGCTTTCTAGCCAGGAAATTAAGCGCCTCTCCTAGCTTTGCTGCACATTTCTCGCATGCAGCAGCCTTGGCACTGCCGGCCATCCCAGCTCACTTTAAGCCAACCTCTTCCTACTCAGCTTGTCTACCTCCTGGTCACACACCTGACCGCCAGAAACAAACTGGGACTAATTAAAAATAAAAGCCCAGGGGATGGCACCACTTTTGCACGCTCCCACTCCCACCTCTTCTGGAAGGCTCTTCCAGAAACGCCCCATGCACTGAAAAACAGCCCTGCGCTGGGAGGGAAGATGCAGCTGCAGGCACTCAGTGTCAGGGGCCTGTTGGAAGGCCGAAAGGGAAAGGTTGAGGAGATTGGGAAGTTTTGTGTGCCATCAGCACGGGGAGAAAAAGCTCCCCAGCATGCAGACTGCTCCCACTTTCCCCACAGCCCTCCTTCCCCTCACAGAGCTTTTCAGAGAGGGGGAAAATAGTGTTCCAGCCCCAAAGACGCTGACGACCAGAAATGGCAACTCACATTTCTAAACGGGGGAATTACTCCAGAAAGATGAACGAGACCCCAGTGCCGCCAAGGAAACAATGAAATGCTGCCATGGGGGACTGGGAGCAACAGATGTCAAGAACAAGATGGTCTTGTCAGGAGGAAATCCTTGGGCTTTCAGGAGACGTCTTTTCTATCACCACTTCTTTTAGGAGGCAAGAGGATAAAGGAGTGCAAAGCAAATTAACCAAGGAAAACAAACAACTGTTTGCCTTGATGGTGTTGTGGCAGTACTGGAGACTTGAGAGGGAAGCCATTGAAGTTCTCCCAGCTTTCTTTCCATTTCATAATTAATCAGTCCTTGAAGTCAACAAAGACTTTTTCTGCAGGCAAATCTACACAAAACTGCATATCAAGAGTCTTTGCCAAAAAATGCCCAGTAATTAGTGGTTTAGAGTCTAGTTTCCAGACCAGAGAAAAGAAGCTTCTTTGTCAGGTTCAAGCTCAGGAAACAAGATCTTCGTGATCTTCTCTTCAAGAGAATACTAAGTCTGGACATCAGTATTGATGGCTTCTTTAACTTAACAGAATCATAGTTGCACTCATGGACTTGAAACAAAGGAGGTGTTGGTCTGGAAGGAAGCAGAAGGTAAGTGTGAAAATTTCCAAGGATGGTGAAGAGATCTTGGACTTCCTTTGCAGTAGTCTGAACCTGGTTTGATGTAGCGAGAAGTTTTCTGCTGGCATGAAAAGCTCTGTGAAAGCAAGAAGCTGGATCCTTCCTGTTGAACGCCGGGAGTTGTCTGCATCCAGCTAGCAAAGCGTCAATACAAGCTGCAAGAGCATGTAGCCATAGTCAGGATGTGCAGCTATGAACTCCTGGGCTGCTTTTGCACTTGGGTGTGATTCATTCAGTTGTGCTGTGCTGCTCAGGTAAGTGAAAATCTCGAGCACCCACACCTCTAGCAGCAAGTGTGCAGGGGGTGGAACCACCACGTGCTGAAGAAGGGGGTTTGCCTGTCACTGCTCACAGGCCCTGTGAGTAAAGGCATGCATGCTCCCATGCACACATGGGATTAGACCTTCTGGGGGGATTGCTACAGGAAGTAGTTTCCGACTTCGGTATGTCTTGATTAGCTCTTTGTGTGCATCGAATATCATGGTTTACTAGTATTGCTGGATCTTGACTAGATAGCTCACAGATTCCTGGTTAAACACTTGTCAATAATAAATTAATCAATTGCTTCAATCCTGATTTGGGCATAAAATGTGTGAACTGCAATAGTCTTGGTGGTCTGCAAAATGCCTGCAAAAGTGAACTGGTCAAAATTTTGTCTGTAGATACAAAGAAAATAACAAGTAAAGGTCTTAACTCCTCATCAGTTAACTTCTAGGAGTTGTTGAGGGATCTCAGGGAGATCCCTCTAAAGGATCTCAGGGAGAATCCTTCTAAGAGTAGGAGCTTTGTTATGAGACCTGACGATTGAAAGAACAGTCGTAGTTCATTCATTATGGTTCTTCAGTGAAATAGAAAAAGCATTACTGATGGTAATTAATAATGCACCAAGAACATTTCCTGTGAGATTCTATGCACAGTGCCACCTTCGAGAGTTTTGTGATTTTGAAATCCTTCAAAAGCAGAGTCCTGATGAAAACATTGGAAATAAAGGCGCTAATTGACTTGGAATCAGATTTGCTTTAATCAGATGACATAGCTAAAGTATGATTCAACTTCAAGATAGAACAATATTTTTGTTTCAAGAGTTTGTATGGATTTCATAAGCTCTAGTTTTCAAAATGTTCGGAGAGGTCTCAGTTGAAATATAGCTTTACAACTGCCATTTGAGATTCTCTGACTTAATTTTGATCATAAAGAGCTTTATTAAAAAGCTCGTATGCTAACTGTCCAACTTAAGCCAAGACTGTGACCTGCGTGGAGATTTTTATCATTGAGGAAATAAGACAGTGTGTTAGGCAGAGTTGATGCAATTCTGAAATAGTTGATGTTTTAAACATTTGTGCAAATCTTAAATGGTTAATTTTTAGTCATCAAGAGTTATTATTTGCAAGATTGCATCTAGGATTTTATCATTTCTTTGTTGTCTCTGACAAAGATAGTGGTGTGTCTTGAAAAGAGCATTTTTCTTTTCTTCTTATGGACGCAACTGGAAGGTGATGTTGAGTAGATTGCATAAAGACTCATTAACTCTAGCTGGTGGCCTTAGCAAGCCTTTAAGAAAATGTAAATTTCTATGGAAATAGTATTTTCTTCTTATTTTTTTCTGACAACTCACATGTTGCATAGCATCAGGGCAGAATGCTTAAGTGCTCTAATCACCCCTATTACATGGCAAATACTTTTCAAGTCTAGACACTGAGGCTTTCTCGGCCTATATACCGTATCCTGTATTTCTGTATACTGAGATGCAGGTGGGGTATCAGGTCAGCTCTGTAGCTGGCTTTGTTCTTTTTATCTAAAGTACAAAATTATATTAAACATAAATGATTTATACATCATCATCATCATCACTATCATTATTAGTATTAGAATCATCAATATTAAATTATGAACATTATACTAATATATAATATATCAATATTAATACCATATCATTATTAACATGTTAATGATATGTTAATACCCATTATAATGCTATATATGACTTAATGATGTGATTAAAATTATAATTATAATATATGCATATAATTACAATAACATTATTATAATTACGACAACAATATGATCAATAATGTTAATAATAATTATTATTAATGATAATCATGATTATAATATATTAAATATATTACATTATTACAAATATAGCAATATATTATAATATCATATGATATTAATACTAATATTATAACACTAATATTTATCGTTATTATTAATGTTACTATATTAGCAATATAGTAATATTAATAATAATATTATAATTATATAATTAAAATAATTTTATAATTACAATAAGAATTACGATTACAGATTGCACACTCTCCAGCATGTTATGTGAATACTGATGGCTCTTCTACTTGTGGGTAAAGAAGAGCAAACTAATAAGAAATTTGACCTGGAAGAAGAATCCCAGAATCCCAGAATCATCTAGGTTGGAAGAGACCTCCAAAATCACCGAGTCCAACCTCTGACCTAACACTAACCAGTCCTCCACAAAAACCATCACTCAGCTCTACATCTAAACATCTTCTGAAGACCTGCGGGGATGGTGACTCAACCTCTTTCCTGGGCAGCCCATTCCAATGTCTAACAACCCTTTTGGTAAAGAAGTTCTTCCTAATATCCAACCTAAACCTCATCCTGTCACCAGACCAACCCCCACCTCGCTACTGCCTCCTTTAAGGTACCTCCAGAGAGCAATAAGGTCACTTATGGTCAAACGAAGCCAAATGCCACTTTGTCCTTCTAAGCGACCAACAAAGGTCCCTGATCACTGTTGCTGGGGCTGGGAACCCTCTGCCTGGGGAATTCTGCTGGCTTCAGCAGAGCCCCCCTGCATGACGTTAGGCAGACTTCTGACCCCAAAGCGGACTAATTTCAGTCACACCGAGACTAGAGGTCAGGCTGATCTTAACGATGTCCTTCAGAGTGTCCTTTCAGAGTATCTTTTCTTCTAAGGGAAGTGTCCCTGCAAATGGTGTATAAAACTGACACCACTTCAGCTGCTTTCATCTCTAGTAGAATTTGGGCATTTCTTAGTTTTTCCTCAACTTTACTCTTTAGCATTGTGATTTAACGAACTCACTTCACCTTTGCTGAGCAGCTGCTCTTGCACTTGCTGCTCCAGCTACTTGATTGCCCTCCCCAGAATCACAACGCGTGGCTTTGGGTTTTTCACTGGTTTTATTCATGTGGTTCTTCCTTTGGGCTTCCGTGGTGGGCAGCACCAGACGTGTCCCCCTGCACAGCAATGGGGGGCAGCCGAGGGGCTCCTCTCTGCTGGCCTCTCCTCTTCCAGCCACACCGCACGCACAGGCACAGGCAGCGATGGGACCGAAGCGGGGCACGCTCCTGGCCTCTCCCCCTCGGCGGGGAGCTCTCCGAGCCCTGCAGGGCAGGCAGCACAGCCCCAGCCGCACCCCAGCACGCTCCCACAGCCTGCTGGCACGGCCCCGCAGCCCTGCCCAAACCCCAGGGCACCTTGTCCAGCGCCCGGCCCGGGCCTGGGCTCCGCATCAGCTGCTGCCCCCCACCCCCCCGCAGTGCTGCCCTGCCCGTGGCTCAGCAGGCAGGGGGTGCCCCATGTCACAAAGGGGCAGGGACGGCCTTGGCCCCGGAACGCTGGCCCCAGCGGCACTTGGGCGCTTGGGCAGCCCTGCCATGGCTGCCCGTGCTGACGGGGAGGCTGCTCGGCTGCCTGCTCCTCTGCTGCGGCTCCAGCCTCCGCTCTGGACACAAAGGCAACCAGAGGAACTCAGCTCCTCTCTCCTCCCTCCTCAGGCCCTCGCCTCCAACGGGAACTGAACCACCGCACGCTCCTGGCCGCTCCTTCCCAGCACAGGGCCGGACAGTTGTCCACGCTCTCCAGGACAGGTAACATCACCCCGACCCACACCCTCCCACGCTCCCATAGCAGGCAGCCAGCTGACAGGATCAGGCCAGGATGGCAGGGACAGCTCCATCAGGACGACGGGACACGGACAGCCTCGGTGAGACTCTAGAGACCCTCGGGCAGAGAGGGGGCAGCAGCCCGTGCTCACAGGGGGATGCTGCTGCGTTTGCTGCTTCTTCTCTTTCAGCCACAATCACACAGCGATGGCACCAGAGCACCGCACACTCCCCGCTCTCTGCCCACCACCACTCAGCTGGAAGGAAGAGCTGCCAACGCTCTCCAGGACAGGTAAGATTGTCCCAAGCCACCCCCACCATGGTCCGCAGCAAGCAGGAAGGTGACATGATCGGGCCAGGAAGGCAGGAGCGCTCCATCACGATGACGAGAGACGGACGGACGTGGTGAGTTGCTGGAGTCCCTCAGTCAGAGAGGCTGGGGCAGCTCGTGGGCACAGGGAGGTGCTGCTCGGTTTGTTCCTTCTCTTCTTAAAGGCCGGCAGAGACAGGAATGAGAGTAGAGCCCTGCATACTCCTGGCCTCTCTGCGCTTGAGAAGTCAGCTGCAAAAGCAGTCAGCGCTCTTCAGGACGGATAAGATCACCCCAATCTATTGCAAACCATGGTCTAAATGCCCGGAAAGTGGGTGCAACGTGGCTGATCCGGGAAGGACGGCCTTGGAGTGAGGCTGGGAGAGCCTCAGGCTGGGAGGCAGGGGCTGCTCCTGGCCACAGGGGAAGGCTGCTCTCTCTTGGCTTCCTCTCTTATAGCTGGAAAGACACCCAGCGATGGGACCAGACCATGGCACACTCCTGGTCTCGCTGCCCTTGAGAGAGAACTCAGCTGGGAGGAAGAGCTGCCAATGCTCTCCAGGATAGGTGAGATCACCCCAACCCACCCCCCCCACGTTCCACAGCAAGCAGCAAGGTGACACGCTTGGGCCAGGACAGCAGGGACAGCTCCATCAGGACCATGGGACACGGACAGCCTCGGTGAGATGCTAGAGACTCTTGGGCAGAGAGGCGGGGGCTGCCCGTGCTCACAGGGGGATGCTGCTGCGTTTGCTGCTTCTTCTCTTTCAGCCAGTAACACAGCGATGGGACCAGAGCACCGCACACTCCCCGCTCTCTGCCCACCACCACTCAGCTGGAAGGAAGAGCTGCCAACGCTCTCCAGGACAGGTAAGATTGTCCCAAACCATTCCCCACTCCGGTCCACAGCAAGCAGGACGATGACACGCTCGGGAAAGGATGGCAGTGAGCTCCTTCAGCATGACAGGACACAGACAGGCTCGGTGAGACACTAGAGACTCTTGGGCAGAAAGGAAGGGGCTGCCCATGGTCACAGGAGATGTTGCTCCATTTGCTGCTTCTTCTCTTTCAGCCAGAAACACACAACGCTGGGACCAGACCACAACACTCTCCTCCCTTACTGGCCACGACCACTCAGCTGGAAGGAAGAGCTGCCAACGCTCTCCAGGACAGGTATGATTGCCCCAACCCACACCCCAGCATGATCTCACAGCAAGCAGAAGACGGACATGCTCGGGACAGGAAGGCAGTGATGCTCCATTAGGATGACTGGAGATGGACGGACGTGGTGAGATGCTGGAGACCCTCGGGCAGAGAGGCGGGGGCAGCCCGTGGTCACAGGGGGATGCTGCTCTGTTTGGTGCTTCTTCTCTTTCAGCCACAATCACACAGCGATGGGATGAGACCATAGCACACTACCCCCTCACGGCCCTCGACCACTCAGCTGGAAGGAAGAGCTGGCAACGCTCTCCAGGACAGGTAAGATTGCCCCAAACCATTCCCCACTCCAGTCCACAGCAAGCAGGACGATGACACGCTCGGACCAGGACAGCAGGGACAGCTCCATCAGAACAAGGGGACACGGACAGCCTCGGTGAGACTCTAGAGACCCTCGGGCAGAGAGGCGGGGGCTGCCCGTGCTCACAGGGCGATGCTGCTGCGTTTGGTGCTTCTTCTCTTTCAGGCAGAAACACACAGCGATGGGACCACACCATGGCACGATCCTGCCCTCTCTGCCTGTGAGAACTCAGCTGGAAGGAAGAGCTGGCAACGCTCTCCAGGACAGATAAGCAATCCTCAACCCACAGCCCACCACACTCTCATAGCTTGCCAGAGGGTGACATGGCTGGGCTATGATGGGCATCCCCTGGCCGTCAGGGAGATGTGAGATGGACGGCCCTGGAGTGTGGCTGGGAGAGCCTCGCACAGGGAGGAAGGGATGGCTTGCAGTGCTGCCAGGGGGTGGCTGCTCGGTTTTTCGCCTCCTCTCTTACAGCTGGACACGCTGCCAGTGAGGGAATGACGCCATGGCACACTCCTGGCCTCTCTCTTTCAGCACTCTGACGGAGAATTCACCACGCTCTCCAGGACAGATAAGATTGCCCCAAGCCATTCCCCTCCATGGTCTTAGAGCAGACCAGAAGATGACCTGGTTGGGCTGTGATAGGCATCTCCTGGCCGTCAGGGAGACATGAGACGGACGGCCTTGGAGTGAGGCTGGGAGAGCCTCATGCAGGAATGCAGGGGCTGCCCCTGGCCGTGGGCAGGGGCTGCTCTTTTTGTCCATTTTCCTTTCTCAGCCCATCACAGAGCCCCGAGGAGACTACGGTCTGCCACTGTCCTTTCCCTCGCCTGCCCTCTCCCTCCGCGGCCACTGACCTGAAGGCTGGAGCAGCTTTCTACAAGCACAGCCACCCAAGAAGCAGGAAGCACACAAGGACCCCGGCTCTACCCTGACGTGGTCCTACTAGCACACCAATGGGCAGCACGGCAATGGACAAAAAGAACTCGGCACAGCGCCGTGACACCCCACCCCGCAGCACGTCTCTCTCAAACCATGCTCAAATAAAGGTTCTGATTCACCACCTCCTCGGCTGCTCTTTCCTGCCCTTCTTGGGGAAATCTCGGGGGGGCTTTGCCTTTTGCAGGAGGAGCGAGTGCAGCAGCCTGCGCTTCTTCAGGTGCTGGCAGCAAGAGAATTTCAAAGCAGATGACGTGTCCTAATCTAAGAGCAGCGTCTGCAGGCTTGGCTCTGCAATCCAGTTTGCTCCCTCGTTCACCAAGGGTGGACAAGGGTGGACCGACATTTCACACAAAAACCTCATCTGCTCTGATGGAACTGCTTGAGGCAATTCCCCTTCCTGACATGCACTGCGCACCCACCGTGCAGGCACCAGGGGTTGTGCTGCCCCGCTGCTGGCAGTCAAAGAGAACCATGCTTTCTAGCCAGGAAATTAAGCGCCTCTCCTAGCTTTGCTGCACATTTCTCGCATGCAGCAGCCTTGGCACTGCCGGCCATCCCAGCTCACTTTAAGCCAACCTCTTCCTACTCAGCTTGTCTACCTCCTGGTCACACACCTGACCGCCAGAAACAAACTGGGACTAATTAAAAATAAAAGCCCAGGGGATGGCACCACTTTTGCACGCTCCCACTCCCACCTCTTCTGGAAGGCTCTTCCAGAAACGCCCCATGCACTGAAAAACAGCCCTGCGCTGGGAGGGAAGATGCAGCTGCAGGCACTCAGTGTCAGGGGCCTGTTGGAAGGCCGAAAGGGAAAGGTTGAGGAGATTGGGAAGTTTTGTGTGCCATCAGCACGGGGAGAAAAAGCTCCCCAGCATGCAGACTGCTCCCACTTTCCCCACAGCCCTCCTTCCCCTCACAGAGCTTTTCAGAGAGGGGGAAAATAGTGTTCCAGCCCCAAAGACGCTGACGACCAGAAATGGCAACTCACATTTCTAAACGGGGGAATTACTCCAGAAAGATGAACGAGACCCCAGTGCCGCCAAGGAAACAATGAAATGCTGCCATGGGGGACTGGGAGCAACAGATGTCAAGAACAAGATGGTCTTGTCAGGAGGAAATCCTTGGGCTTTCAGGAGACGTCTTTTCTATCATCACTTCTTTTAGGAGGCAAGAGGATAAAGGAGTGCAAAGCAAATTAACCAAGGAAAACAAACAACTGTTTGCCTTGATGGTGTTGTGGCAGTACTGGAGACTTGAGAGGGAAGCCATTGAAGTTCTCCCAGCTTTCTTTCCATTTCATAATTAATCAGTCCTTGAAGTCAACAAAGACTTTTTCTGCAGGCAAATCTACACAAAACTGCATATCAAGAGTCTTTGCCAAAAAATGCCCAGTAATTAGTGGTTTAGAGTCTAGTTTCCAGACCAGAGAAAAGAAGCTTCTTTGTCAGGTTCAAGCTCAGGAAACAAGATCTTCGTGATCTTCTCTTCAAGAGAATACTAAGTCTGGACATCAGTATTGACGGCTTCTTTAACTTAACAGAATCATAGTTGCACTCATGGACTTGAAACAAAGGAGGTGTTGGTCTGGAAGGAAGCAGAAGGTAAGTGTGAAAATTTCCAAGGATGGTGAAGAGATCTTGGACTTCCTTTGCAGTAGTTTGAACCTGGTTTGATGTAGCGAGAAGTTTTCTGCTGGCATGGAAAGCTCTGTGAAAGCAAGAAGCTGGATCCTTCCTGTTGAACGCTGGGAGTTGTCTGCATCCAGCTAGCAAAGCGTCAATACAAGCTGCAAGAGCATGTAGCCATAGTCAGGATGTGCAGCTATGAACTCCTGGGCTGCTTTTGCACTTGGGTGTGATTCATTCAGTTGTGCTGTGCTGCTCAGGTAAGTGAAAATCTCGAGCACCCACACCTCTAGCAGCAAGTGTGCAGGGGGTGGAACCACCACGTGCTGAAGAAGGGGGTTTGCCTGTCACTGCTCACAGGCCCTGTGAGTAAAGGCATGCATGCTCCCATGCACACATGGGATTAGACCTTCTGGGGGGATTGCTACAGGAAGTAGTTTCCGACTTCAGTATGTCTTGATTAGCTCTTTGTGTGCATCGAATATCATGGTTTACTAGTATTGCTGGATCTTGACTAGATAGCTCACAGATTCCTGGTTAAACACTTGTCAATAATAAATTAATCAATTGCTTCAATCCTGATTTGGGCATAAAATGTGTGAACTGCAATAGTCTTGGTGGTCTGCAAAATGCCTGCAAAAGTGAACTGGTCAAAATTTTGTCTGTAGATACAAAGAAAATAACAAGTAAAGGTCTTAACTTCTCATCAGTTAACTTCTAGGAGTTGTTGAGGGATCTCAGGGAGATCCCTCTAAAGGATCTCAGGGAGAATCCTTCTAAGAGTAGGAGCTTTGTTATGAGACCTGACGATTGAAAGAACAGTCGTAGTTCATTCATTATGGTTCTTCAGTGAAATAGAAAAAGCATTACTGATGGTAATTAATAATGCACCAAGAACATTTCCTGTGAGATTCTATGCACAGTGCCACCTTCGAGAGTTTTGTGATTTTGAAATCCTTCAAAAGCAGAGTCCTGATGAAAACATTGGAAATAAAGGCGCTAATTGACTTGGAATCAGATTTGCTTTAATCAGATGACATAGCTAAAGTATGATTCAACTTCAAGATAGAACAATATTTTTGTTTCAAGAGTTTGTATGGATTTCATAAGCTCTAGTTTTCAAAATGTTCGGAGAGGTCTCAGTTGAAATATAGCTTTACAACTGCCATTTGAGATTCTCTGACTTAATTTTGATCATAAAGAGCTTTATTAAAAAGCTCGTATGCTAACTGTCCAACTTAAGCCAAGACTGTGACCTGCGTGGAGATTTTTATCATTGAGGAAATAAGACAGTGTGTTAGGCAGAGTTGATGCAATTCTGAAATAGTTGATGTTTTAAACATTTGTGCAAATCTTAAATGGTTAATTTTTAGTCATCAAGAGTTATTATTTGCAAGATTGCATCTAGGATTTTATCATTTCTTTGTTGTCTCTGACAAAGATAGTGGTGTGTCTTGAAAAGAGCATTTTTCTTTTCTTCTTATGGACGCAACTGGAAGGTGATGTTGAGTAGATTGCATAAAGACTCATTAACTCTAGCTGGTGGCCTTAGCAAGCCTTTAAGAAAATGTAAATTTCTATGGAAATAGTATTTTCTTCTTATTTTTTTCTGACAACTCACATGTTGCATAGCATCAGGGCAGAATGCTTAAGTGCTCTAATCACCCCTATTACATGGCAAATACTTTTCAAGTCTAGACACTGAGGCTTTCTCGGCCTATATACCGTATCCTGTATTTCTGTATACTGAGATGCAGGTGGGGTATCAGGTCAGCTCTGTAGCTGGCTTTGTTCTTTTTATCTAAAGTACAAAATTATATTAAACATAAATGATTTATACATCATCATCATCATCACTATCATTATTAGTATTAGAATCATCAATATTAAATTATGAACATTATACTAATATATAATATATCAATATTAATACCATATCATTATTAACATATTAATGATATGTTAATACCCATTATAATGCTATATATGACTTAATGATGTGATTAAAATTATAATTATAATATATGCATATAATTACAATAACATTATTATAATTACGACAACAATATGATCAATAATGTTAATAATAATTATTATTAATGATAATCATGATTATAATATATTAAATATATTACATTATTACAAATATAGCAATATATTATAATATCATATGATATTAATACTAATATTATAACACTAATATTTATCGTTATTATTAATATTACTATATTAGCAATATAGTAATATTAATAATAATATTATAATTATATAATTAAAATAATTTTATAATTACAATAAGAATTACGATTACAGATTGCACACTCTCCAGCATGTTATGTGAATACTGATGGCTCTTCTACTTGTGGGTAAAGAAGAGCAAACTAATAAGAAATTTGACCTGGAAGAAGAATCCCAGAATCCCAGAATCATCTAGGTTGGAAGAGACCTCCAAAATCACCGAGTCCAACCTCTGACCTAACACTAACCAGTCCTCCACAAAAACCATCACTCAGCTCTACATCTAAACATCTTCTGAAGACCTGCGGGGATGGTGACTCAACCTCTTTCCTGGGCAGCCCATTCCAGGGTCTAACAACCCTTTTGGTAAAGAAGTTCTTCCTAATATCCAACCTAAACCTCCCCAGGAGCAACTTTAGCCCATTCTTGCTCATCCTGTCACCAGACCAACCCCCACCTCGCTACTGCCTCCTTTAAGGTACCTCCAGAGAGCAATAAGGTCACTTATGGTCAAACGAAGCCAAATGCCACTTTGTCCTTCTAAGCGACCAACAAAGGTCCCTGATCACTGTTGCTGGGGCTGGGAACCCTCTGCCTGGGGAATTCTGCTGGCTTCAGCAGAGCCCCCCTGCATGACGTTAGGCAGACTTCTGACCCCAAAGCGGACTAATTTCAGTCACACCGAGACTAGAGGTCAGGCTGATCTTAACGATGTCCTTCAGAGTGTCCTTTCGGAGTATCTTTTCTTCTAAGGGAAGTGTCCCTGCAAATGGTGTATAAAACTGACACCACTTCAGCTGCTTTCATCTCTAGTAGAATTTGGGCATTTCTTAGTTTTTCCTCAACTTTACTCTTTAGCATTGTGATTTAACGAACTCACTTCACCTTTGCTGAGCAGCTGCTCTTGCACTTGCTGCTCCAGCTACTTGATTGCCCTCCCCAGAATCACAACGCGTGGCTTTGGGTTTTTCACTGGTTTTATTCATGTGGTTCTTCCTTTGGGCTTCCGTGGTGGGCAGCACCAGACGTGTCCCCCTGCACAGCAATGGGGGGCAGCCGAGGGGCTCCTCTCTGCTGGCCTCTCCTCTTCCAGCCACACCGCACGCACAGGCACAGGCAGCGATGGGACCGAAGCGGGGCACGCTCCTGGCCTCTCCCCCTCGGCGGGGAGCTCTCCGAGCCCTGCAGGGCAGGCAGCACAGCCCCAGCCGCACCCCAGCACGCTCCCACAGCCTGCTGGCACGGCCCCGCAGCCCTGCCCAAACCCCAGGGCACCTTGTCCAGCGCCCGGACCGGGCCTGGGCTCCGCATCAGCTGCTGCCCCCCACCCCCCCGCAGTGCTGCCCTGCCCGTGGCTCAGCAGGCAGGGGGTGCCCCATGTCACAAAGGGGCAGGGACGGCCTTGGCCCCGGAACGCTGGCCCCAGCGGCACTTGGGCGCTTGGGCAGCCCTGCCATGGCTGCCCGTGCTGACGGGGAGGCTGCTCGGCTGCCTGCTCCTCTGCTGCGGCTCCAGCCTCCGCTCTGGACACAAAGGCAACCAGAGGAACTCAGCTCCTCTCTCCTCCCTCCTCAGGCCCTCGCCTCCAACGGGAACTGAACCACCGCACGCTCCTGGCCGCTCCTTCCCAGCACGGGGCCGGACAGTTGTCCACGCTCTCCAGGACAGGTAACATCACCCCGACCCACACCCTCCCACGCTCCCATAGCAGGCAGCCAGCTGACAGGATCAGGCCAGGATGGCAGGGACAGCTCCATCAGGACGACGGGACACGGACAGCCTCGGTGAGACTCTAGAGACCCTCGGGCAGAGAGGGGGCAGCAGCCCGTGCTCACAGGGGGATGCTGCTGCGTTTGCTGCTTCTTCTCTTTCAGCCACAATCACACAGCGATGGCACCAGAGCACCGCACACTCCCCGCTCTCTGCCCACCACCACTCAGCTGGAAGGAAGAGCTGCCAACGCTCTCCAGGACAGGTAAGATTGCCCCAAGCCACCCCCACCATGGTCCGCAGCAAGCAGGAAGGTGACATGATCGGGCCAGGAAGGCAGGAGCGCTCCATCACGATGACGAGAGACGGACGGACGTGGTGAGTTGCTGGAGTCCCTCAGTCAGAGAGGCTGGGGCAGCTCGTGGGCACAGGGAGGTGCTGCTCGGTTTGTTCCTTCTCTTCTTAAAGGCCGGCAGAGACAGGAATGAGAGTAGAGCCCTGCATACTCCTGGCCTCTCTGCGCTTGAGAAGTCAGCTGCAAAAGCAGTCAGCGCTCTTCAGGACGGATAAGATCACCCCAATCTATTGCAAACCACGGTCTAAATGCCCGGAAAGTGGGTGCAACGTGGCTGATCCGGGAAGGACGGCCTTGGAGTGAGGCTGGGAGAGCCTCAGGCTGGGAGGCAGGGGCTGCTCCTGGCCACAGGGGAAGGCTGCTCTCTCTTGGCTTCCTCTCTTATAGCTGGAAAGACACCCAGCGATGGGACCAGACCATGGCACACTCCTGGTCTCGCTGCCCTTGAGAGAGAACTCAGCTGGGAGGAAGAGCTGCCAATGCTCTCCAGGATAGGTAAGATCACCCCAACCCACCCCCCCCACGTTCCACAGCAAGCAGCAAGGTGACACGCTTGGGCCAGGACAGCAGGGACAGCTCCATCAGGACCATGGGACACGGACAGCCTCGGTGAGACGCTAGAGACTCTTGGGCAGAGAGGCGGGGGCTGCCCGTGCTCACAGGGGGATGCTGCTGCGTTTGCTGCTTCTTCTCTTTCAGCCAGTAACACAGCGATGGGACCAGAGCACCGCACACTCCCCGCTCTCTGCCCACCACCACTCAGCTGGAAGGAAGAGCTGCCAACGCTCTCCAGGACAGGTAAGATTGTCCCAAACCATTCCCCACTCCGGTCCACAGCAAGCAGGACGATGACACGCTCGGGAAAGGATGGCAGTGAGCTCCTTCAGCATGACAGGACACAGACAGGCTCGGTGAGACACTAGAGACTCTTGGGCAGAAAGGAAGGGGCTGCCCATGGTCACAGGAGATGTTGCTCCATTTGCTGCTTCTTCTCTTTCAGCCAGAAACACACAACGCTGGGACCAGACCACAACACTCTCCTCCCTTACTGGCCACGACCACTCAGCTGGAAGGAAGAGCTGCCAACGCTCTCCAGGACAGGTATGATTGCCCCAACCCACACCCCAGCATGATCTCACAGCAAGCAGAAGACGGACATGCTCGGGACAGGAAGGCAGTGATGCTCCATTAGGATGACTGGAGATGGACGGACGTGGTGAGATGCTGGAGACCCTCGGGCAGAGAGGCGGGGGCAGCCCGTGGTCACAGGGGGATGCTGCTCTGTTTGGTGCTTCTTCTCTTTCAGCCACAATCACACAGCGATGGGACGAGACCATAGCACACTACCCCCTCACGGCCCTCGACCACTCAGCTGGAAGGAAGAGCTGCCAACGCTCTCCAGGACAGGTAAGATTGCCCCAAACCATTCCCCACTCCAGTCCACAGCAAGCAGGACGATGACACGCTCGGACCAGGACAGCAGGGACAGCTCCATCAGAACAAGGGGACACGGACAGCCTCGGTGAGACTCTAGAGACCCTCGGGCAGAGAGGCGGGGGCTGCCCGTGCTCACAGGGCGATGCTGCTGCGTTTGGTGCTTCTTCTCTTTCAGGCAGAAACACACAGCGATGGGACCACACCATGGCACGATCCTGCCCTCTCTGCCTGTGAGAACTCAGCTGGAAGGAAGAGCTGGCAACGCTCTCCAGGACAGATAAGCAATCCTCAACCCACAGCCCACCACACTCTCATAGCTTGCCAGAGGGTGACATGGCTGGGCTATGATGGGCATCCCCTGGCCGTCAGGGAGATGTGAGATGGACGGCCCTGGAGTGTGGCTGGGAGAGCCTCGCACAGGGAGGAAGGGATGGCTTGCAGTGCTGCCAGGGGGTGGCTGCTCGGTTTTTCGCCTCCTCTCTTACAGCTGGACACGCTGCCAGTGAGGGAATGACGCCATGGCACACTCCTGGCCTCTCTCTTTCAGCACTCTGACGGAGAATTCACCACGCTCTCCAGGACAGATAAGATTGCCCCAAGCCATTCCCCTCCATGGTCTTAGAGCAGACCAGAAGATGACCTGGTTGGGCTGTGATAGGCATCTCCTGGCCGTCAGGGAGACATGAGACGGACGGCCTTGGAGTGAGGCTGGGAGAGCCTCATGCAGGAATGCAGGGGCTGCCCCTGGCCGTGGGCAGGGGCTGCTCTTTTTGTCCATTTTCCTTTCTCAGCCCATCACAGAGCCCCGAGGAGACTACGGTCTGCCACTGTCCTTTCCCTCGCCTGCCCTCTCCCTCCGCGGCCACTGACCTGAAGGCTGGAGCAGCTTTCTACAAGCACAGCCACCCAAGAAGCAGGAAGCACACAAGGACCCCGGCTCTACCCTGACGTGGTCCTACTAGCACACCAATGGGCAGCACGGCAATGGACAAAAAGAACTCGGCACAGCGCCGTGACACCCCACCCCGCAGCACGTCTCTCTCAAACCATGCTCAAATAAAGGTTCTGATTCACCACCTCCTCGGCTGCTCTTTCCTGCCCTTCTTGGGGAAATCTCGGGGGGGCTTTGCCTTTTGCAGGAGGAGCGAGTGCAGCAGCCTGCGCTTCTTCAGGTGCTGGCAGCAAGAGAATTTCAAAGCAGATGACGTGTCCTAATCTAAGAGCAGCGTCTGCAGGCTTGGCTCTGCAATCCAGTTTGCTCCCTCGTTCACCAAGGGTGGACAAGGGTGGACCGACATTTCACACAAAAACCTCATCTGCTCTGATGGAACTGCTTGAGGCAATTCCCCTTCCTGACATGCACTGCGCACCCACCGTGCAGGCACCAGGGGTTGTGCTGCCCCGCTGCTGGCAGTCAAAGAGAACCATGCTTTCTAGCCGGGAAATTAAGCGCCTCTCCTAGCTTTGCTGCACATTTCTCGCATGCAGCAGCCTTGGCACTGCCGGCCATCCCAGCTCACTTTAAGCCAACCTCTTCCTACTCAGCTTGTCTACCTCCTGGTCACACACCTGACCGCCAGAAACAAACTGGGACTAATTAAAAATAAAAGCCCAGGGGATGGCACCACTTTTGCACACTCCCACTCCCACCTCTTCTGGAAGGCTCTTCCAGAAACGCCCCATGCACTGAAAAACAGCCCTGCGCTGGGAGGGAAGATGCAGCTGCAGGCACTCAGTGTCAGGGGCCTGTTGGAAGGCCGAAAGGGAAAGGTTGAGGAGATTGGGAAGTTTTGTGTGCCATCAGCACGGGGAGAAATAGCTCCCCAGCATGCAGACTGCTCCCACTTTCCCCACAGCCCTCCTTCCCCTCACAGAGCTTTTCAGAGAGGGGGAAAATAGTGTTCCAGCCCCAAAGACGCTGACGACCAGAAATGGCAACTCACATTTCTAAACGGGGGAATTACTCCAGAAAGATGAACGAGACCCCAGTGCTGCCAAGGAAACAATGAAATGCTGCCATGGGGGACTGGGAGCAACAGATGTCAAGAACAAGATGGTCTTGTCAGGAGGAAATCCTTGGGCTTTCAGGAGACGTCTTTTCTATCACCACTTCTTTTAGGAGGCAAGAGGATAAAGGAGTGCAAAGCAAATTAACCAAGGAAAACAAACAACTGTTTGCCTTGATGGTGTTGTGGCAGTACTGGAGACTTGAGAGGGAAGCCATTGAAGTTCTCCCAGCTTTCTTTCCATTTCATAATTAATCAGTCCTTGAAGTCAACAAAGACTTTTTCTGCAGGCAAATCTACACAAAACTGCATATCAAGAGTCTTTGCCAAAAAATGCCCAGTAATTAGTGGTTTAGAGTCTAGTTTCCAGACCAGAGAAAAGAAGCTTCTTTGTCAGGTTCAAGCTCAGGAAACAAGATCTTCGTGATCTTCTCTTCAAGAGAATACTAAGTCTGGACATCAGTATTGACGGCTTCTTTAACTTAACAGAATCATAGTTGCACTCATGGACTTGAAACAAAGGAGGTGTTGGTCTGGAAGGAAGCAGAAGGTAAGTGTGAAAATTTCCAAGGATGGTGAAGAGATCTTGGACTTCCTTTGCAGTAGTCTGAACCTGGTTTGATGTAGCGAGAAGTTTTCTGCTGGCATGGAAAGCTCTGTGAAAGCAAGAAGCTAGATCCTTCCTGTTGAACGCCGGGAGTTGTCTGCATCCAGCTAGCAAAGCGTCAATACAAGCTGCAAGAGCATGTAGCCATAGTCAGGATGTGCAGCTATGAACTCCTGGGCTGCTTTTGCACTTGGGTGTGATTCATTCAGTTGTGCTGTGCTGCTCAGGTAAGTGAAAATCTCGAGCATCCACACCTCTAGCAGCAAGTGTGCAGGGGGTGGAACCACCACGTGCTGAAGAAGGGGGTTTGCCTGTCACTGCTCACAGGCCCTGTGAGTAAAGGCATGCATGCTCCCATGCACACATGGGATTAGACCTTCTGGGGGGATTGCTACAGGAAGTAGTTTCCGACTTCGGTATGTCTTGATTAGCTCTTTGTGTGCATCGAATATCATGGTTTACTAGTATTGCTGGATCTTGACTAGATAGCTCACAGATTCCTGGTTAAACACTTGTCAATAATAAATTAATCAATTGCTTCAATCCTGATTTGGGCATAAAATGTGTGAACTGCAATAGTCTTGGTGGTCTGCAAAATGCCTGCAAAAGTGAACTGGTCAAAATTTTGTCTGTAGATACAAAGAAAATAACAAGTAAAGGTCTTAACTCCTCATCAGTTAACTTCTAGGAGTTGTTGAGGGATCTCAGGGAGATCCCTCTAAAGGATCTCAGGGAGAATCCTTCTAAGAGTAGGAGCTTTGTTATGAGACCTGACGATTGAAAGAACAGTCGTAGTTCATTCATTATGGTTCTTCAGTGAAATAGAAAAAGCATTACTGATGGTAATTAATAATGCACCAAGAACATTTCCTGTGAGATTCTATGCACAGTGCCACCTTCGAGAGTTTTGTGATTTTGAAATCCTTCAAAAGCAGAGTCCTGATGAAAACATTGGAAATAAAGGCGCTAATTGACTTGGAATCAGATTTGCTTTAATCAGATGACATAGCTAAAGTATGATTCAACTTCAAGATAGAACAATATTTTTGTTTCAAGAGTTTGTATGGATTTCATAAGCTCTAGTTTTCAAAATGTTCGGAGAGGTCTCAGTTGAAATATAGCTTTACAACTGCCATTTGAGATTCTCTGACTTAATTTTGATCATAAAGAGCTTTATTAAAAAGCTCGTATGCTAACTGTCCAACTTAAGCCAAGACTGTGACCTGCGTGGAGATTTTTATCATTGAGGAAATAAGACAGTGTGTTAGGCAGAGTTGATGCAATTCTGAAATAGTTGATGTTTTAAACATTTGTGCAAATCTTAAATGGTTAATTTTTAGTCATCAAGAGTTATTATTTGCAAGATTGCATCTAGGATTTTATCATTTCTTTGTTGTCTCTGACAAAGATAGTGGTGTGTCTTGAAAAGAGCATTTTTCTTTTCTTCTTATGGACGCAACTGGAAGGTGATGTTGAGTAGATTGCATAAAGACTCATTAACTCTAGCTGGTGGCCTTAGCAAGCCTTTAAGAAAATGTAAATTTCTATGGAAATAGTATTTTCTTCTTATTTTTTTCTGACAACTCACATGTTGCATAGCATCAGGGCAGAATGCTTAAGTGCTCTAATCACCCCTATTACATGGCAAATACTTTTCAAGTCTAGACACTGAGGCTTTCTCGGCCTATATACCGTATCCTGTATTTCTGTATACTGAGATGCAGGTGGGGTATCAGGTCAGCTCTGTAGCTGGCTTTGTTCTTTTTATCTAAAGTACAAAATTATATTAAACATAAATGATTTATACATCATCATCATCATCACTATCATTATTAGTATTAGAATCATCAATATTAAATTATGAACATTATACTAATATATAATATATCAATATTAATACCATATCATTATTAACATATTAATGATATGTTAATACCCATTATAATGCTATATATGACTTAATGATGTGATTAAAATTATAATTATAATATATGCATATAATTACAATAACATTATTATAATTACGACAACAATATGATCAATAATGTTAATAATAATTATTATTAATGATAATCATGATTATAATATATTAAATATATTACATTATTACAAATATAGCAATATATTATAATATCATATGATATTAATACTAATATTATAACACTAATATTTATCGTTATTATTAATGTTACTATATTAGCAATATAGTAATATTAATAATAATATTATAATTATATAATTAAAATAATTTTATAATTACAATAAGAATTACGATTACAGATTGCACACTCTCCAGCATGTTATGTGAATACTGATGGCTCTTCTACTTGTGGGTAAAGAAGAGCAAACTAATAAGAAATTTGACCTGGAAGAAGAATCCCAGAATCCCAGAATCATCTAGGTTGGAAGAGACCTCCAAAATCACCGAGTCCAACCTCTGACCTAACACTAACCAGTCCTCCACAAAAACCATCACTCAGCTCTACATCTAAACATCTTCTGAAGACCTGCGGGGATGGTGACTCAACCTCTTTCCTGGGCAGCCCATTCCAATGTCTAACAACCCTTTTGGTAAAGAAGTTCTTCCTAATATCCAACCTAAACCTCCCCAGGAGCAACTTTAGCCCATTCTTGCTCATCCTGTCACCAGACCAACCCCCACCTCGCTACTGCCTCCTTTAAGGTACCTCCAGAGAGCAATAAGGTCACTTATGGTCAAACGAAGCCAAATGCCACTTTGTCCTTCTAAGCGACCAACAAAGGTCCCTGATCACTGTTGCTGGGGCTGGGAACCCTCTGCCTGGGGAATTCTGCTGGCTTCAGCAGAGCCCCCCTGCATGACGTTAGGCAGACTTCTGACCCCAAAGCGGACTAATTTCAGTCACACCGAGACTAGAGGTCAGGCTGATCTTAACGATGTCCTTCAGAGTGTCCTTTCGGAGTATCTTTTCTTCTAAGGGAAGTGTCCCTGCAAATGGTGTATAAAACTGACACCACTTCAGCTGCTTTCATCTCTAGTAGAATTTGGGCATTTCTTAGTTTTTCCTCAACTTTACTCTTTAGCATTGTGATTTAACGAACTCACTTCACCTTTGCTGAGCAGCTGCTCTTGCACTTGCTGCTCCAGCTACTTGATTGCCCTCCCCAGAATCACAACGCGTGGCTTTGGGTTTTTCACTGGTTTTATTCATGTGGTTCTTCCTTTGGGCTTCCGTGGTGGGCAGCACCAGACGTGTCCCCCTGCACAGCAATGGGGGGCAGCCGAGGGGCTCCTCTCTGCTGGCCTCTCCTCTTCCAGCCACACCGCACGCACAGGCACAGGCAGCGATGGGACCGAAGCGGGGCACGCTCCTGGCCTCTCCCCCTCGGCGGGGAGCTCTCCGAGCCCTGCAGGGCAGGCAGCACAGCCCCAGCCGCACCCCAGCACGCTCCCACAGCCTGCTGGCACGGCCCCGCAGCCCTGCCCAAACCCCAGGGCACCTTGTCCAGCGCCCGGACCGGGCCTGGGCTCCGCATCAGCTGCTGCCCCCCACCCCCCCGCAGTGCTGCCCTGCCCGTGGCTCAGCAGGCAGGGGGTGCCCCATGTCACAAAGGGGCAGGGACGGCCTTGGCCCCGGAACGCTGGCCCCAGCGGCACTTGGGCGCTTGGGCAGCCCTGCCATGGCTGCCCGTGCTGACGGGGAGGCTGCTCGGCTGCCTGCTCCTCTGCTGCGGCTCCAGCCTCCGCTCTGGACACAAAGGCAACCAGAGGAACTCAGCTCCTCTCTCCTCCCTCCTCAGGCCCTCGCCTCCAACGGGAACTGAACCACCGCACGCTCCTGGCCGCTCCTTCCCAGCACGGGGCCGGACAGTTGTCCACGCTCTCCAGGACAGGTAACATCACCCCGACCCACACCCTCCCACGCTCCCATAGCAGGCAGCCAGCTGACAGGATCAGGCCAGGATGGCAGGGACAGCTCCATCAGGACGACGGGACACGGACAGCCTCGGTGAGACTCTAGAGACCCTCGGGCAGAGAGGGGGCAGCAGCCCGTGCTCACAGGGGGATGCTGCTGTGTTTGCTGCTTCTTCTCTTTCAGCCAGTAACACAGCGATGGCACCAGAGCACCGCACACTCCCCGCTCTCTGCCCACCACCACTCAGCTGGAAGGAAGAGCTGCCAACGCTCTCCAGGACAGGTAAGATTGCCCCAAGCCACCCCCACCATGGTCCGCAGCAAGCAGGAAGGTGACATGATCGGGCCAGGAAGGCAGGAGCGCTCCATCACGATGACGAGAGACGGACGGACGTGGTGAGTTGCTGGAGTCCCTCAGTCAGAGAGGCTGGGGCAGCTCGTGGGCACAGGGAGGTGCTGCTCGGTTTGTTCCTTCTCTTCTTAAAGGCCGGCAGAGACAGGAATGAGAGTAGAGCCCTGCATACTCCTGGCCTCTCTGCGCTTGAGAAGTCAGCTGCAAAAGCAGTCAGCGCTCTTCAGGACGGATAAGATCACCCCAATCTATTGCAAACCACGGTCTAAATGCCCGGAAAGTGGGTGCAACGTGGCTGATCCGGGAAGGACGGCCTTGGAGTGAGGCTGGGAGAGCCTCAGGCTGGGAGGCAGGGGCTGCTCCTGGCCACAGGGGAAGGCTGCTCTCTCTTGGCTTCCTCTCTTATAGCTGGAAAGACACCCAGCGATGGGACCAGACCATGGCACACTCCTGGTCTCGCTGCCCTTGAGAGAGAACTCAGCTGGGAGGAAGAGCTGCCAATGCTCTCCAGGATAGGTAAGATCACCCCAACCCACCCCCCCCACGTTCCACAGCAAGCAGCAAGGTGACACGCTTGGGCCAGGACAGCAGGGACAGCTCCATCAGGACCATGGGACACGGACAGCCTCGGTGAGACGCTAGAGACTCTTGGGCAGAGAGGCGGGGGCTGCCCGTGCTCACAGGGGGATGCTGCTGCGTTTGCTGCTTCTTCTCTTTCAGCCAGTAACACAGCGATGGGACCAGAGCACCGCACACTCCCCGCTCTCTGCCCACCACCACTCAGCTGGAAGGAAGAGCTGCCAACGCTCTCCAGGACAGGTAAGATTGTCCCAAACCATTCCCCACTCCGGTCCACAGCAAGCAGGACGATGACACGCTCGGGAAAGGATGGCAGTGAGCTCCTTCAGCATGACAGGACACAGACAGGCTCGGTGAGACACTAGAGACTCTTGGGCAGAAAGGAAGGGGCTGCCCATGGTCACAGGAGATGTTGCTCCATTTGCTGCTTCTTCTCTTTCAGCCAGAAACACACAACGCTGGGACCAGACCACAACACTCTCCTCCCTTACTGGCCACGACCACTCAGCTGGAAGGAAGAGCTGCCAACGCTCTCCAGGACAGGTATGATTGCCCCAACCCACACCCCAGCATGATCTCACAGCAAGCAGAAGACGGACATGCTCGGGACAGGAAGGCAGTGATGCTCCATTAGGATGACTGGAGATGGACGGACGTGGTGAGATGCTGGAGACCCTCGGGCAGAGAGGCGGGGGCAGCCCGTGGTCACAGGGGGATGCTGCTCTGTTTGGTGCTTCTTCTCTTTCAGCCACAATCACACAGCGATGGGACGAGACCATAGCACACTACCCCCTCACGGCCCTCGACCACTCAGCTGGAAGGAAGAGCTGCCAACGCTCTCCAGGACAGGTAAGATTGCCCCAAACCATTCCCCACTCCAGTCCACAGCAAGCAGGACGATGACACGCTCGGACCAGGACAGCAGGGACAGCTCCATCAGAACAAGGGGACACGGACAGCCTCGGTGAGACTCTAGAGACCCTCGGGCAGAGAGGCGGGGGCTGCCCGTGCTCACAGGGGGATGCTGCTGCGTTTGGTGCTTCTTCTCTTTCAGGCAGAAACACACAGCGATGGGACCACACCATGGCACGATCCTGCCCTCTCTGCCTGTGAGAACTCAGCTGGAAGGAAGAGCTGGCAACGCTCTCCAGGACAGATAAGCAATCCTCAACCCACAGCCCACCACACTCTCATAGCTTGCCAGAGGGTGACATGGCTGGGCTATGATGGGCATCCCCTGGCCGTCAGGGAGATGTGAGATGGACGGCCCCGGGGTGAGGCTGGGAGAGCCTCGCACAGGGAGGAAGGGATGGCTTGCAGTGCTGCCAGGGGGTGGCTGCTCGGTTTTTCGCCTCCTCTCTTACAGCTGGACACGCTGCCAGTGAGGGAATGACGCCATGGCACACTCCTGGCCTCTCTCTTTCAGCACTCTGACGGAGAATTCACCACGCTCTCCAGGACAGATAAGATTGCCCCAAGCCATTCCCCTCCATGGTCTTAGAGCAGACCAGAAGATGACCTGGTTGGGCTGTGATAGGCATCTCCTGGCCGTCAGGGAGACATGAGACGGACGGCCTTGGAGTGAGGCTGGGAGAGCCTCATGCAGGAATGCAGGGGCTGCCCCTGGCCGTGGGCAGGGGCTGCTCTTTTTGTCCATTTTCCTTTCTCAGCCCATCACAGAGCCCCGAGGAGACTACGGTCTGCCACTGTCCTTTCCCTCGCCTGCCCTCTCCCTCCGCGGCCACTGACCTGAAGGCTGGAGCAGCTTTCTACAAGCACAGCCACCCAAGAAGCAGGAAGCACACAAGGACCCCGGCTCTACCCTGACGTGGTCCTACTAGCACACCAATGGGCAGCACGGCAATGGACAAAAAGAACTCGGCACAGCGCCGTGACACCCCACCCCGCAGCACGTCTCTCTCAAACCATGCTCAAATAAAGGTTCTGATTCACCACCTCCTCGGCTGCTCTTTCCTGCCCTTCTTGGGGAAATCTCGGGGGGGCTTTGCCTTTTGCAGGAGGAGCGAGTGCAGCAGCCTGCGCTTCTTCAGGTGCTGGCAGCAAGAGAATTTCAAAGCAGATGACGTGTCCTAATCTAAGAGCAGCGTCTGCAGGCTTGGCTCTGCAATCCAGTTTGCTCCCTTGTTCACCAAGGGTGGACAAGGGTGGACCGACATTTCACACAAAAACCTCATCTGCTCTGATGGAACTGCTTGAGGCAATTCCCCTTCCTGACATGCACTGCGCACCCACCGTGCAGGCACCAGGGGTTGTGCTGCCCCGCTGCTGGCAGTCAAAGAGAACCATGCTTTCTAGCCAGGAAATTAAGCGCCTCTCCTAGCTTTGCTGCACATTTCTCGCATGCAGCAGCCTTGGCACTGCCGGCCATCCCAGCTCACTTTAAGCCAACCTCTTCCTACTCAGCTTGTCTACCTCCTGGTCACACACCTGACCGCCAGAAACAAACTGGGACTAATTAAAAATAAAAGCCCAGGGGATGGCACCACTTTTGCACACTCCCACTCCCACCTCTTCTGGAAGGCTCTTCCAGAAACGCCCCATGCACTGAAAAACAGCCCTGCGCTGGGAGGGAAGATGCAGCTGCAGGCACTCAGTGTCAGGGGCCTGTTGGAAGGCCGAAAGGGAAAGGTTGAGGAGATTGGGAAGTTTTGTGTGCCATCAGCACGGGGAGAAAAAGCTCCCCAGCATGCAGACTGCTCCCACTTTCCCCACAGCCCTCCTTCCCCTCACAGAGCTTTTCAGAGAGGGGGAAAATAGTGTTCCAGCCCCAAAGACGCTGACGACCAGAAATGGCAACTCACATTTCTAAACGGGGGAATTACTCCAGAAAGATGAACGAGACCCCAGTGCCGCCAAGGAAACAATGAAATGCTGCCATGGGGGACTGGGAGCAACAGATGTCAAGAACAAGATGGTCTTGTCAGGAGGAAATCCTTGGGCTTTCAGGAGACGTCTTTTCTATCACCACTTCTTTTAGGAGGCAAGAGGATAAAGGAGTGCAAAGCAAATTAACCAAGGAAAACAAACAACTGTTTGCCTTGATGGTGTTGTGGCAGTACTGGAGACTTGAGAGGGAAGCCATTGAAGTTCTCCCAGCTTTCTTTCCATTTCATAATTAATCAGTCCTTGAAGTCAACAAAGACTTTTTCTGCAGGCAAATCTACACAAAACTGCATATCAAGAGTCTTTGCCAAAAAATGCCCAGTAATTAGTGGTTTAGAGTCTAGTTTCCAGACCAGAGAAAAGAAGCTTCTTTGTCAGGTTCAAGCTCAGGAAACAAGATCTTCGTGATCTTCTCTTCAAGAGAATACTAAGTCTGGACATCAGTATTGATGGCTTCTTTAACTTAACAGAATCATAGTTGCACTCATGGACTTGAAACAAAGGAGGTGTTGGTCTGGAAGGAAGCAGAAGGTAAGTGTGAAAATTTCCAAGGATGGTGAAGAGATCTTGGACTTCCTTTGCAGTAGTCTGAACCTGGTTTGATGTAGCGAGAAGTTTTCTGCTGGCATGAAAAGCTCTGTGAAAGCAAGAAGCTGGATCCTTCCTGTTGAACGCCGGGAGTTGTCTGCATCCAGCTAGCAAAGCGTCAATACAAGCTGCAAGAGCATGTAGCCATAGTCAGGATGTGCAGCTATGAACTCCTGGGCTGCTTTTGCACTTGGGTGTGATTCATTCAGTTGTGCTGTGCTGCTCAGGTAAGTGAAAATCTCGAGCACCCACACCTCTAGCAGCAAGTGTGCAGGGGGTGGAACCACCACGTGCTGAAGAAGGGGGTTTGCCTGTCACTGCTCACAGGCCCTGTGAGTAAAGGCATGCATGCTCCCATGCACACATGGGATTAGACCTTCTGGGGGGATTGCTACAGGAAGTAGTTTCCGACTTCGGTATGTCTTGATTAGCTCTTTGTGTGCATCGAATATCATGGTTTACTAGTATTGCTGGATCTTGACTAGATAGCTCACAGATTCCTGGTTAAACACTTGTCAATAATAAATTAATCAATTGCTTCAATCCTGATTTGGGCATAAAATGTGTGAACTGCAATAGTCTTGGTGGTCTGCAAAATGCCTGCAAAAGTGAACTGGTCAAAATTTTGTCTATAGATACAAAGAAAATAACAAGTAAAGGTCTTAACTCCTCATCAGTTAACTTCTAGGAGTTGTTGAGGGATCTCAGGGAGATCCCTCTAAAGGATCTCAGGGAGAATCCTTCTAAGAGTAGGAGCTTTGTTATGAGACCTGACGATTGAAAGAACAGTCGTAGTTCATTCATTATGGTTCTTCAGTGAAATAGAAAAAGCATTACTGATGGTAATTAATAATGCACCAAGAACATTTCCTGTGAGATTCTATGCACAGTGCCACCTTCGAGAGTTTTGTGATTTTGAAATCCTTCAAAAGCAGAGTCCTGATGAAAACATTGGAAATAAAGGCGCTAATTGACTTGGAATCAGATTTGCTTTAATCAGATGACATAGCTAAAGTATGATTCAACTTCAAGATAGAACAATATTTTTGTTTCAAGAGTTTGTATGGATTTCATAAGCTCTAGTTTTCAAAATGTTCGGAGAGGTCTCAGTTGAAATATAGCTTTACAACTGCCATTTGAGATTCTCTGACTTAATTTTGATCATAAAGAGCTTTATTAAAAAGCTCGTATGCTAACTGTCCAACTTAAGCCAAGACTGTGACCTGCGTGGAGATTTTTATCATTGAGGAAATAAGACAGTGTGTTAGGCAGAGTTGATGCAATTCTGAAATAGTTGATGTTTTAAACATTTGTGCAAATCTTAAATGGTTAATTTTTAGTCATCAAGAGTTATTATTTGCAAGATTGCATCTAGGATTTTATCATTTCTTTGTTGTCTCTGACAAAGATAGTGGTGTGTCTTGAAAAGAGCATTTTTCTTTTCTTCTTATGGACGCAACTGGAAGGTGATGTTGAGTAGATTGCATAAAGACTCATTAACTCTAGCTGGTGGCCTTAGCAAGCCTTTAAGAAAATGTAAATTTCTATGGAAATAGTATTTTCTTCTTATTTTTTTCTGACAACTCACATGTTGCATAGCATCAGGGCAGAATGCTTAAGTGCTCTAATCACCCCTATTACATGGCAAATACTTTTCAAGTCTAGACACTGAGGCTTTCTCGGCCTATATACCGTATCCTGTATTTCTGTATACTGAGATGCAGGTGGGGTATCAGGTCAGCTCTGTAGCTGGCTTTGTTCTTTTTATCTAAAGTACAAAATTATATTAAACATAAATGATTTATACATCATCATCATCATCACTATCATTATTAGTATTAGAATCATCAATATTAAATTATGAACATTATACTAATATATAATATATCAATATTAATACCATATCATTATTAACATGTTAATGATATGTTAATACCCATTATAATGCTATATATGACTTAATGATGTGATTAAAATTATAATTATAATATATGCATATAATTACAATAACATTATTATAATTACGACAACAATATGATCAATAATGTTAATAATAATTATTATTAATGATAATCATGATTATAATATATTAAATATATTACATTATTACAAATATAGCAATATATTATAATATCATATGATATTAATACTAATATTATAACACTAATATTTATCGTTATTATTAATGTTACTATATTAGCAATATAGTAATATTAATAATAATATTATAATTATATAATTAAAATAATTTTATAATTACAATAAGAATTACGATTACAGATTGCACACTCTCCAGCATGTTATGTGAATACTGATGGCTCTTCTACTTGTGGGTAAAGAAGAGCAAACTAATAAGAAATTTGACCTGGAAGAAGAATCCCAGAATCCCAGAATCATCTAGGTTGGAAGAGACCTCCAAAATCACCGAGTCCAACCTCTGACCTAACACTAACCAGTCCTCCACAAAAACCATCACTCAGCTCTACATCTAAACATCTTCTGAAGACCTGCGGGGATGGTGACTCAACCTCTTTCCTGGGCAGCCCATTCCAATGTCTAACAACCCTTTTGGTAAAGAAGTTCTTCCTAATATCCAACCTAAACCTCCCCAGGAGCAACTTTAGCCCATTCTTGCTCATCCTGTCACCAGACCAACCCCCACCTCGCTACTGCCTCCTTTAAGGTACCTCTAGAGAGCAATAAGGTCACTTATGGTCAAACGAAGCCAAATGCCACTTTGTCCTTCTAAGCGACCAACAAAGGTCCCTGATCACTGTTGCTGGGGCTGGGAACCCTCTGCCTGGGGAATTCTGCTGGCTTCAGCAGAGCCCCCCTGCATGACGTTAGGCAGACTTCTGACCCCAAAGCGGACTAATTTCAGTCACACCGAGACTAGAGGTCAGGCTGATCTTAACGATGTCCTTCAGAGTGTCCTTTCGGAGTATCTTTTCTTCTAAGGGAAGTGTCCCTGCAAATGGTGTATAAAACTGACACCACTTCAGCTGCTTTCATCTCTAGTAGAATTTGGGCATTTCTTAGTTTTTCCTCAACTTTACTCTTTAGCATTGTGATTTAACGAACTCACTTCACCTTTGCTGAGCAGCTGCTCTTGCACTTGCTGCTCCAGCTACTTGATTGCCCTCCCCAGAATCACAACGCGTGGCTTTGGGTTTTTCACTGGTTTTATTCATGTGGTTCTTCCTTTGGGCTTCCGTGGTGGGCAGCACCAGACGTGTCCCCCTGCACAGCAATGGGGGGCAGCCGAGGGGCTCCTCTCTGCTGGCCTCTCCTCTTCCAGCCACACCGCACGCACAGGCACAGGCAGCGATGGGACCGAAGCGGGGCACGCTCCTGGCCTCTCCCCCTCGGCGGGGAGCTCTCCGAGCCCTGCAGGGCAGGCAGCACAGCCCCAGCCGCACCCCAGCACGCTCCCACAGCCTGCTGGCACGGCCCCGCAGCCCTGCCCAAACCCCAGGGCACCTTGTCCAGCGCCCGGCCCGGGCCTGGGCTCCGCATCAGCTGCTGCCCCCCACCCCCCCGCAGTGCTGCCCTGCCCGTGGCTCAGCAGGCAGGGGGTGCCCCATGTCACAAAGGGGCAGGGACGGCCTTGGCCCCGGAACGCTGGCCCCAGCGGCACTTGGGCGCTTGGGCAGCCCTGCCATGGCTGCCCGTGCTGACGGGGAGGCTGCTCGGCTGCCTGCTCCTCTGCTGCGGCTCCAGCCTCCGCTCTGGACACAAAGGCAACCAGAGGAACTCAGCTCCTCTCTCCTCCCTCCTCAGGCCCTCGCCTCCAACGGGAACTGAACCACCGCACGCTCCTGGCCGCTCCTTCCCAGCACAGGGCCGGACAGTTGTCCACGCTCTCCAGGACAGGTAACATCACCCTGACCCACACCCTCCCACGCTCCCATAGCAGGCAGCCAGCTGACAGGATCAGGCCAGGATGGCAGGGACAGCTCCATCAGGACGACGGGACACGGACAGCCTCGGTGAGACTCTAGAGACCCTCGGGCAGAGAGGGGGCAGCAGCCCGTGCTCACAGGGGGATGCTGCTGCGTTTGCTGCTTCTTCTCTTTCAGCCACAATCACACAGCGATGGCACCAGAGCACCGCACACTCCCCGCTCTCTGCCCACCACCACTCAGCTGGAAGGAAGAGCTGCCAACGCTCTCCAGGACAGGTAAGATTGCCCCAAGCCACCCCCACCATGGTCCGCAGCAAGCAGGAAGGTGACATGATCGGGCCAGGAAGGCAGGAGCGCTCCATCACGATGACGAGAGACGGACGGACGTGGTGAGTTGCTGGAGTCCCTCAGTCAGAGAGGCTGGGGCAGCTCGTGGGCACAGGGAGGTGCTGCTCGGTTTGTTCCTTCTCTTCTTAAAGGCCGGCAGAGACAGGAATGAGAGTAGAGCCCTGCATACTCCTGGCCTCTCTGCGCTTGAGAAGTCAGCTGCAAAAGCAGTCAGCGCTCTTCAGGACGGATAAGATCACCCCAATCTATTGCAAACCACGGTCTAAATGCCCGGAAAGTGGGTGCAACGTGGCTGATCCGGGAAGGACGGCCTTGGAGTGAGGCTGGGAGAGCCTCAGGCTGGGAGGCAGGGGCTGCTCCTGGCCACAGGGGAAGGCTGCTCTCTCTTGGCTTCCTCTCTTATAGCTGGAAAGACACCCAGCGATGGGACCAGACCATGGCACACTCCTGGTCTCGCTGCCCTTGAGAGAGAACTCAGCTGGGAGGAAGAGCTGCCAATGCTCTCCAGGATAGGTAAGATCACCCCAACCCACCCCCCCCACGTTCCACAGCAAGCAGCAAGGTGACATGCTTGGGCCAGGACAGCAGGGACAGCTCCATCAGGACCATGGGACACGGACAGCCTTGGTGAGACGCTAGAGACTCTTGGGCAGAGAGGCGGGGGCTGCCCGTGCTCACAGGGGGATGCTGCTGCGTTTGCTGCTTCTTCTCTTTCAGCCAGTAACACAGCGATGGGACCAGAGCACCGCACACTCCCCGCTCTCTGCCCACCACCACTCAGCTGGAAGGAAGAGCTGCCAACGCTCTCCAGGACAGGTAAGATTGTCCCAAACCATTCCCCACTCCGGTCCACAGCAAGCAGGACGATGACACGCTCGGGAAAGGATGGCAGTGAGCTCCTTCAGCATGACAGGACACAGACAGGCTCGGTGAGACACTAGAGACTCTTGGGCAGAAAGGAAGGGGCTGCCCATGGTCACAGGAGATGTTGCTCCATTTGCTGCTTCTTCTCTTTCAGCCAGAAACACACAACGCTGGGACCAGACCACAACACTCTCCTCCCTTACTGGCCACGACCACTCAGCTGGAAGGAAGAGCTGCCAACGCTCTCCAGGACAGGTATGATTGCCCCAACCCACACCCCAGCATGATCTCACAGCAAGCAGAAGACGGACATGCTCGGGACAGGAAGGCAGTGATGCTCCATTAGGATGACTGGAGATGGACGGACGTGGTGAGATGCTGGAGACCCTCGGGCAGAGAGGCGGGGGCAGCCCGTGGTCACAGGGGGATGCTGCTCTGTTTGGTGCTTCTTCTCTTTCAGCCACAATCACACAGCGATGGGACGAGACCATAGCACACTACCCCCTCACGGCCCTCGACCACTCAGCTGGAAGGAAGAGCTGGCAACGCTCTCCAGGACAGGTAAGATTGCCCCAAACCATTCCCCACTCCAGTCCACAGCAAGCAGGACGATGACACGCTCGGACCAGGACAGCAGGGACAGCTCCATCAGAACAAGGGGACACGGACAGCCTCGGTGAGACTCTAGAGACCCTCGGGCAGAGAGGCGGGGGCTGCCCGTGCTCACAGGGCGATGCTGCTGCGTTTGGTGCTTCTTCTCTTTCAGGCAGAAACACACAGCGATGGGACCACACCATGGCACGATCCTGCCCTCTCTGCCTGTGAGAACTCAGCTGGAAGGAAGAGCTGGCAACGCTCTCCAGGACAGATAAGCAATCCTCAACCCACAGCCCACCACACTCTCATAGCTTGCCAGAGGGTGACATGGCTGGGCTATGATGGGCATCCCCTGGCCGTCAGGGAGATGTGAGATGGACGGCCCCGGGGTGAGGCTGGGAGAGCCTCGCACAGGGAGGAAGGGATGGCTTGCAGTGCTGCCAGGGGGTGGCTGCTCGGTTTTTCGCCTCCTCTCTTACAGCTGGACACGCTGCCAGTGAGGGAATGACGCCATGGCACACTCCTGGCCTCTCTCTTTCAGCACTCTGACGGAGAATTCACCACGCTCTCCAGGACAGATAAGATTGCCCCAAGCCATTCCCCTCCATGGTCTTAGAGCAGACCAGAAGATGACCTGGTTGGGCTGTGATAGGCATCTCCTGGCCGTCAGGGAGACATGAGACGGACGGCCTTGGAGTGAGGCTGGGAGAGCCTCATGCAGGAATGCAGGGGCTGCCCCTGGCCGTGGGCAGGGGCTGCTCTTTTTGTCCATTTTCCTTTCTCAGCCCATCACAGAGCCCCGAGGAGACTAAGGTCTGCCACTGTCCTTTCCCTCGCCTGCCCTCTCCCTCCGCGGCCACTGACCTGAAGGCTGGAGCAGCTTTCTACAAGCACAGCCACCCAAGAAGCAGGAAGCACACAAGGACCCCGGCTCTACCCTGACGTGGTCCTACTAGCACACCAATGGGCAGCACGGCAATGGACAAAAAGAACTCGGCACAGCGCCGTGACACCCCACCCCACAGCACGTCTCTCTCAAACCATGCTCAAATAAAGGTTCTGATTCACCACCTCCTCGGCTGCTCTTTCCTGCCCTTCTTGGGGAAATCTCGGGGGGGCTTTGCCTTTTGCAGGAGGAGCGAGTGCAGCAGCCTGCGCTTCTTCAGGTGCTGGCAGCAAGAGAATTTCAAAGCAGATGACGTGTCCTAATCTAAGAGCAGCGTCTGCAGGCTTGGCTCTGCAATCCAGTTTGCTCCCTTGTTCACCAAGGGTGGACAAGGGTGGACCGACATTTCACACAAAAACCTCATCTGCTCTGATGGAACTGCTTGAGGCAATTCCCCTTCCTGACATGCACTGCGCACCCACCGTGCAGGCACCAGGGGTTGTGCTGCCCCGCTGCTGGCAGTCAAAGAGAACCATGCTTTCTAGCCAGGAAATTAAGCGCCTCTCCTAGCTTTGCTGCACATTTCTCGCATGCAGCAGCCTTGGCACTGCCGGCCATCCCAGCTCACTTTAAGCCAACCTCTTCCTACTCAGCTTGTCTACCTCCTGGTCACACACCTGACCGCCAGAAACAAACTGGGACTAATTAAAAATAAAAGCCCAGGGGATGGCACCACTTTTGCACACTCCCACTCCCACCTCTTCTGGAAGGCTCTTCCAGAAACGCCCCATGCACTGAAAAACAGCCCTGCGCTGGGAGGGAAGATGCAGCTGCAGGCACTCAGTGTCAGGGGCCTGTTGGAAGGCCGAAAGGGAAAGGTTGAGGAGATTGGGAAGTTTTGTGTGCCATCAGCACGGGGAGAAATAGCTCCCCAGCATGCAGACTGCTCCCACTTTCCCCACAGCCCTCCTTCCCCTCACAGAGCTTTTCAGAGAGGGGGAAAATAGTGTTCCAGCCCCAAAGACGCTGACGACCAGAAATGGCAACTCACATTTCTAAACGGGGGAATTACTCCAGAAAGATGAACGAGACCCCAGTGCTGCCAAGGAAACAATGAAATGCTGCCATGGGGGACTGGGAGCAACAGATGTCAAGAACAAGATGGTCTTGTCAGGAGGAAATCCTTGGGCTTTCAGGAGACGTCTTTTCTATCACCACTTCTTTTAGGAGGCAAGAGGATAAAGGAGTGCAAAGCAAATTAACCAAGGAAAACAAACAACTGTTTGCCTTGATGGTGTTGTGGCAGTACTGGAGACTTGAGAGGGAAGCCATTGAAGTTCTCCCAGCTTTCTTTCCATTTCATAATTAATCAGTCCTTGAAGTCAACAAAGACTTTTTCTGCAGGCAAATCTACACAAAACTGCATATCAAGAGTCTTTGCCAAAAAATGCCCAGTAATTAGTGGTTTAGAGTCCAGTTTCCAGACCAGAGAAAAGAAGCTTCTTTGTCATGTTCAAGCTCAGGAAACAAGATCTTCGTGATCTTCTCTTCAAGAGAATACTAAGTCTGGACATCAGTATTGATGGCTTCTTTAACTTAACAGAATCATAGTTGCACTCATGGACTTGAAACAAAGGAGGTGTTGGTCTGGAAGGAAGCAGAAGGTAAGTGTGAAAATTTCCAAGGATGGTGAAGAGATCTTGGACTTCCTTTGCAGTAGTCTGAACCTGGTTTGATGTAGCGAGAAGTTTTCTGCTGGCATGAAAAGCTCTGTGAAAGCAAGAAGCTGGATCCTTCCTGTTGAACGCTGGGAGTTGTCTGCATCCAGCTAGCAAAGCGTCAATACAAGCTGCAAGAGCATGTAGCCATAGTCAGGATGTGCAGCTATGAACTCCTGGGCTGCTTTTGCACTTGGGTGTGATTCATTCAGTTGTGCTGTGCTGCTCAGGTAAGTGAAAATCTCGAGCACCCACACCTCTAGCAGCAAGTGTGCAGGGGGTGGAACCACCACGTGCTGAAGAAGGGGGTTTGCCTGTCACTGCTCACAGGCCCTGTGAGTAAAGGCATGCATGCTCCCATGCACACATGGGATTAGACCTTCTGGGGGGATTGCTACAGGAAGTAGTTTCCGACTTCGGTATGTCTTGATTAGCTCTTTGTGTGCATCGAATATCATGGTTTACTAGTATTGCTGGATCTTGACTAGATAGCTCACAGATTCCTGGTTAAACACTTGTCAATAATAAATTAATCAATTGCTTCAATCCTGATTTGGGCATAAAATGTGTGAACTGCAATAGTCTTGGTGGTCTGCAAAATGCCTGCAAAAGTGAACTGGTCAAAATTTTGTCTGTAGATACAAAGAAAATAACAAGTAAAGGTCTTAACTTCTTATCAGTTAACTTCTAGGAGTTGTTGAGGGATCTCAGGGAGAATCCTTCTAAGAGTAGGAGCTTTGTTATGAGACCTGACGATTGAAAGAACAGTCGTAGTTCATTCATTATGGTTCTTCAGTGAAATAGAAAAAGCATTACTGATGGTAATTAATAATGCACCAAGAACATTTCCTGTGAGATTCTATGCACAGTGCCACCTTCGAGAGTTTTGTGATTTTGAAATCCTTCAAAAGCAGAGTCCTGATGAAAACATTGGAAATAAAGGCGCTAATTGACTTGGAATCAGATTTGCTTTAATCAGATGACATAGCTAAAGTATGATTCAACTTCAAGATAGAACAATATTTTTGTTTCAAGAGTTTGTATGGATTTCATAAGCTCTAGTTTTCAAAATGTTCGGAGAGGTCTCAGTTGAAATATAGCTTTACAACTGCCATTTGAGATTCTCTGACTTAATTTTGATCATAAAGAGCTTTATTAAAAAGCTCGTATGCTAACTGTCCAACTTAAGCCAAGACTGTGACCTGCGTGGAGATTTTTATCATTGAGGAAATAAGACAGTGTGTTAGGCAGAGTTGATGCAATTCTGAAATAGTTGATGTTTTAAACATTTGTGCAAATCTTAAATGGTTAATTTTTAGTCATCAAGAGTTATTATTTGCAAGATTGCATCTAGGATTTTATCATTTCTTTGTTGTCTCTGACAAAGATAGTGGTGTGTCTTGAAAAGAGCATTTTTCTTTTCTTCTTATGGACGCAACTGGAAGGTGATGTTGAGTAGATTGCATAAAGACTCATTAACTCTAGCTGGTGGCCTTAGCAAGCCTTTAAGAAAATGTAAATTTCTATGGAAATAGTATTTTCTTCTTATTTTTTTCTGACAACTCACATGTTGCATAGCATCAGGGCAGAATGCTTAAGTGCTCTAATCACCCCTATTACATGGCAAATACTTTTCAAGTCTAGACACTGAGGCTTTCTCGGCCTATATACCGTATCCTGTATTTCTGTATACTGAGATGCAGGTGGGGTATCAGGTCAGCTCTGTAGCTGGCTTTGTTCTTTTTATCTAAAGTACAAAATTATATTAAACATAAATGATTTATACATCATCATCATCATCACTATCATTATTAGTATTAGAATCATCAATATTAAATTATGAACATTATACTAATATATAATATATCAATATTAATACCATATCATTATTAACATGTTAATGATATGTTAATACCCATTATAATGCTATATATGACTTAATGATGTGATTATAATTATAATTATAATATATGCATATAATTGCAATAACATTATTATAATTACGACAACAATATGATCAATAATGTTAATAATAATTATTATTAATGATAATCATGATTATAATATATTAAATATATTACATTATTACAAATATAGCAATATATTATAATATCATATGATATTAATACTAATATTATAACACTAATATTTATCGTTATTATTAATGTTACTATATTAGCAATATAGTAATATTAATAATAATATTATAATTATATAATTAAAATAATTTTATAATTACAATAAGAATTACGATTACAGATTGCACACTCTCCAGCATGTTATGTGAATACTGATGGCTCTTCTACTTGTGGGTAAAGAAGAGCAAACTAATAAGAAATTTGACCTGGAAGAAGAATCCCAGAATCCCAGAATCATCTAGGTTGGAAGAGACCTCCAAAATCACCGAGTCCAACCTCTGACCTAACACTAACCAGTCCTCCACAAAAACCATCACTCAGCTCTACATCTAAACATCTTCTGAAGACCTGCGGGGATGGTGACTCAACCTCTTTCCTGGGCAGCCCATTCCAATGTCTAACAACCCTTTTGGTAAAGAAGTTCTTCCTAATATCCAACCTAAACCTCATCCTGTCACCAGACCAACCCCCACCTCGCTACTGCCTCCTTTAAGGTACCTCTAGAGAGCAATAAGGTCACTTATGGTCAAACGAAGCCAAATGCCACTTTGTCCTTCTAAGCGACCAACAAAGGTCCCTGATCACTGTTGCTGGGGCTGGGAACCCTCTGCCTGGGGAATTCTGCTGGCTTCAGCAGAGCCCCCCTGCATGACGTTAGGCAGACTTCTGACCCCAAAGCGGACTAATTTCAGTCACACCGAGACTAGAGGTCAGGCTGATCTTAACGATGTCCTTCAGAGTGTCCTTTCGGAGTATCTTTTCTTCTAAGGGAAGTGTCCCTGCAAATGGTGTATAAAACTGACACCACTTCAGCTGCTTTCATCTCTAGTAGAATTTGGGCATTTCTTAGTTTTTCCTCAACTTTACTCTTTAGCATTGTGATTTAACGAACTCACTTCACCTTTGCTGAGCAGCTGCTCTTGCACTTGCTGCTCCAGCTACTTGATTGCCCTCCCCAGAATCACAACGCGTGGCTTTGGGTTTTTCACTGGTTTTATTCATGTGGTTCTTCCTTTGGGCTTCCGTGGTGGGCAGCACCAGACGTGTCCCCCTGCACAGCAATGGGGGGCAGCCGAGGGGCTCCTCTCTGCTGGCCTCTCCTCTTCCAGCCACACCGCACGCACAGGCACAGGCAGCGATGGGACCGAAGCGGGGCACGCTCCTGGCCTCTCCCCCTCGGCGGGGAGCTCTCCGAGCCCTGCAGGGCAGGCAGCACAGCCCCAGCCGCACCCCAGCACGCTCCCACAGCCTGCTGGCACGGCCCCGCAGCCCTGCCCAAACCCCAGGGCACCTTGTCCAGCGCCCGGCCCGGGCCTGGGCTCCGCATCAGCTGCTGCCCCCCACCCCCCCGCAGTGCTGCCCTGCCCGTGGCTCAGCAGGCAGGGGGTGCCCCATGTCACAAAGGGGCAGGGACGGCCTTGGCCCCGGAACGCTGGCCCCAGCGGCACTTGGGCGCTTGGGCAGCCCTGCCATGGCTGCCCGTGCTGACGGGGAGGCTGCTCGGCTGCCTGCTCCTCTGCTGCGGCTCCAGCCTCCGCTCTGGACACAAAGGCAACCAGAGGAACTCAGCTCCTCTCTCCTCCCTCCTCAGGCCCTCGCCTCCAACGGGAACTGAACCACCGCACGCTCCTGGCCGCTCCTTCCCAGCACGGGGCCGGACAGTTGTCCACGCTCTCCAGGACAGGTAACATCACCCCGACCCACACCCTCCCACGCTCCCATAGCAGGCAGCCAGCTGACAGGATCAGGCCAGGATGGCAGGGACAGCTCCATCAGGACGACGGGACACGGACAGCCTCGGTGAGACTCTAGAGACCCTCGGGCAGAGAGGGGGCAGCAGCCCGTGCTCACAGGGGGATGCTGCTGCGTTTGCTGCTTCTTCTCTTTCAGCCACAATCACACAGCGATGGCACCAGAGCACCGCACACTCCCCGCTCTCTGCCCACCACCACTCAGCTGGAAGGAAGAGCTGCCAACGCTCTCCAGGACAGGTAAGATTGCCCCAAGCCACCCCCACCATGGTCCGCAGCAAGCAGGAAGGTGACATGATCGGGCCAGGAAGGCAGGAGCGCTCCATCACGATGACGAGAGACGGACGGACGTGGTGAGTTGCTGGAGTCCCTCAGTCAGAGAGGCTGGGGCAGCTCGTGGGCACAGGGAGGTGCTGCTCGGTTTGTTCCTTCTCTTCTTAAAGGCCGGCAGAGACAGGAATGAGAGTAGAGCCCTGCATACTCCTGGCCTCTCTGCGCTTGAGAAGTCAGCTGCAAAAGCAGTCAGCGCTCTTCAGGATGGATAAGATCACCCCAATCTATTGCAAACCACGGTCTAAATGCCCGGAAAGTGGGTGCAACGTGGCTGATCCGGGAAGGACGGCCTTGGAGTGAGGCTGGGAGAGCCTCAGGCTGGGAGGCAGGGGCTGCTCCTGGCCACAGGGGAAGGCTGCTCTCTCTTGGCTTCCTCTCTTATAGCTGGAAAGACACCCAGCGATGGGACCAGACCATGGCACACTCCTGGTCTCGCTGCCCTTGAGAGAGAACTCAGCTGGGAGGAAGAGCTGCCAATGCTCTCCAGGATAGGTAAGATCACCCCAACCCACCCCCCCCACGTTCCACAGCAAGCAGCAAGGTGACACGCTTGGGCCAGGACAGCAGGGACAGCTCCATCAGGACCATGGGACACGGACAGCCTCGGTGAGACGCTAGAGACTCTTGGGCAGAGAGGCGGGGGCTGCCCGTGCTCACAGGGGGATGCTGCTGCATTTGCTGCTTCTTCTCTTTCAGCCAGTAACACAGCGATGGGACCAGAGCACCGCACACTCCCCGCTCTCTGCCCACCACCACTCAGCTGGAAGGAAGAGCTGCCAACGCTCTCCAGGACAGGTAAGATTGTCCCAAACCATTCCCCACTCCGGTCCACAGCAAGCAGGACGATGACACGCTCGGGAAAGGATGGCAGTGAGCTCCTTCAGCATGACAGGACACAGACAGGCTCGGTGAGACACTAGAGACTCTTGGGCAGAAAGGAAGGGGCTGCCCATGGTCACAGGGGATGCTGCTCCGTTTGCTGCTTCTTCTCTTTCAGCCAGAAACACACAACGCTGGGACCAGACCACAACACTCTCCTCCCTTACTGGCCACGACCACTCAGCTGGAAGGAAGAGCTGCCAACGCTCTCCAGGACAGGTATGATTGCCCCAACCCACACCCCAGCATGATCTCACAGCAAGCAGAAGACGGACATGCTCGGGACAGGAAGGCAGTGATGCTCCATTAGGATGACTGGAGATGGACGGACGTGGTGAGATGCTGGAGACCCTCGGGCAGAGAGGCGGGGGCAGCCCGTGGTCACAGGGGGATGCTGCTCTGTTTGGTGCTTCTTCTCTTTCAGCCACAATCACACAGCGATGGGACGAGACCATAGCACACTACCCCCTCACGGCCCTCGACCACTCAGCTGGAAGGAAGAGCTGCCAACGCTCTCCAGGACAGGTAAGATTGCCCCAAACCATTCCCCACTCCAGTCCACAGCAAGCAGGACGATGACACGCTCGGACCAGGACAGCAGGGACAGCTCCATCAGAACAAGGGGACACGGACAGCCTCGGTGAGACTCTAGAGACCCTCGGGCAGAGAGGCGGGGGCTGCCCGTGCTCACAGGGCGATGCTGCTGCGTTTGGTGCTTCTTCTCTTTCAGGCAGAAACACACAGCGATGGGACCACACCATGGCACGATCCTGCCCTCTCTGCCTGTGAGAACTCAGCTGGAAGGAAGAGCTGGCAACGCTCTCCAGGACAGATAAGCAATCCTCAACCCACAGCCCACCACACTCTCATAGCTTGCCAGAGGGTGACATGGCTGGGCTATGATGGGCATCCCCTGGCCGTCAGGGAGATGTGAGATGGACGGCCCCGGGGTGAGGCTGGGAGAGCCTCGCACAGGGAGGAAGGGATGGCTTGCAGTGCTGCCAGGGGGTGGCTGCTCGGTTTTTCGCCTCCTCTCTTACAGCTGGACACGCTGCCAGTGAGGGAATGACGCCATGGCACACTCCTGGCCTCTCTCTTTCAGCACTCTGACGGAGAATTCACCACGCTCTCCAGGACAGATAAGATTGCCCCAAGCCATTCCCCTCCATGGTCTTAGAGCAGACCAGAAGATGACCTGGTTGGGCTGTGATAGGCATCTCCTGGCCGTCAGGGAGACATGAGACGGACGGCCTTGGAGTGAGGCTGGGAGAGCCTCATGCAGGAATGCAGGGGCTGCCCCTGGCCGTGGGCAGGGGCTGCTCTTTTTGTCCATTTTCCTTTCTCAGCCCATCACAGAGCCCCGAGGAGACTAAGGTCTGCCACTGTCCTTTCCCTCGCCTGCCCTCTCCCTCCGCGGCCACTGACCTGAAGGCTGGAGCAGCTTTCTACAAGCACAGCCACCCAAGAAGCAGGAAGCACACAAGGACCCCGGCTCTACCCTGACGTGGTCCTACTAGCACACCAATGGGCAGCACGGCAATGGACAAAAAGAACTCGGCACAGCGCCGTGACACCCCACCCCACAGCACGTCTCTCTCAAACCATGCTCAAATAAAGGTTCTGATTCACCACCTCCTCGGCTGCTCTTTCCTGCCCTTCTTGGGGAAATCTCGGGGGGGCTTTGCCTTTTGCAGGAGGAGCGAGTGCAGCAGCCTGCGCTTCTTCAGGTGCTGGCAGCAAGAGAATTTCAAAGCAGATGACGTGTCCTAATCTAAGAGCAGCGTCTGCAGGCTTGGCTCTGCAATCCAGTTTGCTCCCTCGTTCACCAAGGGTGGACAAGGGTGGACCGACATTTCACACAAAAACCTCATCTGCTCTGATGGAACTGCTTGAGGCAATTCCCCTTCCTGACATGCACTGCGCACCCACCGTGCAGGCACCAGGGGTTGTGCTGCCCCGCTGCTGGCAGTCAAAGAGAACCATGCTTTCTAGCCGGGAAATTAAGCGCCTCTCCTAGCTTTGCTGCACATTTCTCGCATGCAGCAGCCTTGGCACTGCCGGCCATCCCAGCTCACTTTAAGCCAACCTCTTCCTACTCAGCTTGTCTACCTCCTGGTCACACACCTGACCGCCAGAAACAAACTGGGACTAATTAAAAATAAAAGCCCAGGGGATGGCACCACTTTTGCACACTCCCACTCCCACCTCTTCTGGAAGGCTCTTCCAGAAACGCCCCATGCACTGAAAAACAGCCCTGCGCTGGGAGGGAAGATGCAGCTGCAGGCACTCAGTGTCAGGGGCCTGTTGGAAGGCCGAAAGGGAAAGGTTGAGGAGATTGGGAAGTTTTGTGTGCCATCAGCACGGGGAGAAATAGCTCCCCAGCATGCAGACTGCTCCCACTTTCCCCACAGCCCTCCTTCCCCTCACAGAGCTTTTCAGAGAGGGGGAAAATAGTGTTCCAGCCCCAAAGACGCTGACGACCAGAAATGGCAACTCACATTTCTAAACGGGGGAATTACTCCAGAAAGATGAACGAGACCCCAGTGCTGCCAAGGAAACAATGAAATGCTGCCATGGGGGACTGGGAGCAACAGATGTCAAGAACAAGATGGTCTTGTCAGGAGGAAATCCTTGGGCTTTCAGGAGACGTCTTTTCTATCACCACTTCTTTTAGGAGGCAAGAGGATAAAGGAGTGCAAAGCAAATTAACCAAGGAAAACAAACAACTGTTTGCCTTGATGGTGTTGTGGCAGTACTGGAGACTTGAGAGGGAAGCCATTGAAGTTCTCCCAGCTTTCTTTCCATTTCATAATTAATCAGTCCTTGAAGTCAACAAAGACTTTTTCTGCAGGCAAATCTACACAAAACTGCATATCAAGAGTCTTTGCCAAAAATTGCCCAGTAATTAGTGGTTTAGAGTCCAGTTTCCAGACCAGAGAAAAGAAGCTTCTTTGTCAGGTTCAAGCTCAGGAAACAAGATCTTCGTGATCTTCTCTTCAAGAGAATACTAAGTCTGGACATCAGTATTGATGGCTTCTTTAACTTAACAGAATCATAGTTGCACTCATGGACTTGAAACAAAGGAGGTGTTGGTCTGGAAGGAAGCAGAAGGTAAGTGTGAAAATTTCCAAGGATGGTGAAGAGATCTTGGACTTCCTTTGCAGTAGTCTGAACCTGGTTTGATGTAGCGAGAAGTTTTCTGCTGGCATGAAAAGCTCTGTGAAAGCAAGAAGCTGGATCCTTCCTGTTGAACGCTGGGAGTTGTCTGCATCCAGCTAGCAAAGCGTCAATACAAGCTGCAAGAGCATGTAGCCATAGTCAGGATGTGCAGCTATGAACTCCTGGGCTGCTTTTGCACTTGGGTGTGATTCATTCAGTTGTGCTGTGCTGCTCAGGTAAGTGAAAATCTCGAGCACCCACACCTCTAGCAGCAAGTGTGCAGGGGGTGGAACCACCACGTGCTGAAGAAGGGGGTTTGCCTGTCACTGCTCACAGGCCCTGTGAGTAAAGGCATGCATGCTCCCATGCACACATGGGATTAGACCTTCTGGGGGGATTGCTACAGGAAGTAGTTTCCGACTTCGGTATGTCTTGATTAGCTCTTTGTGTGCATCGAATATCATGGTTTACTAGTATTGCTGGATCTTGACTAGATAGCTCACAGATTCCTGGTTAAACACTTGTCAATAATAAATTAATCAATTGCTTCAATCCTGATTTGGGCATAAAATGTGTGAACTGCAATAGTCTTGGTGGTCTGCAAAATGCCTGCAAAAGTGAACTGGTCAAAATTTTGTCTGTAGATACAAAGAAAATAACAAGTAAAGGTCTTAACTTCTTATCAGTTAACTTCTAGGAGTTGTTGAGGGATCTCAGGGAGAATCCTTCTAAGAGTAGGAGCTTTGTTATGAGACCTGACGATTGAAAGAACAGTCGTAGTTCATTCATTATGGTTCTTCAGTGAAATAGAAAAAGCATTACTGATGGTAATTAATAATGCACCAAGAACATTTCCTGTGAGATTCTATGCACAGTGCCACCTTCGAGAGTTTTGTGATTTTGAAATCCTTCAAAAGCAGAGTCCTGATGAAAACATTGGAAATAAAGGCGCTAACTGACTTGGAATCAGATTTGCTTTAATCAGATGACATAGCTAAAGTATGATTCAACTTCAAGATAGAACAATATTTTTGTTTCAAGAGTTTGTATGGATTTCATAAGCTCTAGTTTTCAAAATGTTCGGAGAGGTCTCAGTTGAAATATAGCTTTACAACTGCCATTTGAGATTCTCTGACTTAATTTTGATCATAAAGAGCTTTATTAAAAAGCTCGTATGCTAACTGTCCAACTTAAGCCAAGACTGTGACCTGCGTGGAGATTTTTATCATTGAGGAAATAAGACAGTGTGTTAGGCAGAGTTGATGCAATTCTGAAATAGTTGATGTTTTAAACATTTGTGCAAATCTTAAATGGTTAATTTTTAGTCATCAAGAGTTATTATTTGCAAGATTGCATCTAGGATTTTATCATTTCTTTGTTGTCTCTGACAAAGATAGTGGTGTGTCTTGAAAAGAGCATTTTTCTTTTCTTCTTATGGACGCAACTGGAAGGTGATGTTGAGTAGATTGCATAAAGACTCATTAACTCTAGCTGGTGGCCTTAGCAAGCCTTTAAGAAAATGTAAATTTCTATGGAAATAGTATTTTCTTCTTATTTTTTTCTGACAACTCACATGTTGCATAGCATCAGGGCAGAATGCTTAAGTGCTCTAATCACCCCTATTACATGGCAAATACTTTTCAAGTCTAGACACTGAGGCTTTCTCGGCCTATATACCGTATCCTGTATTTCTGTATACTGAGATGCAGGTGGGGTATCAGGTCAGCTCTGTAGCTGGCTTTGTTCTTTTTATCTAAAGTACAAAATTATATTAAACATAAATGATTTATACATCATCATCATCATCACTATCATTATTAGTATTAGAATCATCAATATTAAATTATGAACATTATACTAATATATAATATATCAATATTAATACCATATCATTATTAACATATTAATGATATGTTAATACCCATTATAATGCTATATATGACTTAATGATGTGATTATAATTATAATTATAATATATGCATATAATTACAATAACATTATTATAATTACGACAACAATATGATCAATAATGTTAATAATAATTATTATTAACGATAATCATGATTATAATATATTAAATATATTACATTATTACAAATATAGCAATATATTATAATATCATATGATATTAATACTAATATTATAACACTAATATTTATCGTTATTATTAATATTACTATATTAGCAATATAGTAATATTAATAATAATATTATAATTATATAATTAAAATAATTTTATAATTACAATAAGAATTACGATTACAGATTGCACACTCTCCAGCATGTTATGTGAATACTGATGGCTCTTCTACTTGTGGGTAAAGAAGAGCAAACTAATAAGAAATTTGACCTGGAAGAAGAATCCCAGAATCCCAGAATCATCTAGGTTGGAAGAGACCTCCAAAATCACCGAGTCCAACCTCTGACCTAACACTAACCAGTCCTCCACAAAAACCATCACTCAGCTCTACATCTAAACATCTTCTGAAGACCTGCGGGGATGGTGACTCAACCTCTTTCCTGGGCAGCCCATTCCAATGTCTAACAACCCTTTTGGTAAAGAAGTTCTTCCTAATATCCAACCTAAACCTCATCCTGTCACCAGACCAACCCCCACCTCGCTACTGCCTCCTTTAAGGTACCTCTAGAGAGCAATAAGGTCACTTATGGTCAAACGAAGCCAAATGCCACTTTGTCCTTCTAAGCGACCAACAAAGGTCCCTGATCACTGTTGCTGGGGCTGGGAACCCTCTGCCTGGGGAATTCTGCTGGCTTCAGCAGAGCCCCCCTGCATGACGTTAGGCAGACTTCTGACCCCAAAGCGGACTAATTTCAGTCACACCGAGACTAGAGGTCAGGCTGATCTTAACGATGTCCTTCAGAGTGTCCTTTCGGAGTATCTTTTCTTCTAAGGGAAGTGTCCCTGCAAATGGTGTATAAAACTGACACCACTTCAGCTGCTTTCATCTCTAGTAGAATTTGGGCATTTCTTAGTTTTTCCTCAACTTTACTCTTTAGCATTGTGATTTAACGAACTCACTTCACCTTTGCTGAGCAGCTGCTCTTGCACTTGCTGCTCCAGCTACTTGATTGCCCTCCCCAGAATCACAACGCGTGGCTTTGGGTTTTTCACTGGTTTTATTCATGTGGTTCTTCCTTTGGGCTTCCGTGGTGGGCAGCACCAGACGTGTCCCCCTGCACAGCAATGGGGGGCAGCCGAGGGGCTCCTCTCTGCTGGCCTCTCCTCTTCCAGCCACACCGCACGCACAGGCACAGGCAGCGATGGGACCGAAGCGGGGCACGCTCCTGGCCTCTCCCCCTCGGCGGGGAGCTCTCCGAGCCCTGCAGGGCAGGCAGCACAGCCCCAGCCGCACCCCAGCACGCTCCCACAGCCTGCTGGCACGGCCCCGCAGCCCTGCCCAAACCCCAGGGCACCTTGTCCAGCGCCCGGCCCGGGCCTGGGCTCCGCATCAGCTGCTGCCCCCCACCCCCCCGCAGTGCTGCCCTGCCCGTGGCTCAGCAGGCAGGGGGTGCCCCATGTCACAAAGGGGCAGGGACGGCCTTGGCCCCGGAACGCTGGCCCCAGCGGCACTTGGGCGCTTGGGCAGCCCTGCCATGGCTGCCCGTGCTGACGGGGAGGCTGCTCGGCTGCCTGCTCCTCTGCTGCGGCTCCAGCCTCCGCTCTGGACACAAAGGCAACCAGAGGAACTCAGCTCCTCTCTCCTCCCTCCTCAGGCCCTCGCCTCCAACGGGAACTGAACCACCGCACGCTCCTGGCCGCTCCTTCCCAGCACGGGGCCGGACAGTTGTCCACGCTCTCCAGGACAGGTAACATCACCCCGACCCACACCCTCCCACGCTCCCATAGCAGGCAGCCAGCTGACAGGATCAGGCCAGGATGGCAGGGACAGCTCCATCAGGACGACGGGACACGGACAGCCTCGGTGAGACTCTAGAGACCCTCGGGCAGAGAGGGGGCAGCAGCCCGTGCTCACAGGGGGATGCTGCTGCGTTTGCTGCTTCTTCTCTTTCAGCCACAATCACACAGCGATGGCACCAGAGCACCGCACACTCCCCGCTCTCTGCCCACCACCACTCAGCTGGAAGGAAGAGCTGCCAACGCTCTCCAGGACAGGTAAGATTGCCCCAAGCCACCCCCACCATGGTCCGCAGCAAGCAGGAAGGTGACATGATCGGGCCAGGAAGGCAGGAGCGCTCCATCACGATGACGAGAGACGGACGGACGTGGTGAGTTGCTGGAGTCCCTCAGTCAGAGAGGCTGGGGCAGCTCGTGGGCACAGGGAGGTGCTGCTCGGTTTGTTCCTTCTCTTCTTAAAGGCCGGCAGAGACAGGAATGAGAGTAGAGCCCTGCATACTCCTGGCCTCTCTGCGCTTGAGAAGTCAGCTGCAAAAGCAGTCAGCGCTCTTCAGGACGGATAAGATCACCCCAATCTATTGCAAACCACGGTCTAAATGCCCGGAAAGTGGGTGCAACGTGGCTGATCTGGGAAGGACGGCCTTGGAGTGAGGCTGGGAGAGCCTCAGGCTGGGAGGCAGGGGCTGCTCCTGGCCACAGGGGAAGGCTGCTCTCTCTTGGCTTCCTCTCTTATAGCTGGAAAGACACCCAGCGATGGGACCAGACCATGGCACACTCCTGGTCTCGCTGCCCTTGAGAGAGAACTCAGCTGGGAGGAAGAGCTGCCAATGCTCTCCAGGATAGGTAAGATCACCCCAACCCACCCCCCCCACGTTCCACAGCAAGCAGCAAGGTGACACGCTTGGGCCAGGACAGCAGGGACAGCTCCATCAGGACCATGGGACACGGACAGCCTCGGTGAGACGCTAGAGACTCTTGGGCAGAGAGGCGGGGGCTGCCCGTGCTCACAGGGGGATGCTGCTGCGTTTGCTGCTTCTTCTCTTTCAGCCAGTAACACAGCGATGGGACCAGAGCACCGCACACTCCCCGCTCTCTGCCCACCACCACTCAGCTGGAAGGAAGAGCTGCCAACGCTCTCCAGGACAGGTAAGATTGTCCCAAACCATTCCCCACTCCGGTCCACAGCAAGCAGGACGATGACACGCTCGGGAAAGGATGGCAGTGAGCTCCTTCAGCATGACAGGACACAGACAGGCTCGGTGAGACACTAGAGACTCTTGGGCAGAAAGGAAGGGGCTGCCCATGGTCACAGGGGATGCTGCTCCGTTTGCTGCTTCTTCTCTTTCAGCCAGAAACACACAACGCTGGGACCAGACCACAACACTCTCCTCCCTTACTGGCCACGACCACTCAGCTGGAAGGAAGAGCTGCCAACGCTCTCCAGGACAGGTATGATTGCCCCAACCCACACCCCAGCATGATCTCACAGCAAGCAGAAGACGGACATGCTCGGGACAGGAAGGCAGTGATGCTCCATTAGGATGACTGGAGATGGACGGACGTGGTGAGATGCTGGAGACCCTCGGGCAGAGAGGCGGGGGCAGCCCGTGGTCACAGGGGGATGCTGCTCTGTTTGGTGCTTCTTCTCTTTCAGCCACAATCACACAGCGATGGGACGAGACCATAGCACACTACCCCCTCACGGCCCTCGACCACTCAGCTGGAAGGAAGAGCTGGCAACGCTCTCCAGGACAGGTAAGATTGCCCCAAACCATTCCCCACTCCAGTCCACAGCAAGCAGGACGATGACACGCTCGGACCAGGACAGCAGGGACAGCTCCATCAGAACAAGGGGACACGGACAGCCTCGGTGAGACTCTAGAGACCCTCGGGCAGAGAGGCGGGGGCTGCCCGTGCTCACAGGGCGATGCTGCTGCGTTTGGTGCTTCTTCTCTTTCAGGCAGAAACACACAGCGATGGGACCACACCATGGCACGATCCTGCCCTCTCTGCCTGTGAGAACTCAGCTGGAAGGAAGAGCTGGCAACGCTCTCCAGGACAGATAAGCAATCCTCAACCCACAGCCCACCACACTCTCATAGCTTGCCAGAGGGTGACATGGCTGGGCTATGATGGGCATCCCCTGGCCGTCAGGGAGATGTGAGATGGACGGCCCTGGAGTGTGGCTGGGAGAGCCTCGCACAGGGAGGAAGGGATGGCTTGCAGTGCTGCCAGGGGGTGGCTGCTCGGTTTTTCGCCTCCTCTCTTACAGCTGGACACGCTGCCAGTGAGGGAATGACGCCATGGCACACTCCTGGCCTCTCTCTTTCAGCACTCTGACGGAGAATTCACCACGCTCTCCAGGACAGATAAGATTGCCCCAAGCCATTCCCCTCCATGGTCTTAGAGCAGACCAGAAGATGACCTGGTTGGGCTGTGATAGGCATCTCCTGGCCGTCAGGGAGACATGAGACGGACGGCCTTGGAGTGAGGCTGGGAGAGCCTCATGCAGGAATGCAGGGGCTGCCCCTGGCCGTGGGCAGGGGCTGCTCTTTTTGTCCATTTTCCTTTCTCAGCCCATCACAGAGCCCCGAGGAGACTAAGGTCTGCCACTGTCCTTTCCCTCGCCTGCCCTCTCCCTCCGCGGCCACTGACCTGAAGGCTGGAGCAGCTTTCTACAAGCACAGCCACCCAAGAAGCAGGAAGCACACAAGGACCCCGGCTCTACCCTGACGTGGTCCTACTAGCACACCAATGGGCAGCACGGCAATGGACAAAAAGAACTCGGCACAGCGCCGTGACACCCCACCCCACAGCACGTCTCTCTCAAACCATGCTCAAATAAAGGTTCTGATTCACCACCTCCTCGGCTGCTCTTTCCTGCCCTTCTTGGGGAAATCTCGGGGGGGCTTTGCCTTTTGCAGGAGGAGCGAGTGCAGCAGCCTGCGCTTCTTCAGGTGCTGGCAGCAAGAGAATTTCAAAGCAGATGACGTGTCCTAATCTAAGAGCAGCGTCTGCAGGCTTGGCTCTGCAATCCAGTTTGCTCCCTCGTTCACCAAGGGTGGACAAGGGTGGACCGACATTTCACACAAAAACCTCATCTGCTCTGATGGAACTGCTTGAGGCAATTCCCCTTCCTGACATGCACTGCGCACCCACCGTGCAGGCACCAGGGGTTGTGCTGCCCCGCTGCTGGCAGTCAAAGAGAACCATGCTTTCTAGCCGGGAAATTAAGCGCCTCTCCTAGCTTTGCTGCACATTTCTCGCATGCAGCAGCCTTGGCACTGCCGGCCATCCCAGCTCACTTTAAGCCAACCTCTTCCTACTCAGCTTGTCTACCTCCTGGTCACACACCTGACCGCCAGAAACAAACTGGGACTAATTAAAAATAAAAGCCCAGGGGATGGCACCACTTTTGCACACTCCCACTCCCACCTCTTCTGGAAGGCTCTTCCAGAAACGCCCCATGCACTGAAAAACAGCCCTGCGCTGGGAGGGAAGATGCAGCTGCAGGCACTCAGTGTCAGGGGCCTGTTGGAAGGCCGAAAGGGAAAGGTTGAGGAGATTGGGAAGTTTTGTGTGCCATCAGCACGGGGAGAAATAGCTCCCCAGCATGCAGACTGCTCCCACTTTCCCCACAGCCCTCCTTCCCCTCACAGAGCTTTTCAGAGAGGGGGAAAATAGTGTTCCAGCCCCAAAGACGCTGACGACCAGAAATGGCAACTCACATTTCTAAACGGGGGAATTACTCCAGAAAGATGAACGAGACCCCAGTGCCGCCAAGGAAACAATGAAATGCTGCCATGGGGGACTGGGAGCAACAGATGTCAAGAACAAGATGGTCTTGTCAGGAGGAAATCCTTGGGCTTTCAGGAGACGTCTTTTCTATCACCACTTCTTTTAGGAGGCAAGAGGATAAAGGAGTGCAAAGCAAATTAACCAAGGAAAACAAACAACTGTTTGCCTTGATGGTGTTGTGGCAGTACTGGAGACTTGAGAGGGAAGCCATTGAAGTTCTCCCAGCTTTCTTTCCATTTCATAATTAATCAGTCCTTGAAGTCAACAAAGACTTTTTCTGCAGGCAAATCTACACAAAACTGCATATCAAGAGTCTTTGCCAAAAAATGCCCAGTAATTAGTGGTTTAGAGTCTAGTTTCCAGACCAGAGAAAAGAAGCTTCTTTGTCAGATTCAAGCTCAGGAAACAAGATCTTCGTGATCTTCTCTTCAAGAGAATACTAAGTCTGGACATCAGTATTGACGGCTTCTTTAACTTAACAGAATCATAGTTGCACTCATGGACTTGAAACAAAGGAGGTGTTGGTCTGGAAGGAAGCAGAAGGTAAGTGTGAAAATTTCCAAGGATGGTGAAGAGATCTTGGACTTCCTTTGCAGTAGTTTGAACCTGGTTTGATGTAGCGAGAAGTTTTCTGCTGGCATGGAAAGCTCTGTGAAAGCAAGAAGCTGGATCCTTCCTGTTGAACGCTGGGAGTTGTCTGCATCCAGCTAGCAAAGCGTCAATACAAGCTGCAAGAGCATGTAGCCATAGTCAGGATGTGCAGCTATGAACTCCTGGGCTGCTTTTGCACTTGGGTGTGATTCATTCAGTTGTGCTGTGCTGCTCAGGTAAGTGAAAATCTCGAGCACCCACACCTCTAGCAGCAAGTGTGCAGGGGGTGGAACCACCACGTGCTGAAGAAGGGGGTTTGCCTGTCACTGCTCACAGGCCCTGTGAGTAAAGGCATGCATGCTCCCATGCACACATGGGATTAGACCTTCTGGGGGGATTGCTACAGGAAGTAGTTTCCGACTTCGGTATGTCTTGATTAGCTCTTTGTGTGCATCGAATATCATGGTTTACTAGTATTGCTGGATCTTGACTAGATAGCTCACAGATTCCTGGTTAAACACTTGTCAATAATAAATTAATCAATTGCTTCAATCCTGATTTGGGCATAAAATGTGTGAACTGCAATAGTCTTGGTGGTCTGCAAAATGCCTGCAAAAGTGAACTGGTCAAAATTTTGTCTGTAGATACAAAGAAAATAACAAGTAAAGGTCTTAACTTCTCATCAGTTAACTTCTAGGAGTTGTTGAGGGATCTCAGGGAGATCCCTCTAAAGGATCTCAGGGAGAATCCTTCTAAGAGTAGGAGCTTTGTTATGAGACCTGACGATTGAAAGAACAGTCGTAGTTCATTCATTATGGTTCTTCAGTGAAATAGAAAAAGCATTACTGATGGTAATTAATAATGCACCAAGAACATTTCCTGTGAGATTCTATGCACAGTGCCACCTTCGAGAGTTTTGTGATTTTGAAATCCTTCAAAAGCAGAGTCCTGATGAAAACATTGGAAATAAAGGCGCTAACTGACTTGGAATCAGATTTGCTTTAATCAGATGACATAGCTAAAGTATGATTCAACTTCAAGATAGAACAATATTTTTGTTTCAAGAGTTCGTATGGATTTCATAAGCTCTAGTTTTCAAAATGTTCGGAGAGGTCTCAGTTGAAATATAGCTTTACAACTGCCATTTGAGATTCTCTGACTTAATTTTGATCATAAAGAGCTTTATTAAAAAGCTCGTATGCTAACTGTCCAACTTAAGCCAAGACTGTGACCTGCGTGGAGATTTTTATCATTGAGGAAATAAGACAGTGTGTTAGGCAGAGTTGATGCAATTCTGAAATAGTTGATGTTTTAAACATTTGTGCAAATCTTAAATGGTTAATTTTTAGTCATCAAGAGTTATTATTTGCAAGATTGCATCTAGGATTTTATCATTTCTTTGTTGTCTCTGACAAAGATAGTGGTGTGTCTTGAAAAGAGCATTTTTCTTTTCTTCTTATGGACGCAACTGGAAGGTGATGTTGAGTAGATTGCATAAAGACTCATTAACTCTAGCTGGTGGCCTTAGCAAGCCTTTAAGAAAATGTAAATTTCTATGGAAATAGTATTTTCTTCTTATTTTTTTCTGACAACTCACATGTTGCATAGCATCAGGGCAGAATGCTTAAGTGCTCTAATCACCCCTATTACATGGCAAATACTTTTCAAGTCTAGACACTGAGGCTTTCTCGGCCTATATACCGTATCCTGTATTTCTGTATACTGAGATGCAGGTGGGGTATCAGGTCAGCTCTGTAGCTGGCTTTGTTCTTTTTATCTAAAGTACAAAATTATATTAAACATAAATGATTTATACATCATCATCATCATCACTATCATTATTAGTATTAGAATCATCAATATTAAATTATGAACATTATACTAATATATGATATATCAATATTAATACCATATCATTATTAACATGTTAATGATATGTTAATACCCATTATAATGCTATATATGACTTAATGATGTGATTAAAATTATAATTATAATATATGCATATAATTACAATAACATTATTATAATTACGACAACAATATGATCAATAATGTTAATAATAATTATTATTAATGATAATCATGATTATAATATATTAAATATATTACATTATTACAAATATAGCAATATATTATAATATCATATGATATTAATACTAATATTATAACACTAATATTTATCGTTATTATTAATGTTACTATATTAGCAATATAGTAATACTAATAATAATATTATAATTATATAATTAAAATAATTTTATAATTACAATAAGAATTACGATTACAGATTGCACACTCTCCAGCATGTTATGTGAATACTGATGGCTCTTCTACTTGTGGGTAAAGAAGAGCAAACTAATAAGAAATTTGACCTGGAAGAAGAATCCCAGAATCCCAGAATCATCTAGGTTGGAAGAGACCTCCAAAATCACCGAGTCCAACCTCTGACCTAACACTAACCAGTCCTCCACAAAAACCATCACTCAGCTCTACATCTAAACATCTTCTGAAGACCTGCGGGGATGGTGACTCAACCTCTTTCCTGGGCAGCCCATTCCAATGTCTAACAACCCTTTTGGTAAAGAAGTTCTTCCTAATATCCAACCTAAACCTCCCCAGGAGCAACTTTAGCCCGTTCCCCCTCATCCTGTCACCAGACCAACCCCCACCTCGCTACTGCCTCCTTTAAGGTACCTCTAGAGAGCAATAAGGTCACTTATGGTCAAACGAAGCCAAATGCCACTTTGTCCTTCTAAGCGACCAACAAAGGTCCCTGATCACTGTTGCTGGGGCTGGGAACCCTCTGCCTGGGGAATTCTGCTGGCTTCAGCAGAGCCCCCCTGCATGACGTTAGGCAGACTTCTGACCCCAAAGCGGACTAATTTCAGTCACACCGAGACTAGAGGTCAGGCTGATCTTAACGATGTCCTTCAGAGTGTCCTTTCGGAGTATCTTTTCTTCTAAGGGAAGTGTCCCTGCAAATGGTGTATAAAACTGACACCACTTCAGCTGCTTTCATCTCTAGTAGAATTTGGGCATTTCTTAGTTTTTCCTCAACTTTACTCTTTAGCATTGTGATTTAACGAACTCACTTCACCTTTGCTGAGCAGCTGCTCTTGCACTTGCTGCTCCAGCTACTTGATTGCCCTCCCCAGAATCACAACGCGTGGCTTTGGGTTTTTCACTGGTTTTATTCATGTGGTTCTTCCTTTGGGCTTCCGTGGTGGGCAGCACCAGACATGTCCCCCTGCACAGCAATGGGGGGCAGCCGAGGGGCTCCTCTCTGCTGGCCTCTCCTCTTCCAGCCACACCGCACGCACAGGCACAGGCAGCGATGGGACCGAAGCGGGGCACGCTCCTGGCCTCTCCCCCTCGGCGGGGAGCTCTCCGAGCCCTGCAGGGCAGGCAGCACAGCCCCAGCCGCACCCCAGCACGCTCCCACAGCCTGCTGGCACGGCCCCGCAGCCCTGCCCAAACCCCAGGGCACCTTGTCCAGCGCCCGGCCCGGGCCTGGGCTCCGCATCAGCTGCTGCCCCCCACCCCCCCGCAGTGCTGCCCTGCCCGTGGCTCAGCAGGCAGGGGGTGCCCCATGTCACAAAGGGGCAGGGACGGCCTTGGCCCCGGAACGCTGGCCCCAGCGGCACTTGGGCGCTTGGGCAGCCCTGCCATGGCTGCCCGTGCTGACGGGGAGGCTGCTCGGCTGCCTGCTCCTCTGCTGCGGCTCCAGCCTCCGCTCTGGACACAAAGGCAACCAGAGGAACTCAGCTCCTCTCTCCTCCCTCCTCAGGCCCTCGCCTCCAACGGGAACTGAACCACCGCACGCTCCTGGCCGCTCCTTCCCAGCACGGGGCCGGACAGTTGTCCACGCTCTCCAGGACAGGTAACATCACCCCGACCCACACCCTCCCACGCTCCCATAGCAGGCAGCCAGCTGACAGGATCAGGCCAGGATGGCAGGGACAGCTCCATCAGGACAACGGGACACGGACAGCCTCGGTGAGACTCTAGAGACCCTCGGGCAGAGAGGGGGCAGCAGCCCGTGCTCACAGGGGGATGCTGCTGCGTTTGCTGCTTCTTCTCTTTCAGCCACAATCACACAGCGATGGCACCAGAGCACCGCACACTCCCCGCTCTCTGCCCACCACCACTCAGCTGGAAGGAAGAGCTGCCAACGCTCTCCAGGACAGGTAAGATTGCCCCAAGCCACCCCCACCATGGTCCGCAGCAAGCAGGAAGGTGACATGATCGGGCCAGGAAGGCAGGAGCGCTCCATCACGATGACGAGAGACGGACGGACGTGGTGAGTTGCTGGAGTCCCTCAGTCAGAGAGGCTGGGGCAGCTCGTGGGCACAGGGAGGTGCTGCTCGGTTTGTTCCTTCTCTTCTTAAAGGCCGGCAGAGACGGAATGAGAGTAGAGCCCTGCATACTCCTGGCCTCTCTGCGCTTGAGAAGTCAGCTGCAAAAGCAGTCAGCGCTCTTCAGGACGGATAAGATCACCCCAATCTATTGCAAACCACGGTCTAAATGCCCGGAAAGTGGGTGCAACGTGGCTGATCCGGGAAGGACGGCCTTGGAGTGAGGCTGGGAGAGCCTCAGGCTGGGAGGCAGGGGCTGCTCCTGGCCACAGGGGAAGGCTGCTCTCTCTTGGCTTCCTCTCTTATAGCTGGAAAGACACCCAGCGATGGGACCAGACCATGGCACACTCCTGGTCTCGCTGCCCTTGAGAGAGAACTCAGCTGGGAGGAAGAGCTGCCAATGCTCTCCAGGATAGGTAAGATCACCCCAACCCACCCCCCCCACGTTCCACAGCAAGCAGCAAGGTGACACGCTTGGGCCAGGACAGCAGGGACAGCTCCATCAGGACCATGGGACACGGACAGCCTCGGTGAGACGCTAGAGACTCTTGGGCAGAGAGGCGGGGGCTGCCCGTGCTCACAGGGGGATGCTGCTGCGTTTGCTGCTTCTTCTCTTTCAGCCAGTAACACAGCGATGGGACCAGAGCACCGCACACTCCCCGCTCTCTGCCCACCACCACTCAGCTGGAAGGAAGAGCTGCCAACGCTCTCCAGGACAGGTAAGATTGTCCCAAACCATTCCCCACTCCGGTCCACAGCAAGCAGGACGATGACACGCTCGGGAAAGGATGGCAGTGAGCTCCTTCAGCATGACAGGACACAGACAGGCTCGGTGAGACACTAGAGACTCTTGGGCAGAAAGGAAGGGGCTGCCCATGGTCACAGGAGATGTTGCTCCATTTGCTGCTTCTTCTCTTTCAGCCAGAAACACACAACGCTGGGACCAGACCACAACACTCTCCTCCCTTACTGGCCACGACCACTCAGCTGGAAGGAAGAGCTGCCAACGCTCTCCAGGACAGGTATGATTGCCCCAACCCACACCCCAGCATGATCTCACAGCAAGCAGAAGACGGACATGCTCGGGACAGGAAGGCAGTGATGCTCCATTAGGATGACTGGAGATGGACGGACGTGGTGAGATGCTGGAGACCCTCGGGCAGAGAGGCGGGGGCAGCCCGTGGTCACAGGGGGATGCTGCTCTGTTTGGTGCTTCTTCTCTTTCAGCCACAATCACACAGCGATGGGACGAGACCATAGCACACTACCCCCTCACGGCCCTCGACCACTCAGCTGGAAGGAAGAGCTGGCAACGCTCTCCAGGACAGGTAAGATTGCCCCAAACCATTCCCCACTCCAGTCCACAGCAAGCAGGACGATGACACGCTCGGACCAGGACAGCAGGGACAGCTCCATCAGAACAAGGGGACACGGACAGCCTCGGTGAGACTCTAGAGACCCTCGGGCAGAGAGGCGGGGGCTGCCCGTGCTCACAGGGCGATGCTGCTGCGTTTGGTGCTTCTTCTCTTTCAGGCAGAAACACACAGCGATGGGACCACACCATGGCACGATCCTGCCCTCTCTGCCTGTGAGAACTCAGCTGGAAGGAAGAGCTGGCAACGCTCTCCAGGACAGATAAGCAATCCTCAACCCACAGCCCACCACACTCTCATAGCTTGCCAGAGGGTGACATGGCTGGGCTATGATGGGCATCCCCTGGCCGTCAGGGAGATGTGAGATGGACGGCCCCGGGGTGAGGCTGGGAGAGCCTCGCACAGGGAGGAAGGGATGGCTTGCAGTGCTGCCAGGGGGTGGCTGCTCGGTTTTTCGCCTCCTCTCTTACAGCTGGACACGCTGCCAGTGAGGGAATGACGCCATGGCACACTCCTGGCCTCTCTCTTTCAGCACTCTGACGGAGAATTCACCACGCTCTCCAGGACAGATAAGATTGCCCCAAGCCATTCCCCTCCATGGTCTTAGAGCAGACCAGAAGATGACCTGGTTGGGCTGTGATAGGCATCTCCTGGCCGTCAGGGAGACATGAGACGGACGGCCTTGGAGTGAGGCTGGGAGAGCCTCATGCAGGAATGCAGGGGCTGCCCCTGGCCGTGGGCAGGGGCTGCTCTTTTTGTCCATTTTCCTTTCTCAGCCCATCACAGAGCCCCGAGGAGACTACGGTCTGCCACTGTCCTTTCCCTCGCCTGCCCTCTCCCTCCGCGGCCACTGACCTGAAGGCTGGAGCAGCTTTCTACAAGCACAGCCACCCAAGAAGCAGGAAGCACACAAGGACCCCGGCTCTACCCTGACGTGGTCCTACTAGCACACCAATGGGCAGCACGGCAATGGACAAAAAGAACTCGGCACAGCGCCGTGACACCCCACCCCACAGCACGTCTCTCTCAAACCATGCTCAAATAAAGGTTCTGATTCACCACCTCCTCGGCTGCTCTTTCCTGCCCTTCTTGGGGAAATCTCGGGGGGGCTTTGCCTTTTGCAGGAGGAGCGAGTGCAGCAGCCTGCGCTTCTTCAGGTGCTGGCAGCAAGAGAATTTCAAAGCAGATGACGTGTCCTAATCTAAGAGCAGCGTCTGCAGGCTTGGCTCTGCAATCCAGTTTGCTCCCTCGTTCACCAAGGGTGGACAAGGGTGGACCGACATTTCACACAAAAACCTCATCTGCTCTGATGGAACTGCTTGAGGCAATTCCCCTTCCTGACATGCACTGCGCACCCACCGTGCAGGCACCAGGGGTTGTGCTGCCCCGCTGCTGGCAGTCAAAGAGAACCATGCTTTCTAGCCGGGAAATTAAGCGCCTCTCCTAGCTTTGCTGCACATTTCTCGCATGCAGCAGCCTTGGCACTGCCGGCCATCCCAGCTCACTTTAAGCCAACCTCTTCCTACTCAGCTTGTCTACCTCCTGGTCACACACCTGACCGCCAGAAACAAACTGGGACTAATTAAAAATAAAAGCCCAGGGGATGGCACCACTTTTGCACACTCCCACTCCCACCTCTTCTGGAAGGCTCTTCCAGAAACGCCCCATGCACTGAAAAACAGCCCTGCGCTGGGAGGGAAGATGCAGCTGCAGGCACTCAGTGTCAGGGGCCTGTTGGAAGGCCGAAAGGGAAAGGTTGAGGAGATTGGGAAGTTTTGTGTGCCATCAGCACGGGGAGAAAAAGCTCCCCAGCATGCAGACTGCTCCCACTTTCCCCACAGCCCTCCTTCCCCTCACAGAGCTTTTCAGAGAGGGGGAAAATAGTGTTCCAGCCCCAAAGACGCTGACGACCAGAAATGGCAACTCACATTTCTAAACGGGGGAATTACTCCAGAAAGATGAACGAGACCCCAGTGCCGCCAAGGAAACAATGAAATGCTGCCATGGGGGACTGGGAGCAACAGATGTCAAGAACAAGATGGTCTTGTCAGGAGGAAATCCTTGGGCTTTCAGGAGACGTCTTTTCTATCACCACTTCTTTTAGGAGGCAAGAGGATAAAGGAGTGCAAAGCAAATTAACCAAGGAAAACAAACAACTGTTTGCCTTGATGGTGTTGTGGCAGTACTGGAGACTTGAGAGGGAAGCCATTGAAGTTCTCCCAGCTTTCTTTCCATTTCATAATTAATCAGTCCTTGAAGTCAACAAAGACTTTTTCTGCAGGCAAATCTACACAAAACTGCATATCAAGAGTCTTTGCCAAAAAATGCCCAGTAATTAGTGGTTTAGAGTCTAGTTTCCAGACCAGAGAAAAGAAGCTTCTTTGTCAGGTTCAAGCTCAGGAAACAAGATCTTCGTGATCTTCTCTTCAAGAGAATACTAAGTCTGGACATCAGTATTGATGGCTTCTTTAACTTAACAGAATCATAGTTGCACTCATGGACTTGAAACAAAGGAGGTGTTGGTCTGGAAGGAAGCAGAAGGTAAGTGTGAAAATTTCCAAGGATGGTGAAGAGATCTTGGACTTCCTTTGCAGTAGTCTGAACCTGGTTTGATGTAGCGAGAAGTTTTCTGCTGGCATGAAAAGCTCTGTGAAAGCAAGAAGCTGGATCCTTCCTGTTGAACGCCGGGAGTTGTCTGCATCCAGCTAGCAAAGCGTCAATACAAGCTGCAAGAGCATGTAGCCATAGTCAGGATGTGCAGCTATGAACTCCTGGGCTGCTTTTGCACTTGGGTGTGATTCATTCAGTTGTGCTGTGCTGCTCAGGTAAGTGAAAATCTCGAGCACCCACACCTCTAGCAGCAAGTGTGCAGGGGGTGGAACCACCACGTGCTGAAGAAGGGGGTTTGCCTGTCACTGCTCACAGGCCCTGTGAGTAAAGGCATGCATGCTCCCATGCACACATGGGATTAGACCTTCTGGGGGGATTGCTACAGGAAGTAGTTTCCGACTTCGGTATGTCTTGATTAGCTCTTTGTGTGCATCGAATATCATGGTTTACTAGTATTGCTGGATCTTGACTAGATAGCTCACAGATTCCTGGTTAAACACTTGTCAATAATAAATTAATCAATTGCTTCAATCCTGATTTGGGCATAAAATGTGTGAACTGCAATAGTCTTGGTGGTCTGCAAAATGCCTGCAAAAGTGAACTGGTCAAAATTTTGTCTATAGATACAAAGAAAATAACAAGTAAAGGTCTTAACTCCTCATCAGTTAACTTCTAGGAGTTGTTGAGGGATCTCAGGGAGATCCCTCTAAAGGATCTCAGGGAGAATCCTTCTAAGAGTAGGAGCTTTGTTATGAGACCTGACGATTGAAAGAACAGTCGTAGTTCATTCATTATGGTTCTTCAGTGAAATAGAAAAAGCATTACTGATGGTAATTAATAATGCACCAAGAACATTTCCTGTGAGATTCTATGCACAGTGCCACCTTCGAGAGTTTTGTGATTTTGAAATCCTTCAAAAGCAGAGTCCTGATGAAAACATTGGAAATAAAGGCGCTAATTGACTTGGAATCAGATTTGCTTTAATCAGATGACATAGCTAAAGTATGATTCAACTTCAAGATAGAACAATATTTTTGTTTCAAGAGTTTGTATGGATTTCATAAGCTCTAGTTTTCAAAATGTTCGGAGAGGTCTCAGTTGAAATATAGCTTTACAACTGCCATTTGAGATTCTCTGACTTAATTTTGATCATAAAGAGCTTTATTAAAAAGCTCGTATGCTAACTGTCCAACTTAAGCCAAGACTGTGACCTGCGTGGAGATTTTTATCATTGAGGAAATAAGACAGTGTGTTAGGCAGAGTTGATGCAATTCTGAAATAGTTGATGTTTTAAACATTTGTGCAAATCTTAAATGGTTAATTTTTAGTCATCAAGAGTTATTATTTGCAAGATTGCATCTAGGATTTTATCATTTCTTTGTTGTCTCTGACAAAGATAGTGGTGTGTCTTGAAAAGAGCATTTTTCTTTTCTTCTTATGGACGCAACTGGAAGGTGATGTTGAGTAGATTGCATAAAGACTCATTAACTCTAGCTGGTGGCCTTAGCAAGCCTTTAAGAAAATGTAAATTTCTATGGAAATAGTATTTTCTTCTTATTTTTTTCTGACAACTCACATGTTGCATAGCATCAGGGCAGAATGCTTAAGTGCTCTAATCACCCCTATTACATGGCAAATACTTTTCAAGTCTAGACACTGAGGCTTTCTCGGCCTATATACCGTATCCTGTATTTCTGTATACTGAGATGCAGGTGGGGTATCAGGTCAGCTCTGTAGCTGGCTTTGTTCTTTTTATCTAAAGTACAAAATTATATTAAACATAAAATATTTATATGTCGTTTTTATCATTATTATTATTAATATATATATATATATTTAATAGTATAATAAAATATAGACTATTATTTAAATAGTGATGGAGCTTTTGGCCAGCCCTTCATTGATATGGACTCTTCACTTCTCTATAAACCATAAATTCTAAATCTGTTTCTAAAATTAGGCAGGGAATTTTTTTCAATACAGAAAATCAGGATTTCCTGAAATAGTGCAGCCTATCCATACCAATATTATTAAGACATATTTACAGCTCCTGACAGAAAAAATACTTGGGTTTAAGGAGGTCTGTTTTTTCCTTTGTATCCTAAAATATTTGTGAATCACTTTGAAATCTTTTTAGAAAGTATAGTACTATGTGCAGCAAAGTTTTATTAGATATTTATTAGATAATCATTATTCATAACAGGTAATGAAATCCAACACATTTTTTCATCTGTGTGACTTTTTATTTGCTCATTCTACATTCAGATCATGAACACAATGAGTCCAGCAGCTCAACAGAATGAGAAATGGTAGATTTGAAATGACAGCATTGAGAAATCAAACAAGTGTCTAACTCTGCTCATGGCTGGGGATGATACAAGATATGTGGGTTCTTAATCAGTGACTTTAGAGGAATTAACTATTCTGTTATTTTTTAATTACAAATGGAAGTCCACATTTCTAAAGCTTTAGAGGGGATCAAGGGTTTTTTTTTTTTTGACTCAGTAATTGATTGTTTGCTAGAGTACATCTTCCAAAAGCTTTTTATTTTATTTTATTTTATTTTATTTTATTTTATTTTATTTTATTTTATTTTATTTTATTTTATTTTATTTTATTTTATTTTATTTTATTTTATTTTATTTTATTTTATTTTATTTTTGTTTTCAGTGATGTCTACTAGTAGCTTACCTTAACAGAGCCGTTCTTACATGGTTAATTTTACATTTAGGAGAGCCTTCTTTAGTCCCAGTGTGTCTCCAGAATATTCTGATACAGATTCTCTCAGCAGACAGCATTGTTACATAAATTTTAACATTCATATTAAATGAAAAATGTTTTTACCTTTTTATCTGATCTCATCCATTTTCTCATTACATAATGGTTATTATTAAATTTGCATTCAAATTTGGTCACGGATATTTCAGCTATGTTGTGTTGCAGATGTAACACTTAAACACAGTAACATGCTCCTCCCTGTCCATGATAGCAATGTGAAGTGTCCGTTAGATTTAATAATGTTTGCACTAGTATGTATCCCTTGATTTGTGTTATATCTGCTTCCAAAATAATTAATGTATAAGCATGTAAAAATGTGGAAATGAGAATTTTTCTCTTGGAATTTGGAATGCTCTGTACCCCTCTTGAGCCATACAGGCTCTCACTGTATGCAACTCAGTAATAATGTCTTCAACAACTGCTCAAATAATGCTGCCCAGCAAATGAACAGTCAGTTGATACCTATACCTATCAATGTAAGAATCTTTAGCACAACTGTGGTAAGTTAAGGCTATGTCAATACTGGTAAATTATAACCTCTCCCTGGCACTGGAGCTAACTAGCAGATAATGGCCTGCATCTTTGTTAGCAAACTCTCTTAGCCTCAAAAAATTGAGTGGTTGTGTTGTGCTTTTTAGGAACAGTTCCATGAACAGTGTACCTCCCAAATGTGAATTCTTGGGAGAGGAATGTGACAAAATAACTTTAGGGAAAATGCTAAGAATTTTCCTGTAAGACAAGTATGTTCTAGTGTTCAGTCATCTTCCTGGATGTTGTTTAATTCATGGGTATAGACATAATCTTCAATGCAGTTTGAAAATTACAAAATTTTGAAGAAATAAAAGGGTAGCTAGAAGGCAACAGTGTATATTAAATCAGCAGAGAAATAATTTGATATACACATTTTGAATTCTCTACATGTTTTTAACATTGGATAGATACGTGAGATGAGTGCTGATTCTTTGAAGAAAAACATGAGTTAATATAATAAATGGTGGGTCTTGTTGCAGGCTTTAAAAATTACAGTTTTATAGCCAGTATATGTATATAATGTGAGAAAGAAAAATTGCAATAGTCCTTTCTGGTCATAAAGCTTAAATGCAGATTGGAGGGTAGGTATTCGTTACTAAGGGAAACTCGTAGGAGGAAAAATATACATAGAATTCTGGAGCTGAACCACTGTAACTTGTAGGTATTCTTAAAAGGTCTTGCAGACCTTTGCATAGCAAGGGAGCTTCCTGTGGCTCCTGGGACAGTTATGACAGTAGCTGATTCTTCTTCAGCAGTCAGTTTCCCACTTGCTTACTACCTGAGAAATAAATAAGCTTGTTTCAGCAAAGTTGAACAGTGAGCTTTGTCCACAATGGCCTAAAACAGAGAAATAGGCTTGAATTCCTGTTTTGCATGTTGCTGCATTGGGCCATTAAAGGAGAAGGCCATCCCTACAAGCTGTGTATTTGCCTCTCTCTCTCAAACTGGAGAATGAAACTGCCTTGCAAGCATGAGAATGGAAGTTAAGAGGATTAGGAGAAAGTAACTAATATTTAGCAGAAAACAGCCAAAGGAAGGCCTTTTAATTGGGCAGTTAGTATAATGTTGATTACAATTTAGAAGACTAGTAATTGGAATTAACTAAAATATAATTTAAAATTTTGAAAATCTTTAAGCGAAATTGGAAAATAGGCTAGATTTTTTTCAGAGTTATGATACCGTCTCACTCAGTAAAATGCTAGCCTATTCCTTTACTTGATGGAAATCATCCTAATCTGGTCCTTTCAGTTTTGTTCATTCAGTGAATTTGAGAGAAGGCTTAAAAGGTTGGATATTAGGAAAAAAGTATTTGCTGAAAGTGTTGTGCAGCATTGGAATACGTTGTCCACGACAGTGGTTTAGTCACCATTTCTGGAGATCTTCAAGAAATGTGTAAATGTAGAACTTAGTAGCACTGTTTATTGGTTGACTTGTCAGTACTAGGTTAAAGGTTGGACTAGATGATCTTAGATGTCTTTTCCAACCTGAGAGATTCAATGATTCTATGAAAAGCAGGTATAAATATGCCAGGCACTGACTATCAAGTCTCCTGACAGTTACCAATGTAATATTGTGCTAGACATGGGCCTGAGCACAGCCTTTTGGAAGTGTAACACTGGCTGTTTTGAGTGTGTTTTAGCACATAGTGAAATTAGGTGGCACAGCTTCCTGCTATAATGTCATTATTTAATAGCTGCAATTACAACAGAGTAAGGAAGCCTGCTGTGTTCTGGGATAGGCAGTTATTCATCACAGAATCACACAGTGGTGAGTTTAGCAGGGCCCACTGGAGGCCATCTGGTCCAACCCCTCTGCCCAAGGGGGACACCCAGAGCAGGTTGCCTAGGACCGTGTTCAGGTGTGTTCTGAAGATCTCCAAGGAGGGAGACTCTGCAACATTTCTGGGCAACCTCTGGCAGTGCTCAGTCACCCGCACAGCACAGAAGTGCTTCCTGATCTTCAGAAGAAACGTCCTGCGTTTTGGTTTGTGCCCATTGCCTCTTGTCCTGGCACTTGGCACCACTGGAAACAAACTGGCTCTGACCTCTTTCACCCTCCATTAAGGGGTGAATGCCACTGATGAGATCCCCCTGAGAGCCTCCTCTTCTCAAGGCTAAAGGGTTCCATCCTGTTCTCATAGAAGCACTCCAGTCCCTTCACCGTCTTGGTGGCCCCCTGCTGGACTCTCTTCAGTATACCCAGCTCTCTCTGGGGAGCCCAGAACCGGACATAGTGCACAAGGTGTGGCCTCACCTGTGCTGGGTAAAGGGGAAGGATCACTTCTCTTGACCTCATCATATCAGAAGAAAGTTTTATACATGAATGATAACATATTTAGGACAGTACAAATCATACAGACCCATATTGTTAACCTCATTCTGTAAGGATAATGTGTTTCAGGTTCCGAAGAACTTCTAGTCTAAGAAGGCCACTGAAAAGAAACTGAACTGTTCTATTCTTCAGTATCTCAACAGTCACCAGGATACATCATTTTTGATATTACTCATGGCATACAGAATTAATTAAGTTATCCTCTTAGTGGTTGAAATTAATAATTTCACAGACATAAAGGATATATACAACCTTAAGTATCCCTTATTTTTATCTTAAGTGGAACACTGGGCCCACAGGCTTAGACAGAACTTTTGTGTAAATGGGAATTTTAGAAAGCATGGAGATTTACTTTGAATAATGTAATAAGGTTCTCACTTCAAGGCTTCTAAAGATAAAATTCGATGTACACTTGTCCTGAGTAAGCTGTGTTTTTCCTCATTTTTATATTTTTAAACTTTTTCGGAGCTGTGGAGTTTACATTTTTCTCATAATTTCAAGTATGTGCATTTTCAAACCTGTTCATTGACCAATAACTTCACAACAGTTTTGCCTGTGAATTCAATCTTCTGAGTGACAGTACCATTAATGTCTTTTGCACTGTGATTCTTGAAATTTAAATAGTCTTAATCTTGCCTTTTTTGTTTGTTTGTTTGCCATAGTTGTGTGCAGCTTATGGCACAGTGTTTGTCTGAATCTAAACTATATTTAATCTGTTAAACAAACTAAATCTTGAGTATGAACTAGAAATTATAGTCTGATATAAAGACACATGGAATTAAGTTAATAATTACTCAGAATGAATGTATATGGCACCATATGAACTGGTTATTACTCATATCGCAGAGCCAGGGAGCACTCTTCAGAATTCCATCAGAAATAACAACAGAGAAAGTAGTTTGGAAGTTTTACATCTTTATAGATCTTATTAATGGGTCAGCCACTGGGCATAGTACACAGTATTTTCATTTTTCCTATTGACATCTTCCTAAAGATTCACACACAAGGTCAAGGCTCAACTCAGAAGCCATTGGGAAGAATTGTCTTAAGTGAAAAAATTGTCTTAAGTAAAAAATTATGATGATAATGCTCTCTTCCAGTCATGAAACTTATGTTTAACACAGAAAAAGTATGAACTTGGTTCTCTTTGTATTATTTATTGTGAAACTCAGGGCCTGGACTCACAGAAGTATTGAAAGTATTTGGGTCATAACAGTCTATCATTAATTTGTGCATTTGATCACTTTAATATTCTATAATCAGGGTTTAGATTTATATTCTATAATCAGGTTAGACTTATATTAATTTATTATTTTAAAATGTGAAACATGCAAATAAAGATGCTCTTTCAGTAGGCATGTCTGGACTTTTTCCTGAGGGCACTTTCAGTGTTGTCTTCAAGATGATGCTCACAGACTATGTAGAAACCAGACTACAAGTAGTAGGTGAGTCAGAAAAGCTCAATGTGTGTACAGACAGGCCAGTGGACTAAAACACTCCAGGTCTGCATTTTCTTACTACCCTTGATGTATCTGTCCCTAAGTTAGCTTCTCAGAATCTAACTGAGAGCAGACTAGTGCTCTGAAGGCTGTTGTGTGCTCTCAGCTGAGAAGCTAAAATGCAGAGGTCTGCAGAAGCAGCCAGTTCACGTCTGTGCTCTCTAAGCCACTGTCTGCCCTGTTGGAAGTCAGTACAATAAAGCTAGTGCTTAGGTGTCATGACAGAAAGATGAAAGACAAGAAAAAAGAATGAATTATCTCAGGGTACCTGTACGCTGGCTGCAATTTCTTTCATTATCCTCTCTGTTTCTTCCATTTTCCACAGGGAGAAAATGACTTGGAGGTTAGTGATATAACATAAAGGGTCTCTGAGCCATTATCATCTCTGGGAAGATTCCAGAGCTCCTTCCTCTTATCTTGTAAAGAAGAGCAGCATAGTAGCTAGATAGGAAAGCAAAACACAGTAGTTAGTCATCCTCGATGGAACAGAAAGCTGCTGAAGAGATTATAAAGCAAATGTAGTTGTAGCTGCTGACTGTTGAGATCATTTATCCTGTATATTCAGTTTCTTCCACCTTTGGAAGCCAGAAAATGCTGACATTTAAATTTCTGACATTAAATAATTTTTGGAGTATAGCTGGCAGAGAAATGTGTTCATTCCTTCTTCCTGACATGTGCAGAAAGCTAAAATCTTCCAGGGAAGCCCTTCCTGAATTTGTAGCCCTGGGATGTAAAGTGTTGGCTTTTTGTTCACAGCCGTAGGTAGTAAATGGAAAATACAAATAATGATTTTTAGGGAAACTGTGACACTGTCTCAGGGACTGCAGTCCTCTTTTCAAAAATTAGGGAGTACTGCAGTGCCTTCAGGTCTTTTAAACAATTGCAGTTGACCATGAGATGGTGCAGTACAGGTCATCTCAAGGATTTATGGTTGTGTGCAATAGATCTTGGACTTCTTCCTAAAAGTGAAGGAACTGGATTTATTAATGATTTTACTAATGATAATTGCTTTTCATGTCAGATTGTTAAAAGCTGATCTACAAAATCTATTTTTTTTTCTAAAAATATATGAAAACAAGAGGCATTATGCAAACATTGGAATAAAAGAAGAACTCTCAACATAAATGCAAGAAGGAAGCAGATCTTAGAACCATCAAAATATGCAAGAAAAAGCTAGACAATCCAAACTGGAAAGTAAATAATGAAGGATGAAGGAGAGAAAAAAAAAAAAAAAAAAAAAAAAAGATGATGATGTGAGAATCCTGAATATTCATTGGTGTTTTCTATTTTTCAGGATATATATACATATACATATATATTTTTTCCTACCAAAAATAATGTATGTTGACAGCATTTCAAGGAAAGGATCATTCCTTTTTTGTTATTATGGAGAAATGGACTAGGGTTTTCTGTGATTGCATGCAGCTACCAGCAAACTGTGCTTAAGAGAAAGGAGTATGGGTCTGAACAATACATTACAATGAATGAAACAGCAGCACTAATCAGCAGAATAACTTAGTAGAAATTTTGGCTAGGGTAAAACACCTTCCAAGTGTTTTATGACTTCCGAATTCTCTGGATTCTGATATCACCCCCCTGGAAAGTGATCTGACCCAGTTTTGGGAGTGGGTCAAATGCCTTATGCAGCTGTGATGATGGTTTAGAGTCCAAGTCCTGGCATAACCCTGTCTGTAATTTGTGTGCTTCTACAGGAAAGATCCATGTGAGGTCACTTCAGTGCTAGGAGTCTGCTAGTGCCTTTCCCTAGCTCTCCCAAGGGTCATACAGATGGCTAAGTACAGAAACTGTAAAAAGACAAAAAGAGTGTATGTGGGTTTACTATGAAGACCCAGGAGATGGGTTTCATTAAGTATCAATCACAAGTACTTTGGGAAGGTGTGGAATGTGGAAGGACAGCTCCACTGTTCCTCTGAAAACAGTGAGAATTCTACTAGTTTTGGGATTGACTCTGTGGAAGGATTGTATGTATAAGCATTCTTCATTTTGGAGGGCCTCAATTCCACAGCTCATCATGCTGTGATGAATAATTAGAAGTGTTTTTGTGCTTCCTTCTAAGTGACAAGTCCCTTCCCATAACTAGGCACCAGTCTGTCTTGTGGGGACAGAAGTACAGGCATGGGAATGGAGTACTTAATGTCTTTTTTTTTTTTCTTTTTTTTTTTTCTTTTTCTTTTTTTTTTTCTTTTTCTTTTTCTTTTGCTAATGCATCTAGCTTTATATCAATACTAGTTTATGATTGATTAGGGCTTGGTATTTTCAACAAAGAGCATCAATTAATTTTTGCGGAGCTCAATAAAAGCATGTTAGTACATCCACACATATGTCCTACTAGGTATGCAATATAATATGCAATGCAATTAGCTGTGGGGCAGTGATGATTAAGCAGCATAGCATCTTTCTTCCAAATTGTAAGCTGCTGTTTATTATTTCTGGGACTGCAGTTCTCTTTCCTCAGTCTGATTCATTCTGAGTCATACAAAACACGTCCTCATTGAAATGGGGTGCACAGCAGCGAAGGCTGTCGTGCTAGTTCTGCACCATTAGGTAATTGTTTGAGTCTTTCTGGTGGAGATGTCTGTTATATGGGCAGCACAAAAGACTAGGAGAATGTGGGCGTCTGGTGGGAGGATTCAATGTTAGAGGAAAAATACCTACTGAAAAAACTTCAGCTTGAGCTTGCTTATTACAACTAACCGATATTCCTATTTAAAAATATTTGCAGAAAGTATTTCAAGGTTTGAAAATAATTGTTCATATGCAGAACTAATCCTTTTTAATACAGTGAAGAGAACAGTGAAGATTCACCTGTCTGGGGGTAAATTTTGTGCCCAGTTGTGATATCGCACCAACTCTTGTGACAGACATTAAAGAAATGGTGTTTGAAAATGCGTCTCAGAAATGGGAAAGTGCTTGTTAGAAATGTTGTGGACTTTTATGGGTTAACTCACAGTCTTGTTGGTAATGTAACACAGCAACTGTTATTCTTTGTTTTTAATCCTTCAGTCTCACTTGGTGAGAAATTTAACAGGGTGTATTCTCATTTATGAATAGGGTTACCCTCCTTGTGTGAAAAGTAGAATTTGAAGCAGATAGCACTACAGTAAATATATTTAAAATTGATTTTCTCATCTACTGAGCAGAATTCAAAAGCTGTTTACTCAGAAATTGGCAGCCTACTCCTCCACTACTTGGAGAGATATCAGATTAAAAAAAGCAGCCACCAAGGATAGTACATCAGAAATGACGTATATAGTCACAAAGGGAGGTATTTATACAGGGATGAGGCACTTCCCTCCCCCATGCTGTGAGTAAGTCAAGAAGGAACATTATGGATAGCTGAAAAAATCATCCTGCTCTCATCTTGCTGATGAGAGAAGAAGAAAATGTCTGGATAGTTGATTTGGAGTAAGAAGGATAACAACAGAATGGCTGACATGGAATATGCTTTATTTTTAAAGCCTTGGTTGAAGTACAGTTGATTTGCTTTGGTAGTAGCCAGGGACTTCAGAGACTTACTTTAGATAGAAAAATGAATTGAAATCCATGAACAACATTAGGGGAAAGCTGCTGTATTAATTCAACCAGAATCAAACCAAATAAACAAACAACACAACAGAACATATCATTCTTAAAGAAAATATTTAAAATAGAAGTAAAGAGTATTAACGATATTCCTACATCCAAAATCAAGTACTATATAAAGATTAAATTTGTAAGCTTGTTGTTTTACCTGTAATACATCCCCTACTTATTTTAAATACATTTAATCATTTTTTGCTTTGAGATACCTTCCATGGCTGTGAATTAGAAGAGTGTCTTTTTAACTGTATAGCTTTCAGTAAAATCCATTATCAGTTCTTTGTTTGAATTCAGTTCACATCTTCTTCTCATAGGCTATAAAGAGGTTCAATCTGTTCCAGAACAGTAATCACAGTCCATTAAACTCTGTTCCCTGTAGTCTTTGTTCCCAGTTACATGTGATACTGTAATTGCGTGTGTGTGAGAGGGAAAAAATCTTTAAGCAGCCTTGCAAAATTGTTGTGAAGATTTGCCGGTCCAGGCAAAACATATGCTTGCCTTCCCTTTGCAGTGATGGCAATTTCACTGCAAAATCTGAAAGCATTTCACTTGCCCAATTAAACAAAACAAAACAAACCCAACAAACAAACAAGAAGATGCAACCACGAGGGGCAGATTTTTGCAAAACTGTATCTGGAAAAGCTCTTCATATATTAACTCGTTAATGTTCTTGATCACCAACTTAATCTGCATGCCATGAAGAGAGGTCAGAGAAAAATATCCTTCCATGGTAACCTCAGAGATAATGGAGTTCATGATCTCAAAGGTTGTTTCTGTGCAGCCTGGTATTTTTTTCTGCCACATCAAACCTGTTTTGAACAGTTTTAACTTCATTGATTTCAGCAGGGAAGATCATAAATCTAATGTGACATCACAAGCTTATTGACAGACTAAAGTTAAATAATAAATACAGTAATAAAAGGTATTAGATTAAAGCTGCAGCCCTATGTGGTTTCCAATGTGTTTTCTGTGTCGAGGGATGAAGCTTCTCAAAAATGGATGTCTGTTGAGCCTGTCTGATCACAGCAGTTGAGAGAAATGCAGCAGAAGTAATTCATTCTCTTTCTGTTAACAGAATTCTCAAACAAGTGGTGTGTACCGTGGAGAGCTTCAGAGAAGGTAGGGTGTTTTGTGTTTTATTTATCTATGTAAGATAAGTATGTTCCAATGAAGAATATTGACAGAATGAGTTTCACCAGAAGTGTGATTAATCTGATTAGCATTTTGGCCCCAGCTAATTAATATATTTGACTTGAAATGAGGAAGTTATTTTGATAGAATAGTTCAATGGGATACTCAGATACATTTAAAATTTTTGGTTATTTTGCTGAAGTAATACTGATGTGTTCTGCAGTTAACAGGCTCAGAGCTATAATAGGCTCCAAAGCTCATGCAGTGTGGCTGGAGGTCTTCAGAGTTTTGGTCTTTTGTGTATGCTGCTTTCTCCACAACCTACTGGATAGTAAATTCATGCAGTGTTGTTCCATTCAGCATTAATTTATTTTTCTTCTTTTAACCCTAAAGGAGAAAATACTCATGGTTTAGTGGAAAAATCATTGCAGCACGTTTCAAGAGTTCTGATGCTGGATGGTAAGATGCTGGTTGGGAGACCACCCAGGGCTTCCTTTTCCTGCATTACTAGTTTTCTGGATTTCAAAGGCATGTAGCCTGTTTATTTCAAAGCACCAGGATGTCCTTGGGGTTAGTGTTGTAGCTTCTCTTGAGGAATATTGGCCACTACAGAATAAGCTTCTGAAAATAATACATGGGAAGTTGCCATAGGTGTTTCTGTTTTTATACAAACAAGCACAATCAAACCACAGTATCCACCTGTTCTTTTATTACCAAACTAAAAGCTTTACTGTTGTTTTCTAAAAAGAATGAATACTTGCTAGCAAGCTATTATTCCTGAGGAAACATACAGAAATATGCAGTGTGCATGCATGGAGGAAAGACAAAGATTTGGTGAGGAAAAATATTTCTATTTTCCGTATTCAAAGCTTCATTCTGTAACAAAAGAGAAAATACTATTTTATCAAAATATTTTGATGGTGTCCTTTTAAATGTAAGCTTTGATTTGAAAGCAGTTAATTTGCAGCATGATTTGACTGTGAAACAGACACAGTAATTGTCTGGCCTGTTCTTTTTTCTGTAATAACAAATTAGTTTAATTAGAAATTAAATAGCAACTTGAAACCATCTATCCTTCATACGTATTTGGATGACATGAAAGAGATCTAGAGTTGAAAAAAAAAAAGTGTGTTACACAGTGGGCAGGTGAAGTTTGTTCTGGGGGATTTCATTTAGTGGTTCTGGGGACATAACTTATGAAAGACAGAGGAACAAGCTGGTTTACATTCTCTTAGAAAATATATTTCAGACAGGAAATGTAAACTTCTATATATGGTAATGAATAGGAAAGAGGACACTGTTAAAAAGATCTGCTTACAGTGTTGTTGTGTAGCATCTGAGCATGATCTTAAAATACTATAGATCTGAAATATTTCATACTACTTTCTTGTGCAATTAATGAGGCATTGTCCTGGACAAAGAGGAAATGCATGTGCTATGTGGATCAACCTTTTTGTCTGTGGAAATGTAATACACTTGGCATATAGCATTGTAGCATGCATATGTATACTTTTTGTAACAAAGCACTAGCAGGCGAAGGTTAAAAGCCAATCTCACATAACTCCCATCGAGATGAACTTCTGATTTTAGATTGGTTTGGATGTGAGCCAGTGAAAACTATACATGTATTAAATTTTCAGTTCTGTACCTTAAAATTATAGAAAACAAAACAAAATAAAACAAAACAAAACTAAGGAAGACTGCATATGTATGTACTGGATATTCGAGACAGCTGTATTAAATTTGACATTGAAAGTATTCCTTCATTGCAAAAATGTGGAATTAGGGAAAATTGTAAGAGAATCTTCCTGACAAACAGTTCCAGAAATACCAGAAAAAAAATACAAAGCTTACCCTCCTCTTTGTTACTGTCCTAGAGGTAAATAATACTGACATCTTGAATATCAAAGCTCCCTTTTTAAAAAATCTCTTTCATGTTATTCCTTTATGCACATGAACAGAAATGAACGCATGAATGCAACCACTTTCCTGGGCAGCCTATTCCAATGCTTCACAACCCTTTCAGTGACAAAATTTTTTCAAACATCCAACATAACCCTCCCTTGGTGCAACTTGAGGCTATTTCCTCATGTCCTGTTGCTTGTTGCTTGAACAAAGTACAACAAAAATAGCACAACAAAAATAGTACAACAAAATCTAATACAACAAAATCTTGAATTGTAAGTCCTGTTCCTTATAACACTACCATATAGCAGCATAACATTTTCTTCAGTCAGTCAAGTTACACATCAATTTGTACTACTGTGTGCTGTTTTTTGTTTACCAAGCAAATAGAATATGATAAGCACATAATAAAATGTACCATATATAGCGAACTATCCCCTCTGGTAAAGAAGTTCCCATTCATTTAGGACTTTCAGTATAGTATTTGGGAGTGTTGCTCAAAATATTAGAATTGCCCAAAATTTCCTTTAATAAGTCTTGCTCATCATTTCTGTCAATATTGTTTGGCATGAAATTTTTCCAACAGATGTTTTACTTCAGTATTATATTTATTTTCAGCCATTCTTAGGGATAGAGAAAAAGTGCCTTTTTTGTTTGCATCAACAGGGCCAGTGGCCAGTCACAGTTGTGGCTAGGCTGAAGAGCAATACTCCTACAACGACGTGATCAGGAACTGAAGGACTATCACTGAGCTGAAATGGAGCTTCTGGACCCATGTGCCTGGTGAAGATCCCATCTGAGGCTGGTCATGGCAGTTAAGGCTTATTAGTGCCCACAGTATCATGACATAAAGAATCATGACACTAGAATGAAAGACAGAACATATGGGACATTGTCTGGTGAACCTGGATGGGGCGTATCTCATTTTGAAGATACTACAGGTACTACAGTCTACTGTACATATATACTACATAAGATACTACAGGTACTACAGGTACTACAGTCTATAATTACAGGTTCACCTTCTATTTTTTCCAGATAATGGGTGATATTGTGTAATAGATGGAGACTGTTGTTTTTAGGATCCTGTCTCATTTATTGCATGAATTGAGTATTTCACAGTTAATGTTGCATGGGAGCATAGAAAGTGAACAGAAAATCATGAAAATAAGCTTTCTATCATCTGCATGAGTAGATGCATTTCAAATACTGTAAACAGCCTTGTACGGGTATCTCAAATATTTTACAGTGTAGCGCTAGGCACCTATGTTTAGGTAACCAAATTAGGACCTTAATTTACACTTCGATATCAAAGTAGGAACTACACACACACACAAAGAAATAGTACTGTTTTGGACATCAGAGAAAGGCTGGAATGGAATGATATAAATTAGATTTAGGGTCTTGCACTGAACAAAGTAGATAGAGACAAACAGATGATTGCTAAATAAGCATAAGCCATTCAGTGTGGAATGAAATAGGTATTCCATATGAGAAACAGCAGAATAAGAATGTAATGGTTTATCTTCATACAAAGATTCAAATCAAGCTTGCATAAACATTACAGACCTGCATTTTCAATCCTTTGTTTTTGAGTCTTTTACTCCTCTAATACTTTTTTCATGGAATCAGACAACATATAGTGAGAGAGAATTTATGTTTCTTTACTCTGTTAACAAATTTGCATCAGAGTTAAGTACTTTACTTCTTACAAGGACAAGACACCATGGGCGCATACTGGAACAGAGGAGATTCCCTCTGAATATCAGGAAGCACTTCTGTACTGTGTGGGTGACAACATATGGGAAAAGGTTGTCCAGAGAGGTTGTAGAGTTTCCCTCCTTTTAGATCTTCAAAAGCAACCTGGACGTGGTCCTGGGCAACCTGCTCTGGGTGCCCCTGCTTGGGCAAGGGTTTGAACCAGATGGCCTCCAAGGTCCCCGCCACCCTCAGCCTTTCTGTGATCCTGTGGTTCTGGCACAATCAAAAATGATGTTGACGACTGAGATTTGTGTGGTGAGGAAAAACCCTAAATATATCATTCAAAAATATACATATCTAAGTGTTTCAATCAGTACCATAAAGTGACAATTACTGTAAATACCAAACTGTGTAAAACATATAAATAACAACATACAACCACTTAAGATTAGAAAATGCAGCAGGTGTATAATAGTTGGGAAATTCTGTATTGTAAAAAAATACCAGCTTACACATATACAAAAGTTAAGATTTTAGTTTACCAATACTGACCCAGGTAGTCAGCACTGCTGTCTGCATTCCGGTCAGCTGTGAAGAAAGGGTGACTGTGTGTGACATTTATTCTCCTGTCTCAATTCTCAGGCCACCCAAGTTTCCATTTGCCTTGGGGTCCAGATGGGGAAGTAGTGGTCCAACTGTGACAGCTGCTGTGGAGTTGCTGTTGGCAGCTGGAAAATTCTGCGGCACTGAGGGACATAAGCTTTCCAGACATACATTTTTGACAGCCAGACTGTCAAATACCCTCTTATCTTCCCCCTACACTGAGAGGAAAAGGCCATATGAAAAATTATGTCAACTATAGAGTAAATAAGGATTCCACTTAAACTCTGAAATTTCTAGTTAGCTGCTAGTTAAGCATTCGGGATGGTCTTTGCTTCTCTAGTGGTATAATACATGAAGTCTGATCCACAAAACATGTCAGAAGTAGTAGTTTTTTTTGTGTGTGTTTGTTTTTGTTGTTGTGTGTATTTACTTATTTTTTTTTGGCAATGTGACAATATTTTGGAATTATAAACATGATTCGGTATGGATTACAAATAAAATGTTAATTTGAGTCTCCAATCCTTTCTTTATTTCTCTCTCTGCTTTCCCCCCTTTTCTCACTTATTTTTGGTTGGAAATCAAAAGGAGAGACCAGAATGCTAAAAGCTTTTCTCTCAGCAGTGTGTGTATATACTTGTGTGTGTTATGAAAGCCTGCACTGATTGCAGCAGCAGGAGCCAGCTTCAGGGAACAAAAGCTGTTTTCTCTCCCTGCCATTTCCTGTTCAGAAATTAATCTTGCGTGTGTGTGTGAATGCGTACACATACACACACACACACACACACACACTTTTTGAAACATAATGGGGGCTGGAATTCACTTTATCAATGTGTTCCCCATATTCCTCATAACTCTGTGTGAGCTAATCTCTGTTGTAATACACAGGGTGCAACTTTTATTTTTAATATGCTCTTGATTTTGTGTTTCAGTAAACCTAAAAGAGCTTATTTATTTATTTATTTATTTATTTATTTATTTATTTATTTTGTCATACAACATCTTTTATTCTAATCCAGCAAATCATTGGTCCTTTCCAGAGAGAAAAGGATCATGTTCCTTCTTTTGTAATTGAAGGTGTGTAACATAGGGCTTCTGATTGACAGACCAGAATGGGAAAGTTGAGGTACAGGTGCATTTAGTCAGCCCATCCGTTATCAGGGGAAAACTGGAGAAGAACATCAGAATGAGACTTTAGAAATGTGAATTATATGAGTTGTGGCAGTGTCCAGATCAAGTGGCAGCACAAAATTTTCTGTCTTAAAAGGCTGTATACAAAAATTGGAAACATGTCAATTATAGCTATTTTCAAAAACTACAGTCATGCTGACACTTTCAGCCACTTTTAAACCTGTGCTTCTTAAGTTAATGTAAGGGGAGAAAATGTTGTGTTTGCTAGAAGACATTGGCATTTATGGACATTAAAGTGAAGTACCAAGTGCTTATTTCTTGGTCATGCAAATTCAGCATGGTTTTTTATCTGAAGTCTTGGTCCATATTCAGAGTGAATGGCTACAGTTTCAACCAATGAATTTAGAATTTCTTCCTTTACAGGTACAGTCTCGGTTAAAATATAAATGTAATGGGTGGTGTTTGAGAAAAATACCCAGTAGTAACTGAAGGACATTGTCATCTGAATTCTGGGCAGGATAATAGTGTGTTGGTGTCATTTCTGCTTCTCATTACTGACATATGCAAATGCTTCATGGAAGTCTTAGTTGGCATTTCTACCTTCCACGACAACATCTGAGAGATACTTATTAACTCCCTGAACTGTAACAGCCTGTACTTCCTAAAGGTTTCTTTTGTCACTTTAACTCTGATGTTCCTGATGTGAAGGAAGAGGTAAGAAGGGAAAAAAAAGTGGTCAACACACCAGAAGATTCTTCTTGCTTTAAGTGGAATAAGAAAAAAGGTCGTAAATTTATACTAGCCAGGGGACTAGTGCTACTTTCAGCCTTTCTTGTGATATTACTGGTGCTTGAAATCCACCCACAAACTACAGACCTGTCATGCACCTTTTTATTTTTCCTTTTGCTAGTGGAAGGAAAATGATAACTGAATGCTAACTAATGAAAACTCTAATATTAACATTGAGAAATGAAGTGTTGTAATGATGTTTGGTGGGAATTAATTTGTTATTTTCCAGTTGGGTTTAGGATGAAACTGTCAGCCACTCTTCAGTCAAATCAACATTACAACCCAGTGTCTAATATCTTTCTTACAACCAGCTGTTGGAAGCAATGTCTCTTTTTGGGCCTCAGTTGTCAGCTTCTGCAGAGTATGGAGACAATTAACTGATGGTTTCCTGGCTGGAGAAATTAAATTAATTATTGAATGCATGTTTAGGAAGGTTTTTATTTATTTTCTAGCATGTCACATACACTTATCTGTGACCAGTCTTCTATCTGATAGGAATTCAAATACATTAACAAGAAAAAAATAAACATTATACTGAGGTTCTGTAATTACAAAACACATCTCATGTTGTATGTATCAAGCTATTCTCTTCCCTCCCTGTCTTAAATAGAAATTTGCAAAAATTATAATAATGCAAATTTTTAGTAGTACTAATTTTTAGTTGTACTTTGGAAAGAATTGGAATTCTTATATCCTGCTCAGGACAGTTTAACTTAAATATATGCTTAAAGTTATACCTGGAACTTTGGTGAATAGGGATCAGACTTATACATGTACTTAAATATGTTCTTTGACTGGAATCCTTGCTATATTTTGTCATGTCTGCCTTTTTCAACATGTTGTTTATTTAATTTTGACCCATATTTAAAATGAAGTAGTCCCTGACAGTGTGCTTCTCTGATTAGCATTAGGTGATAACTTTAATTTTAGAAAGATATGTGGAAGGCAGTATGAGGCAGTATGAGCAGTAAGGATGCATGAAAAGCAAGTAAAGCATAATACCGTGAGATAGTAGAAATTTAGGTTAACAGTTAACTGGGAGGGGCTCCAACTCTTGAGGGTAGAGAGGCCTTGCAGAGAGATCTTGACAGATGAGAGCATCACACGTGCTGTTTAACAAGAGCAAGTGCCAGATCTTGTACCTAGGATGGGGCAACCCTGAATATATATACGTACAGTTAGGAGCATGAGAGGCTTCATGGCTCCGCTCTGCACTGGTGCAGTCTCACCGCGAGCACTGTGTACAGTTTTGGGTGCCACAGTATAAGAAGTACATAAAACTATTAGAGTGTCCAAAGAAGGGCTACAAAGATGGTGAAGGGTCTAGAGGGCAAGATGTATGAGGAGCAGCTGAGGTCCTTTGGTTTGCTCAGCCCCGAGCAGAGCAGGCTGAGGGGAGGCCTCATGGCGGCCTGCAGCTCCCTCACGAGGGGAGCGGAGGGGCAGGCGCTGAGCTCTGCTCTCTGGGGACAGTGACAGGACCCGAGGGAACGGCATGGAGCTGGGACAGGGGAGGGTCAGGCTGGGGGGTTAGGGAAAGGGTCTGCACCCAGAGGGTGGTCAGGCACTGGGACAGGCTTCCCAGGGCAGTCAGTGGTCATGGCACTGAGACTACTGGAGTTCAAGAAGTGTGTGGACAATGCTCTCAGACACATGGTTTGGATTTTTGGGTGGTCTTCTGGGGACCCAGGAGCTGGACTCAATAATCCTTGTGGGTTCCTTTTGACTCAGGATATTTTATGACTCTATGATAACTGGCGAGGTACCAAATTGGAGGTAGAATGAAAATATATTTAGAATTGCTGGAGTTGAGATACACATTAAGTTTTGCAGCTTCTAATATTTCTTACATTTCCTTTGTGTTTTCAGTTGCAATAGTAAAAGTATTTGTAGCTCACACCAGTTATAAATCTAGCAGAAAAAGGTTTTTAGTTATTTTTGAATGTCTGTATGTGAATATAGTTATTACAAATATATAGAATAACATATAAGTGTATTAACATGCTTAAAATTAAGCATGAAGTTTTTTAGTTTATTAGATTCTGCCATATATCAAAATGCATTTTAAAAACTTGAAAATATCTATGTGTCAGGAAGAGGAAGAGCAGAGATGTATTTTATTTTGTTCATTTTATCCATAAAAAAATAATAATCTCATGAGTTGAGTTGCTGGTAGGACTTGAAGCTGACATGGTTAGTCTTGCTTACTTCTTTATTTATGCATGACATTGATCTATGCTTGGAAGCTTTATTTTAGTCCACTATTTTTAGTTGGTTTGAGTTGGATTTTGCCTAATAGCAGGATGAATATTTATCTATGAAAGTGCTTCCATTGTAATCCAGTCTTCTGCAGTCCATTACTGCATCTGACTTATTCAAACATCTCTTTTTGATGATGTGGACATCAACTCTATCATTCCCAGGATTCTTCTTCGTGTCTCCTGTCAAGGTGCACTAGCAATAGTCTGTTTAGATGCATTAGTGTGTATTAATTTTCAGACATACTACATATATTGCCGTATAGCTTTGTTAGAATTAATCCCAAAGTTTACTATTTGGTTTTAGATTTCTTTTTGGCATGTCCATATTTTAAAAACCAGGCTCTGTTTTTGTTGTTGTTGTTTTTTCTGTTTTTTAAATTTTTATGAAGCATTTTCCAAGCACATTGGATCAGCTCGTTTGTCAGGTATCTCTGAAATATAAACAGGCTTACACAGTCCCAGATTTGAAATATTTGAATAAGTATGGCTTGACAGGGAAATTTGATTATTCCAACATCTTACTGACAAGGAGTAAAATATCTGTCTCCTGCATAATTAAATTTTTCTCCTTTTCTTCTTCTTCTTTTTTTTTTCCTTTTTTTTTTTTTCCCCTTTTAGTAGTTGCTATTGTCTTGCAGATTAACAGAGAAAGAAACTGCAATATAAATCATATTACTTCTTTGAAGGTAAGAAAATGTATTTTAACTATCATATATTTTGCTTTTAACAGGTTCACATCTTTTTTCTTTGCTCTAGATTTCTCTTTTCATTTTTATTTTCCTTTTTCCTTTTTTTCTCTTTCTCTTTCTCTTTCTCTTTCTCTTTCTCTTTCTCTTTCTCTTTCTCTTTCTCTTTCTCTTTCTCTTTCTCTTTCTCTTTCTCTTTCTCTTTCTCTTTCTCTTTCTCTTTCTCTTTCTCTTTCTCTTTCTCTTTCTCTTCTCTTTATTATATATTTAGTCCAGAATAAATGCTGAACTGTGTAATTGCTTTTGCTAGTTCGATCTAGTTTTATTGCTGTAAAAACATATCCTGACCAATTGGAGAAAGCTGTTAAGAACTAGCCAACCTGCTGAAAACAAAACAAAACAAAACAAAACAAAACAAACAAACTAGCAAGTCTACCAGAAAAAAACAAAACAATGCAATACAATACAAACAAACAAACAAAAACAACAAACAAAGACAGAAAGTGACAAACAAGTGCCATATAAAATCATTTAAGATTTTACAGTTTTGATAGAAGCACATGTTTCTTCTTTCTGTGTTATGTTCCTCTTCTCAATGACTAGATTGTAATTTTGGGGGAACTTCTTATAAACAATATAACAGGTTGTATATTGCTTTTATTTCTACCAAGCAAATTGTTTGCTGGACTTTGTCATGTTACTTGTGTTGATTTTAAATTGATTTTTATAGTGAATGGGGTAAAACCAAGTTAACCTGAATCAATCTGAGGCTCAAGCTTTCAGAGAGAAATAAACTGAGAAATTGCAAAGTGCTGAGGATGCTACTTCACGCAGAAGAAGGAATGTCTAGAGGAAGGCTGACTTAGGTTATAAAGTTGTATTTGTTCAATAGTTACATTTTTGGAATATTGGGTGAAGAGACATATTCTCTTACCATGTGTTGGAAGATGCTGTGCTCTGTACTTGGCATGCCAGCATCTTGACCTGTGCATGCAACTCTTGCCATTGTGTAATGGCAGAGGTCCTAATGACCTGCTCATTAGGCAGTGTATGGCCCAGTTCTCTTCCAGCCAGCCCTTGCATGCAGGCCTCCTCCCTCCCACTCCTGGAAAGGATGGGAGTGAGTCAGAAAAGATCTGACAGGTGATGCATGCCTGAGTCATGCCCCAGTTTGGCCTGAGAAGTGGCAAAGTTCTACATGCAGACCTGCAGTTCTGGGGAGTGCTTCCATGTCCTGCACCTTTTTATAGCCTATTATGTGATAAGGATAATGCTTTGCATTTTTCCTAGTCCCATCCAGTATGCACTTGATATTTCAGGTTTTGCTACATGGTTTGCATGTTTTATTATTCACTATTTTGCAAGTGGTATCCTTGTGCACACTTCTGAGCAAACAAATTGGATTCTATTGTTAGATTGGCTGGAGAAATGTTTTGTACCAAAAAATGCCAGTCCTTGCATTTAATTTCTGTAGACATAGAATTGCATGCCTTGCAAAAGAGACATTTCACAGCATGGTGTCTGTGTATCATGTTGCATGTCAGATGACTGGTTTACCTTTAACAGGGTGTTAATAATGCAGAAGGGAAGAGGTAAGTCAGCTAATGAAGGAGTGCTCATAAAAGGTACTCACATATTAATGTGCAGCTAGTAGAGAAATAGTGTGTTAACCAGTTGTAACGGAAAGTGTGGGCCTAGTTTTATGTTTCTGGTTCTGATGTTGTTATAAACTTGACTGGAGTCTAGCTTGGATACAGATAGAAATGAAGACCACCTTTGGAGAGAAAAATGGCCACTGATTTACTTATGCATTCACTTCCATATTAAGATGACTAAAAACGGTACATGTTAGAGAATTAATCTAACTAGGGAAATTTTTACTATATTTAATATTTGTTAGTTTGTTTGACTGAGAGAGAGTCAAGACAATTTTCACTCAGAAAAATCTAGTTATGGTACATTGCAACTGCTGCTATTTTTACTAGGCTTTTTAATATATTTATTTTGTCCAGATCCTGAAGAAGATATCAAAATCTTTTTTTTTTTTGGAGAATTTAATATTCTACTTGGATTTGTACTAAGTATTTCCTGAGTACAGAAAGAAGGGTATTGATTTTTGCAGCCTGTCAGACTGTTAGAATGTCTTTCATTCTTTAATGCATTTCTGCCATGGGTACAAAAAAATAAACTGTTGGGAAGCTGATGTTTTAAAATATTACATCTACCTACTATTTTCATATAATCTTTCTATGAAACTATTATTTTTTAAATATAAAGTATGTTCATTCCTTTGTCTGTGTTGGGTCCCTGTCTTAGATGAATCCAGTCATGCAGTCTTTTCTCCAGTTCTACTTCTGCAGTGTTCTTTCAGATGAAACTGAGACTGGGTCCCAACCTTTGTAGAATAAGCCAAGAAGAGAAATGAGAGAGAAATCAGTTCTATAAAAGCAGCAAGTTCTTCCAATTCTCTAAATATGTCCCACAAGCTACCATGCTAGTTACTATTTATCACTTTTTAGGATGCTTCTTGGCATGCTGAACTGTGGCACAGAGTGCAGTTACTTCTGATGACATTGGCAGTGTGCATCACTAGATGATGACAGGCAGTGGTACCAACAAGAGGAAGGCACACTAAGAAGAAGTTAAGAAAGTTTGACATAATTTGCTTCATTGTAAACACTCCTGCTTTGGATGGAAAAAAGAAATGTTTATTTACCTTTTTGTGAAGATGCTTCTACAGAAAAACAAATCCCGTGGCCAAGAAAGGAGAACAAATTTGTATGTCTTTCAGATTGCATAAATTATAGAATAAAACCAACTCAAAATTACATTTTTGAGAAGCACCTGCAGATATGGAAGCTTCCCTGCTTCCCAGTATAAATGACCCAATCAAAATACTTATTGCAAAGAAAAGCACTTAAATTTTCCAGATCAGTAGCTATATCTTTGGCAGTTCCATTTCTGCTGCCCAATGTGTTTGGGCATAACAGCCTATCTGTTGTTAATGATTCTGGTTTTATGTCTACAATTATCTTTTTGTCTTTATTTCTTTATTTCTTTATTTACTTTGTGTGTGTGTGTGTGTGTGTGTGTGTGTGCGCTGTATGTTCTTCTATACATTCCCCTTGTTTATCAGAGCTCTGTGTTTTCATTACATGTGTGCAAATTCAAGTTACATAGATTGTTAAAATTGAGTTTCTATTTATAAAGACCTTTTTGTCTTAGTCTGATACCTGTTTTTCTAGTTTTTTCATTTTTATCTACCAAATTGGAAAGGTGGACAGCAGCTTCCTCAAGAACTGACAAACTCATTTGTTGTCTTTTCTATTAATATAGTGGGTGACAATTTGTGAGATGATGCTAAGAATCATCTAAAGGATTTTTTTTTTTTAAAGTGTACAAAATTATGCTTATTACCCACTTATGGAGGAGGCTTTACAAGATGAAGTGTTTTGAGCAGGACAGAGAATGAAATCAGCCTGTCTGATGGCAGAATAACATGCCAGAATGTAGCTGTTATTATTTGATGGGCTTTGGCTTACATCCATGAGAACAAAGTATGTGATATAGAGTCCTACAGGCAAGGATTTTCCAGATGTTGGTGCTGCAAGGGGAGAGCCTTTCTGTAATACTTTCAGAAGCCAACAGAAGAGTTTGACAGTATTTTCACATTCTTGGTCAATGAAGTGGCAATGAAATTTTGAATTTAACATCCAGATGATACTAAGAAGTCAGATGCAGCCTATGCCAGCATAGGCTTTCAACCCTCATGTCTAACAGTACTGTCAGAGGTTTGGGAATGAGCATCACACAAACCGAAAGTGCAAGAATAAATTTTTAGGAAGGAAAAAAAACAGCACTTTTTCATGTTTTATCTATTTATGACACCAGAAGAAAGCAGCATATGCAATAAACTGTATGAATTTTCATAGTATTATCTTTCTTTCGAGGGAACAAAACACCCATGCTTTGTTAGTATAAACATGTATCTTGTTCTTTAGGAACAATTTATTTTAATATGAAGCACATCATTTGTGAGATGGAGTCAGATTAAAGCCATTAAGTCTTGCCCGAGCTCATGTAGGATATATGTGTTTTACACTTAAATGACAATTTTTTACAGTGTATATTTTCTACATGTACTGTATGTATTTCTTTTCAGTTTCAATTTCACTATCATCACACCATTGCCTTTTTGCTCACCAGTGTTTGCTCCTGAGTAATAGCAAGAGCCTAGAAGGCTTGGTGCAAACCATGGCTTAACACTCACTGAAGGAGGGGAATTATTTCTCAAATCCTTTAATCAGCAAGTTTATTGCCTATTAAAAAAGAAGACACTCTGTTGAGTTTAACAAATTTGACAGCCACTGCTAAAGCAGCTGGTCTGTCTGTTTGGAAAAGGTCACTGTAAAAGCATCAGTATGATGATGCTTTAGTATAGATGTCAGCTGTCATGGAGTGGACTGTGTCCATGCTGTTGAATTCATTTACCTGTCAAACCAGGAGAGTTATATCCAAACTACCTTCTAGGAACCTGTGCTAGTTCAGAGCCATTGTTGTCCGAGAAAGTGCTGGTTGTCTCAAGCCCAGGCACATTCTAGCAACTGAATGGATGGCCAAATTCCAGCAACATTGCCTAGCACTATTTAGTCAACTTACAAATATGTATGCTTATTCCATTCAGACCTGCAACCTGACTGGCCTTTTCTTTGCTTTTAAAATGTCAGAGGTACTTGGTTAACACAGATTATTTTGTCTGTAACTGAGCAACGTACTTCATGTTTTACCTTCCCATTCAGAATCATACAAGAGCCATACTTGTTTTGTGTTTGTCTTGTGTAAGACTGAGTGTTTTATGGCAGTAGATGTTTTGAAAACTGTTCAGAATTGCTATCTTGTTCAGAATGGAAGCTGGTCAGGTATTTTTTCATATTTCATATTTCATATTTTTTCAGTTTTGTGACTAGTTGAAAAATGTTCATTTATTATTCCTGAAATGTTATCCTGGAAAGTATTGTTTATGATCAGTTTACTGATTATCTTTTGAAGTAATGACCAAGCAAATACCTTTGATATTACAAACTGCCTTTTCCCGGGGTTTTTATTTCTAAAAAGAGTTCTGTTTTTCTTGAGGAATGTCGTGCAGTGCTAGATCAAATTATATCTCTTTCTTGTGTGATGAGAAAGTCTCTCCATTCATACAGACTAAATTGAAAGATTTATGTTTTCTATCTGCTGTTGGGCTGAACTCAACATCATGGTTTTAATCTAAAAATCTGTTAATGAGCATGAGATATTTTGGAGGCTGCACTTTTATCTCTGCCCTTTAGAGATAAAAATGGATGTTGGAGTTAACAGAGCTGTGACTTTGGTACTGAGATGGCAAGTCTGTGGGACCTTCTTCTGTAGTAGTTAAGACAATTCTAACATAAGGAAAAGGGCAAAAGCCTCTATTTTCTTCATTTTCCAGTTTAGAAGTCCTAGCATTTTTCATAGCTCCTCCTAAATATGAAGAAAAAAAAAAAAAGAAACAAAGACAAAACAAAAACAAAAAGAGGAAAGATAAATAGGCGACTATAGATTTGGAAAAAACAGTACAGCTTTAGCTGCCACCAGCTATCTACATTGGGTCTCAGGGTTAGTTTAGTAGAAGTAAACAGCCTTTGATAATGAGGTAGTTGAATCTTTTCAGACATCTGAACTTCTAGTCTGTATTTTATGTTGCAGAAGTCCTAAATTCCATCTGGGACTATTAGCCTTCAAGAGCCTATCAATGAAATGGATTCCCTGCAAGTCAAGTGAAATTGACTCTAAGCTGGAGACTTAATGCTCCAATAAGACCATGGCTCAGTTTGTCTCAAGTCCTAGGTCCAGTCTGGTGAGAATAGCTTAATGTTGAATGCCAGAAAACCATTTACTGTTTTTCCCTGTAAAAATGTTGTTTAGAAACTTAGAAAAGAAAAGCAGGTAGAACACTTTTCAAAATCTTACACTGTCACCCCCCCCCATCCCCCCCCCCCCCCCCCCCCCAGTTCACCACCTGGGCTAATAGCTGACAACATAAGACTCTGCAACAGCTGCTACCGATGCACACCACTAGCTTGTATCTAATTAGAATAAAAGACTTTTTCAGCAGCAGTAAATCTGCAATAACTTAAAAAATAATAATGAGAGCACAAAATGAACAAATTTCCCGCTGTTTGCTCTTGCTCTGTTTTTTTTTGTTTTTTTTTTTTTTTTTGTTTTTTTCTTTCCCCTTTCATTTCTTTTCTTTCTTTTTCTTTTTCTATTTTTTTTGTTTTTGTTGTTCTTCTTCTTTTTCTTTTTTTCTTTTTTTCACTATTTTTAAGCTTCTTTGTGCACATTCTGTATTTTTCCACAATTAAAAGAAATGTTTGATAAAAAACATTCTACTGGCCATTTCATAGCGACAGCTATTACTCAGATGTTTTTTGTTATTTTGCACCTCTGCCTCACTATGAATTAACATTATGCTTCTGTAAACCTAAGAAATGTAAATTTCTGCAAGTAATTTGTCTGCAATAAAAACTCAAATACAATGCTTTTAGTCTGAAAGCTATTTTCTTACTTCGACGAGAGTCTTTCTGTTACTACATTATAACTGGCAACTTACTGGTGACAGAAGAACAATCACACTAGCTATTTGCTTATCTTAATGGAGCTGCTACATGTCTTGTCTGAACTAACCCTCAGAACAGCTTCCTTAGATGCTCCTAGTCACAAGATAACTAGTGAAAAATGCAAATGCCTAGTTTTAGGACATTTAGCATACAATTTCTGCTGAATCTACTTCTGTTCAGTTGGGTTCTTCTGGTAGCTAGAACTATCTGTGCAAACAGTTAAGCTTTCAAAGGATACAGGATACATCATTGACACTAGCGAGAAAGAAGGCCTTACAAAATTAATTTGGATCTTGGAAAGCACTTTTGCAGAACATATGATGTTAACAATTTGTTTACTATTTAAAATTTGGGAAATGTAATTTTTTTTTTAACTAAATTTTAATTTTTAAAAATTGGAAATTTAAAAAATGTAAGCAAAAGCCTAAATTCCAAAAAGATTTCAGTCACAAAAATTGCATAAAAGCTTGAGTAGCTCTGAAATGATTTTTCTTCTGCATGATGAACTGGTGATTCTGTTATCTTGTAACTCAGTCATTCTTACTCCCCTTCTGTACCCTTTGGCCAATGGTTACTCTCTTATCCTTTACCATGTATGTGCCTCTTTTTCTTTGAACGTGCAGTCACAGTTGATTCCACTGCTTTTCCTGTACGTTTTTACCTTCCAGAGATCATGCCATCATTCATGTAATACCATTCAGTTACCCTCACCTACAAGGGCTCAAGCAAAATTTTGAGGCACCTCTGGTTTTGATGACAAAATTTGTTATTAAAATGAGTGTAGTTGTACACTTTCGTGAGTTATGATGACTAGCTTGACTTAAGAACCTGCAAGTAATACGGGTATTTTCAGATATACTTCTAGTGATTAACCTCCGGTAGACAGTATTTATATATTTTTAAATCCTTTTTAGTATGTTAACTGTAGCATGGAGTAAATTATGGAACTGAACTTGGCAAGGGATGCAAAGAATAAAAGGGAATCTATAGGTACATTGCTCAGAAAAGAAATGCCAAGGAGAGTGTACCCCCTCTGATGGATAAGAAGGGTGAACTGCTAATGACAGACATGGAGAAGACTGAGGTACTCAGCAACTTCTTTGCCTCAGTCTTCATTGACAGACAGGCTTCCCAAGTCTTTCATTTCCCTGAACCCATAGATGGAGGCTGGGGGAGCAAAGTCTCACCCCCTGTAAGTGAAGAGCTTAGGGATATGGTTTAGTGGGGACTGTTAGCGTTAGGTCAGAGGTTGGACTCGATGATCTTGAGGTCTCTTCCAACCTAGAAATTCTGTGATTCTGTGATTCTGTGAAGAGCAGGTTAGAGACCACCTGATGAAATAGGTACAAGTCTATGGGGCCTGATAACATGCATCCTGAAGGAATTGGCTGATATAGTTGCCAAGCCTTTCTCCATCATGTTAGAAAAGTCTTGGCAGTCAGGCAAAGTCCCTGGTGACTGGAAAAAGGGAAACAACACGCCCATTTTTAAAAAAGGTAGAAAGGAGGACCCATGGAACTACAGACCAGTGAGCCTCACCTCTGTGCCTGGCACAATCATGGAGAAGATCCTCCTGGAAGCAATGTCAAGGCACATGCAAGACAAAGAGGTGATCTGAGACAGACAACATGGCTACACCAAAGGTAAATTGTGCCTGACGAATCTGGTGGCTTTCTACAATGGAGTGACTGCATCAGCTGGCAAAGGAACACCAACTGATGTCATCTACCTGGACTTCTGTACGGCCTTTTACATGGTCCAACTTGACATCCTGTTCTCCAAATTGTAGAGATATGGATTTGACAGGTGGACCATTCAGTGGATAAGGAGTTGGCTTGAAAGTCACACCCACAGAGTGGTGGTCAATGGCTCTACATCCAAATGGAGGCTGGTGATACGTGGTGTACTGCAGGGTTCTGTCCTTGGACCAGCAGTGTTTAATATCTTTATGAGTGACACAGACAGTGGGATCAAGTGCACCCTCAGCAAATTTGCAGATGACACCAAGCTGAGTGGTACAGTTGATACAAGTAAAAGATACCATCCAAAGGGACCTTAGAAGCAGGAGAAGTGGGCCCACATGAACAACATAATGTTCAAGTCCAAGTGCAAGGTGCTGCACCTGGGCCAGGGCAGTCCTGAAATGAGTACAGACTGGGAGAAGAACTCATTGAGAGCAGCCCTGCAGAGAAGGACTTGGAGTTTCTGGTGGACAAAAAGGTTGACATGAGCCAGCAGTGTGTGCTTGCAGCCCAGAAGACCAACTGTGTCCTGGACTGCATCAGCAGAGATGTGACCAGCGGGTGGAGGAGTTGATTGTCCCTCTCTGCTTTGCCCTTGTGAGGCCCCACTTGGAGTGCTGCATCCAGGTCTGGATCTCCCAGCACAAGAAGGATGTGGGGCTGTTAGAGTGGGTCCGGAGGTGGGACAAGAAGTTGATCAGAGGGCTGGAGCACCTCTCCTATGAAGAAAGGCTGAGAGAGCTGGGGCTCTCTAGCCTATAGAAGAGAAGGCTATGGGGTGGCCTCATTGCAGCCTTTCAGTACTTAGAGGAGACTTACAAAAAAGACAGAGAATGACTCTTTGCTCAATTACATAATGACAGGACAAGAGGGAATGGCCTCAAGTTGTGCCAGGGGAGCTGTAAATTGGAAATTAGGAGACATTTATTCTTAGAAAGAGCCATCAGGCATTGGAACGGTTTGCCCAGGGAAGTGGTAGAGATAGATATTGGTGGTAGGGGGATGGTTGGACCAGATGATCTTGGAGGTCTCTTCCAACCTTAATGATTCTATGATTCTATGATCTTTGAGGTCCCTTCCAACCTGAGCCATTCTATGAATCTATGATTCATTTTATGATTCCATGAATACAATTGTATATGTAAGTGATACATTCTGCTAGATCCAGAAATACATGATTAGTAATAAATATATACAACAAATTAATTAATTATCAGCAATTAACTCAGTGTAAAGTAATGCTTTCTTATATAGCTGAACTTTCTCTTCCCATAAATCCTCATAATTTGGTCTTCTGGTACCAGAAGAGTTGTTTGCTACAGTATTCCCAATATTAATGATAAGTGGATTTTAATTGCTTAGAGGATATATAATTCAGAACAGAACATGGGTGCAACAAAATGCCTACTGCCTTTGCTTGACCTAAGGCAGTCCACTGCTGAGTCCTTGAAAGCAGGTTTCCCTGACATCTGAGAAGATAATGGATTTCTGTGCAAACATGTTGGGGTAGATGTAGCTTCTGTTGCTCTTCTAAACAGATCCCACTTTCTTGGCCTTTCTCCAGCTCCTTGCACAATGATGTTTAAAGAGCCTGAATTCTGTGTGGCATCCATACCTCTTAGCACAAAATTAGGTGGGAAATAACTCCATTCCTGCAGTTGAAGATGTGCAAGTTTCTACTGACTGGACAAACTTGCATGAACGCAGTAATTAGGGAAAGAAAATAAACTCTGAACTGCTTTTCTGCAATTGGAGGAAATAAAAATGGATGAAAAGGGAGAATAAATTCCATCTTATAAAGACAAGAAAATATCGATGCTCTTTTTTTTTTTTTTTTTCTTCTATATCTTTATCATAATTTAATCAATTGTTGTTTTGTGGCCTTACTGAAATACATTTTACAACTATGCCTTCTTGTTCTCCAATTAGGCAACTTACAAACCAGTTATTTTTACATTTCTTCAGTCCTTTTGGTTTATGACAAGAGGAAGCTATTTGGAAAATGGAGAATGTAGACAACTGAAATGTTTTTACAAAATTTCATGTTCTAGTTGACGATACCTATTTGCTGCTGGCAGTTCTGCGTGAATACACATAAAAGTACTTTTGTCATCATTGCAATACAAATCAATTGTTGCTATCTGAGCCATAATGTTAAAATGCAGCAGTATCGGCTTTCAAGTGTTTGTTTGTTTGTTTTTAATATTGATTTTGAAAACAAATATCCTATAATTTTATGGTTCTTTTAGATATAAAGGTTATTAGAAATTTCATGAAGTTGTCATAGAAGGTAATGGCAGAATTCTTACCGACTTCATTTAGGCCTTGATTCTATCATGTATTTATAAAGCAACCAAGGATGGACCACTGGGAAAGTGTAATGCTGTTGGTATTTGGAATCCCTGAAAAAAATAATCATAGGCCCTGGTCCTGTAATTGACTATGTACAGACTGAAGGTTACTCCCAAGCAGAGCCTCAGTGAAGTTAATGGTTTTTCATGCTGGCACAACAATCTGCCCATCTGCTATAACTGCAGGATCGAAACAATGACTTGTAAATTACAACATGATGGGCCAAAATGTAAACACTGATTTCACCTCTGAAACTCTGGGGAAATTCAGTCTCATCTTTACCCAGAGAGATCTGCAGGAGGTGTTTGTCCAGCATGTAGATGGTAGTGATGTTTTAGAGATAAGTAGCTATATATACTCTTGGAAGTATTCTCTCCGCATTAGATGACTGCTCTGAGACCCTAATATTTTAAGCTTACTGCAGTTATTTAACCTAATCACTGCATGTAGGATATAACTGATCTATCTCCTGTAGGAGGTAATGGAGGAAAGAAATGGCACAATTCTGCATGTCTCTGTTCTGTAGTGACAGCCTGTCATTTCCTGTACTCTGCTAGATATTATGAATAGACAATGTATGCAGGCAGAACATAGTTGCTTGGTAACCATCTTTTTACTTTCTTATATGTAATTGCATCTCTTTGGAAAAACATTGATTGGTTTATTTTCTTTTGATATTGAGGCAATAAATTTGCCTCTAACTACTCTGGGTATCTCAATAGAGTAGAGGCTACTTGAAATTTCAAACTACCAATTTTCTTGGATTTTTGAAGTCAAGACTTCTAATAAATATTTGTATATACATTGTAATAATCAGATCTACATTTTCATTCAATGAAGTAGAGAGTATATATAGCATGAGTTCAACTTTGAAATGACTACAGATCATTTGTTGTAAATACAGGAGTGAAATGTTTGCAAATTTGATACCCTTCTATTTATAACTTAGGTTTGTTCACCAGTTAAATGTCTGCACAAACATAAATATGACCATAAAGCCACCAATAGATTTCAGCCTCATTGTAAATGTTAAGAAAGACACCAGGTTAAAAAAAAAAAAAGGAAATAGACTCTGAAAGGTATGATACAAAACTGCTTAATTTGATGGAGAATATGTTGAAAGCACTCGATACAGTGCTTTTGAAGTATAAATTAATTTAGTAATAAAACTAATTCAGACCTGTACACATAATTTTTGGGAAAAAACTTCTCTGGGACATGAGGAACAATAATTTTAACAGGATGCAGAAAAGATTTCTTTCGAATTCTACTGGTTTCCTTCAGTTAAGGACCACACTTGGAATATTTCAAGAGAATTTTTAATTATGTGGAAATCAATGAAAATCGTCTTCTTTTTTTCTTTAATCGATATTAATGAAAACAAATTTTCTACATAGAGTTTTGCCAAGTAAACAGTAGCTAGAAATAAAATGCTAAAAAATAAATATTTGACTGGTACAAAAGCCTCGGTGCTTAGATTTCACCCAGTGTCTCAGCTGAGAGCTGTTTATAAGCATTTTTTTTGTCTATGAAAGCCATGGTCTTTTGTTTGTTTGTTTGTTTGTTTGTTTTCCCCAAGTTATTGGCATACGTGATAGTAGTGATTAAAATATCAGACTGAAAATATGTCTAAGATGCAGTTGGTGATACAGTAATGTACTGCTTATCTGTTTGAATGAAAGTCTCCTTTTTATGAGATATGTGGCTTCATCTTAGTGTGGACTGTGGAATTTATCACATCTCATTGACCACCTTAAAAGTATTGTGAATAAAAATAAGCCTGTTTCAGCAACTGAAAAACTGCTTTGTTGCTGTCTGCTTCTGACTACTGGTTTGAATAGTTCTTTGACATTGCTGTTGTTATGAGCATATTATCTCACTGTTCCCTGATGTTAAGTACTCTTACCCACTAATCAGTAGACTGAATCTTAGTTGATGAAAGGAAGGTGAATTTTTATGTCATTCCACAATTTGCAAACAACTTTTGTCTACTTTTGTTACCATTGAACCCATGAATCACCATTTAGGACTACAAAAATTCTGAAAAAAAAAAGAAAAAAAAAGTGACAGTCCTAATATTTTAGTATTGGGGTAGAGACACATCATTGAGCATAAGGGTTTTAAAGGATTTCTACAGGCTGTCCTGGAAGATGGTTATTTCCAAAACTGTTATTAACTTATAGGGATAAATCAAGATCTGTGTGAAGACTGGTTAGGAAGCAGAGAAAAGTGTTACCTTTTAGAGACTATGCATGCTTTTGTAAAATGCAGAGTACATTTAGGAGCTTTTTATAATATGTATAGTACCAGGAAAAAAAAAAAAAAAAAGTGTTACTGTATTGTTTTAGATGTGGAAATATTCCTAAGGGTGAAGAGAATGGTGTAGCTCAAAAGTGCATAAGTATCCAATCAGCTGTTCCTGACATAGAATGCTGTGAAGACTGGCAGTGTAGGGTATTTCAAAACAGGTAGACTGCAGATCAAAAACTACTGAGCTGACCATCCATGTATTCGTGTTTATCACAAAGTAGACACAAGTTCTGCAGAACATGCCTCAAACATTGTGTCTGATCTCCAGAGTAGTCTCCAGCTCTTGTGACAGGTCCCTTTGGGAGACTTTGCACTTTTAGCAAGTCACAATGTGGCTGTAATTCAGTCATGAAAACAGACCTTAGCATTGTGTTAAATACTACAGCAATAACCTGTGGTATTAAATTACATCAGCTGATGGATTATCCTTATTGGAATTTGATAACTAACTGAATGCTTACAAAGTGATTGTATAAATGTCTAATCTTTCATTTTCAATTATATACTCTAGTCTTTATGTCTGTGGAGCAAAGTGTAAATGAATAATCTGCATGTGTCTTCAAATGCATGTAAGAAGAACTCTAAATTTAATGTTTTGTGTAGGTCACATTTTTTTGGCAAAATGATTTAATTGTTAAGAGGGTATTATGTTCATGTATGATAGTATGATAGTTTATGATTATATATTATAAAGCTGAGAGATTGGATTTGGTAATACTCATGGCCACAGTACAGGACCACTTGTGTTAATATCTATGTGAATTCCATACTACAGTTGTCTTAGTGGTATGTATGTCAAAGGTTTATCATTCATCTTTTGTCAACATAAAAAGGATCAATCATTTCAGTATTCTGCCTGTTTCCTCACAACATTCAGTTTAGTTAGTCTCCCTCTGTCTTTATAGATTCAAAGGCAAATTGCATACCTGCAGTTGAAAAGGGAAAAAAATATATATAAAAATCTGAAACTACAAAATATTGCGCAGAGCCTGAACTATAAAATATTGCTGAACTGACGGTGTCAATCAGAAATGTTGAAAGAAATCACCTCCCTTAAATTTGTTCTTGCAAGAAAAAAAGAATCTAATGCAAACTTTATAATGTCCTTTGCTTTCAACCTATTGTATGTCATTCAGAGTAAGATTTAAGTGACACAGAATATCAAAACTAATTTGCAATGGCTTTGTTTCTAGAGGTGATTACCCGTATTATTGTACATAAATGTATCACAAAAATATTTGTAGCTAGAGTTGCTATTATGAATTGGCTAATTATTTATTTATTTATTCATAATCTTATATGAAAGTTTCATATGTGAAAAAATCTAATCACTCTGAGATTTGGGGCATCTTGTTGGGCTAATATCTCTTGGTAAGTTATCTTCAAAAGGCAAATCTCAAAAGGCAATTTACTGTCCTGAACTATGTGTGGATTTGTAGGAGGAGGAACACAAGAGGGTGATATTCCTCTCATTAGAAAGCTAAACATTCCTTGTCATTTCAACTTGTCATGGTTACGTGATTCCCACTCCTACATTTAGATAAAAATTATGTCCACTCTGATCCCAAAGTAATTCTTACCATAGTATGAAAATAAAATGCAATTACTTGGAATCATACAGATCAGTCTGTGTTCATTCCTTGGGGGAAGGTTCTCAAAGTCATCAGATTCTGCAGGAATACATGGTATTGAAAGCTAAGCAAATGCTTAAAATCTTTGAATGAAGGCCAGGTTAAGGACGGCATGGTCTTCTCATGTGAACTTCGAACTATAAACCCTCATGGAACTACAGCAGGTGGCCTCTCTTCTGGTATGAGTGTATCAGCAGGCCATTAATAATGGAAGTTAGCCCTGTGCTTCCCAGATGTTCATATGGTTTAGAGTACCGAGGAACGATGTGCATAATAAATTTAACTCCTAACAGCATAAGTAGTGCAAAATAAGTAATGGAAAATAAGTAATAAAGAAATGCTGAAGTAAGCATAAGACAATGAAAGTGAACAGGAAATCTGCAAATGTTGTTTATATGCAATGTATGTGTTTAGAAGTTTATTTTAGGTTAGTGTTCAAGCAAGAACATTATTTCCTTTTCTTGTATGCCAGTTTTATCTCGTATAAAGGATGAAATACTTAGTTTCCTGACTTCTACCCAATCTTACCTGAAATAAAAGAATAAATAACTCATAATAATGATCAACTTCTCAAAGTATTTCTCAGAAACTGTTCGCACAACAGCTTACAAGCTTACATATACATATAGATGCATATTTACTTTACTATATGATACATTGTTTTTCTTGCAGTTAAAAAAAAAAAAAGGAAATAGTAGTTAAGAATTCTCTGATATTTTTCAGTTAATGCTGGACGGTCTGCAAGGTCACAATATGTGGTGGGATAATAACGTAATGTGAATTAAGAGTTGTCATATTCTCCTCTGATATGCTTCTCTGCAGTGTCTTAAAATACTTAAGGCATTTGCCAGGCTATTTTCTTTACTAGTTTGAAAAAAAGATAGCTCAGTGTTCTCCCTGATATATCTGACAATATGGTAGATGTATTTAACCTGCTGTTTATATTTGTAGTTTCCATCAGTACCTTGACTTCTTTTTTAATATAATAATTTTGAAGGCAAGCTATTGAGCTGTCACCAGAAGTCCAGATTGTGTTGTGGATGCTAAAACTGAGAAATGTTTTTAAATGCATCTTTTAAAATGCAAAGTAGATCACAGCTCCTCCTTCAGAGATGTCTTAGGGATGTAGGCCAAGGAATTTCTTGGTGTTTTCACGACAGAACATTCCTTACAGTCCAATATCCCTTTGTGCCTGTTGCTATTTTATGTGGCATAGAGTCTGTGAATAGCATGTTGCTATTACAAGGCAGACTTTAAATTGCTATAGCCATTTACAAATTCCTATGATCTAGAGGTTTGCTTTGATGACAAAGAGCATGGTTTGAAGGCTAAAACAAAGAGGGTAACACTGCAATGGTTGTCAGCTTCCATGCTCATCTGCTGGGACTATTACAGGAATATGGCAACTTACCATGGTGCATGGCTGGCTCAAATTCATATCTAATTTGTACAACACTCCCTCCCACCCTCCCATCCCCCAGCATGTACACATGGCAGTTTTTGAAGACATATGAGTCAGAAAAACTTGTCTGCCCTGGTTATTTTCCCAGGATACTTTGGAAATGATATTATAATTAAACATTTGGTTGTGCCAGTAAAACTGTAATGTGAATATTTTATTCTGGACAGGAAGGGAAATAATATTTATTTTGTACTCGGCATGCAGATGCAACAAATAAACAAACAACAACAAAAGAAAAAAAAGTTTTATATGTTTATTGTTTGTTTTATACTTTAGAGTTAAGTTTAAGTTTGATGTTTGTCTTTAGAATGTAAAGAAGCTCATATAATACTTCTACATCCTAGTTTTTACTGTCTTCTTGGAATGTTTTGTGTCTGATATTTTTTAATGCACACTTTTCTTACTCACCCCTAAATTTCTTCCAGGCAAATGGATCAGTGCTATTGGATGCTAATGGATCTTTAGTGCTATTGTTATGTCACCCTTTATTCCAAATTAGGGAAAGACATTTATTATTTACTGTGCTTACTGGAACGCAGATCAGTAAACATTGATTTGCTATTTAAAATAGAATACAGATATATGTTGTGAGACATATGCAGTCTTCCAACATCGTTATTGTCATTTTCTTTCATTATTTTTGAAGTAAATGTGGGAAATGAAAGAAATAAGGAAAAAAATAATTTCTAGTTTAACACCTGTTGTTCTTTAAACATTCTTAATATGTAATTCAATCTATGGACTCTTCTTGTAAAGACAATTAACAAATTATGTGCTGAGAAGATACTAGATGAAGAGCAAAACATACATGGACTGGGAACTCATGAGAGTTTTCTGGATTGTACGTGACCAAACATATGACGTATCTATGTCATATGATTTTAGATTTTACACGAGTTATATTCTTGAATGCCATTGAAGATCTTGACTATGTGCAATCTATATTATATACAGCAATGTATTGTGGTGTCTTGTTTCTCTACCTATAAGTAGAATTCATTTTGTTATTTAGAAGTAATGTTATAACTTGCTTTGCAGCTTGAAAGCACCTTATTCTCTGTGCTTTTTGGGGATCCATAGGAAGTCATTAATAATTTTTGAAATATGCCCCTGGTTTGTATGGATTGATATTTCATGCCATGGCTTTTTATGTTTATGTACAAAGATCTGGAGAACAAATGTTCTATCCTACATTCTCATTTTTGGTTGTATAAATAGTGAGAGATAATTGGTTGAACTCCTTTAAAATTATTTTAATTTTTATTTTTATGCATTTTCCTTATGTAGACATTTATGTGCTTTCCCAAGCATATGCTCTGAGGATCCTTTTGCTCAGTCCTGAGCATCACTGATGGAAGAAAATTTCTGCTTACAGTGCAAATGCTGCCTCAAAATCAGAACTTTAATGTGAAGTCTGTATTTCCATAATAAACCATTTCTCACGGAGGAAAGCAAGAAAACAGTTATGATTTTTAGTAGCAAACATATTCGTAAAAATATTCCCATCCCAAGTAGACAATGGCTCTCCTAAAATTAACCAGAAAATAAAATAAAATAAAATAAAATAAAATAAAATAAAATAAAATAAAATAAAATAAAATAAAATAAAATAAAATAAAAAAGAGTTGCACTTCAGTATCGACAACCTTTTCCTCTTACATCTGTAGTTATAGCCTTTTTTTTTTTTTTTTTTTCCCTGGCAGTTGATACACACATACTGAAAATATTAAAAAAGAAGAAGGGGAATGTTACAGATAATCTGCCCTGGCTGTCAAGATTACATTGTGCAGAGCAGAAGAATAGTACATATAATTAAACCTTCCTGTCTTTATGGTTGCTAATTCCGCCTACAAAGATCTCTAGGGGAATTTTTCTTATAATCACAAATATAATCAGCTTCCAACAGGGCTTTATTTCTGCAAATGTCTTCCCAATACCTACAGAATTGCAGCAGTATTTCTACATTGAAATCAGTAGCCTAAAAAAATACCTCTGAAGAAAATAAGAAGTGCTAACTTCTAAATAGACTATATCACAAACAAGCTATGGACTTCAAATAGAAGAGCACAGGGATTTGGCTAAGTAAACTATATCATCTCTGTCTCCATCTTTTTAAATATAGGAAATCTTCACTATTTTTTATTTCCTACATTTCTGATAGTTGCTCACTCTTATACCTGTGTGCAGGGCGATAGAAGAATAGATAAAAATGGTATGTCTGTTTCATTAAACATTTCTGTGTAAAATTTGCATAGGATGCATGAAAGAAAGTTAGAAATAATCATTAGAAATGGTGGGTATTTTATCTTTAAAGGTATGGTCATGGATTTTAGTTGTAGCCCTATTCCTAAAAACAGCCACAAAATAGCATATAATGGTTACTAGGAAAAGGTATGAGGTAGTCGTGAGATAAAAAGCCTGCTTCTGAAAGAAGAACACTTGCCACTTCCTCTGCAACTGGGTTAATGGTACTGAGCTTCCTGCTCATTCATACACATGTACTGATTCTGGCTCAGTTTCTCTGTGTATGTGCGTACTAGGTGGCATATTCTACAACACAAAGATAAAACAACTGCATTTTTATGAAACAAAACAAAACAACAACAACAACAAGGCATGGAATTATCTGTAAGTAATTTCATGTTAAATTGGAAGAAAACAATATTTAGCCCAGATATATTCACTGTGTCAGATATGATCATAATACTTACAATGAGAAGAGTTTGTATATATCCTTCCATAGCCAGATGAACTTTGAGCAGACTTTAAAATTCAGGTAAAGTTTATAAGACAAGAAATTTGTGCAAAAGAGATCTTTCACTTCAACTAAAGATTGTAGGTGTGGATAAAACCTGAGCACAGGGATCTAATGATTTTCCTACCTCAGAGAAAATTTGGATGTGTTTAGACAGAGTAAGGAGTTCCTACTTGCTAGTTGGGAATGACTTTCTATCATCACAGTCAGCTGGTTGAATTTAACACAATCCAGGATTAGGACTAGTCAAAAGTAGGCCCCAGGGAGACTTTACACCACTCTTCCAGTACTTAAAGGGGGCCAACAAGAAAGCTGGGGAGGGACTTTTTATTAGGGAGTGTAGTGATAGGACAAGGAGTAATGGTTTTAAACTAAAAAAGGTTATATTTAGATTAGAGATAAGGAAAAAATTCTTTACTGTGAGTGTGCTGGGGCACTTGAACAGATTGCCCAGAGGAGTTGTGGATGCCCCATCCCTGGAAGTATTTAACACTGGGCTGGATGGGGCTTTGAGCAACCTGATAGAGTGGGAGGTGTTCAAGCCCTTAGTAGGGGGGTTGGGATTAGATGATTTAATTAAGGTCTCTTCCAACTCAATGCATTCTATGATTTATGGTTGGCAGGGGTCTGCTACTCGTCGCAGATCATTGTTGCATTGGCATTGCTGGTTTAACTTTGAGGCTGGAAAATGGCAGTGAGATAAGGAAAGATATGAAAGCAAAAAATAAATGGCAAGAGAAAAGATAATGAAACAGTGACAGGTCAGAGAAATATTCTGCATCATGGAATTATTTTAAGGCTTTCAGATCACCTCAGATATACCTTTTTTGATCTTCAACCTATTCTTTCATAAATGAATCTATTTTTTATCATTTAATTGTTACAGAGGATAGAAGAATGTCTTTACAAATTTGTTCATTTTCTACAATGTTTCTACAATGTTTCTCCCCTCTCCCTTTTAAAAATAGTAATTTTACATGGAGAACCAAACCTATGAGAACTCCCAGTTTTCCATTTTCTGTCCTCATACAGTTACAAAATATGTAAATGCTAGACATTACTTTTTTTCATTTGGATATATATATTTTTTCCTAGTATTGGATAGGTTACTCTCAAGGACTTTTTCATTCTTCATTACTTCTCTGTGAACACATGTTACTTTTCTATTTCTAGCACCCCTGAGTTTATTAGCCATCTTGTTATTTAATTCAGCATTCATCTGGTGTTATTTAAAATGTGTGAAGTTCATTACTGAATATTGCTGAAGTTTTTGAAGAGTAGAAGCAAATGTTTTATTCTTTAAAAGTTTCTCTATGATGATGCTTTATGATTTTGTACTATTTGAGAGTTTGTTTGTTTTGTTCAAAATACACTTCAATGGAAGGAAGCAAAAGGATATTATTGTGTTATAGGGGATGTCCTGGAAGTGCATATCTTATCCCTGCACAATGTAACCCCTTATTTATTCCTCTCTCTCTCTCTCTGTCTTTGTCTGTCCATCTCTGTCTGTCTCTCTGCCAAAGAAGATGGGAAGATTAAAGAAAACAGGCCCAAAACTGGGGAAAACGGAACTGATAAAATATGTAATAATTTCCCCAATGTAAAATCAAATGCAACAGACAGCAGTGGTGCCAATAGCAATGTGATTAGTTGATGAGCCACAACACTGCATAGGCCAGAAATCAAGGAGGCAGAACTGCTGGCTCTGTCAGCCAAGAGACAGAGTGCTGGACCTCCAGGGAACAATCAAACTCCTTGGCCTTTCTGTTGTGTAAGGAAAAGTAAGCAAGCACAATTTAGTCCTGCAGCAGATGAGGTTGAGGCTATGTCTATGCTGTAAAAGGCTGAATGATTTAGACATTATATGTGGACAAACACTGTGATTGAACATGTAATAGGATAGGTCTGGATAGGTCTTTGTGCCCAGCAGAGTATGTATGGTTGTTTTGTGCAACCTTTCTATTTATTTATTTATCTGTCTCTGAATTAATGATCCATTCATTTATGCTTTTTTTTTTTTTTAATTATTATTTTTAAATTTTTATTTCCACATATGCAATTAGTCAAGACCAGTCAGACATTATTATTCCAATTTCGATCACATGTACAGGTTCCATGGATCACAGATCTGGGACTGAAGAGAAACAGTTAAATAGAGATTAAAACTGTGACAAACCTGAGGAGGGTTCTCCAAATAAGAAATGCATTGTCAGAACTGTCACTTGTAGAAAAAGACTGACAGAAGCTTGCAATTACTGAAGAGCAAGAAAAGCTATCAGATTATAAGCAGTAGCTGTGAGGTAAAGTCAACAGCTTGAGAAAAGAAGAAATTAGTAGTATTTGTAATTCATATACAATATAATCCCCTTTACACTGATGTGCAACTCCTTTAAATGTCTCTACTCATGCTTTTGAGAACAGCTCTCACTTTCTCCTTACATTAACTTCTTAGAAGTTTATAATCCTCCCATTATGCCTCTGCAGACAGCCCTAAAAAAGAGTGGGTAATTTAAAAAGAAAAATTAAACATGGATTTTGTAGACCAGGTCATTCACAGGACTTGCACATGGTAGAATCATACTATCCCCTGAGTTGGAAGGGACTCACAAGGATCACAGAATCTGCAGCGGGTTTGTGTGGCAAGGTTTTGGTAGCAGGGGGCCATGGGGTGGCTTCCGTGAGAAGGATCTAGAAGCTGCCCCATGTTTGGTAAGGGCCCCACTGCTGATTTTGCACCTCTGTGAGAGCATATTTAAGACAGGGAAAAAAAACGCTGCGCCACACAGCAGCTGGGAGAGTGAGAGGAGTGAGGAACAGCCTTGCAGGCACCAAGGTCAGTGAAGAAGGAGGGGGAAGTCCTCTGCGGCCTGTGGTGAGGCCCATGGTGAAGCAGGCTCTCCCCCTGCAGCCCATGGAGTACCACGGTGGAGCAGGGCTCCACGCTGCAGCCCGTGGAGGAGACCACGGTGGAGCAGGTGGACCTGCACCAATGGAGGCTGCCGCCTGTGGAAGACCCCTGCCTGAGCAGATTCCGGGCGGGACCTGTAGCCCTTGGAGAGGAGACCATGCAGGAGCAGGTGACCTGGCAGGAGCTGCTGCCCATGGGGGACCCAGGTTGGAGCAGTTTTCTCCTGAGGGATGGACCCCGTGGTACGGACCCATATCTGGAGCAGTTCTGGAAGAGCAGCTGCCTGTGGGAAGCCCATGCCAGATCAGTTCATCAAGGACTGCATCCCGTGGGAGGGACCCCACGGCACAGGGGACAAGAGTGACCGAGAAGGAGCGGCAGAGAAGTGCTGTAGACTGACCATAACCCCGATTCCCCCGTTCCCCTGTGCTGCTCAGGGGGAGGAGGTGGAAGAGGGTGGATGGGAGGGGGAAGGTGCTTTTGGTTTCTTTCCTTTGTTTCTCACTTCTTTAGCTTGTTAGTAATAAGCAATAAATCTTACTGTCTCCCTATGCCAAGTCTGTTTTGCCCATCACAATAACTACTGCATGATCTCCTTGTCCTTATCTCAACCTTTGAGCCCTTTTCATTGTATTTTCTCCCCGTTCCTCTTTGAGGAGGGGGAGAGAGAGAGCAGCTGTGGTGGAGCTCGGCTGCCCACTCGAGTGGAACCACCACAGAATCATAGAATGTTTTGAGTTGGAAGAGACCTTAAAGATCATGTAATTCTGTGCCTCCTGACATGGGCAAAGACACCTCCCACTACACCAGGTTGCTCAACACCACATCCAACCTGGCCTGGAACACCCTGAGGGATGGGGCATCCACAGCTTCTCTGGGCAACCTTGTCCAGTGTCTCATCGTCTTCGTAATGAAATATTGTTTCCTAATAGCTAATCTAAATCAATACTTTTTTTTTAGTTTAAAACCATTTCCCCTTGTCCCATCACCACACTCCCTGACAGAGTCCCCCCATCTTTCCTGTAGCCCCCTCCATAAGTACTGGAAGGCCACTGTTAAGTTCTCCCCGGAGCCTTCTCTTATTCAGGCTGAACACCACCACCTCTCTCAGCCTGTCTTCATAGGAGAGGTGTTCCAGCTCTCTGATAATCCTTGGGGCCCTCCTCTGGACTCACTCTAATACTTCCATGTCCTTCCTATATTGGGGGCCACAGAGCTGAACACAGTGCTTCAAGTAGGGAGCTAGTTGTGCCTAAGTTTACATCAGCTTAGCAGGGAAATTCAGACTTATCAGATGAATTCAGGACCATTTCACATAATGGAAAGACATATCTCCTTGATGTTAAATACAAGCAAATTGGTAATCTTGACTGAAAAGTTACTTAGACTAGTTATGACCCCCTGTATATCCCATAGTCTTCTCTTTTCATTTCCCTGAGATTTTCCCTTACCTCAAACAGTATTTCCTGTTTCAGAAGTGACAGTAATCAATGAACGCTATGTCCGGAAAATGGCAAAAATCACCTCTGATTTGGCATATAGTTGATGTCATATAATTGGTGGACACCATTCTGTTGTGATCATGGCGATAGAGTTCCCATAGAATCACAGAATCATTAAGGTTGGAGAAGACATTCAAGACCATCTGGTCCAATCACTTCCATACCACCAATATCGCCCACTAAACCATGTCCCTAAGCACCACGTCCAACCTTTCCTTGAACACCCCCAGGGATGGTGACTCCACCACCTCCCTGGGCAACCTGTTCCAATGCCTGACTGCAATTTCTGAGAAGAAATGTCTCCTCATTTCCAATCTGAACCTCCCCTTGCACAACTTGAGGCAATTCCCTCTAGTTCTATTACTGGTTATCTGCAAGAAGAGGCTGACCCTCAGCAACCCACAATTTCTTTCAGGTAGTTGTAGAGAGCAATAAGGTCTCCCATGAGCCTCCTCTTCTCCAGACTAAACAACCCCAGTGCTCTCAGAAGCTCCTCATAGGACTTGTGTTCCAGGCCCTTCACCAGCTTCATAGCCCTTGTCTGGACATGTTCCAGGGCCTCGATGTCCTTCTTGTAGTGAGGGACCCAAAGCTGAACACAGTACTTGAGGTGCGGCCTCACCAGAATGGAGTACAGGGAGACGATCACCTCCCTGGTCCTGGTCACTAAACTTTTCTTGATCCAAGCCAGGATGCCATTGGCCTTCTTGGCCACCTGGGCACACTGCCAGCTCATGTTCAGGCGAGCATCAACCAACACCCCCAGATCCTTTTCCTCTCGAGAGCCTTTCGAGCCACTCTGCCTGAAGCTTTTAGCATTGCATGGGGTTGTATGACCAAAGTGCAGAACCTGGCACTTAGCCATCTTACCACGTACATTTTTTTAATGGTACATTGTATTATTTTTGATTTTATACTTGGTAGACTGATGAAGAATTGTATGACAGAATATCAGACTTGGAGGGAGAAAAATAGCATTTAAAATTTTAGCATATGAGCTCTAATGATATATCCAAGATGATTTATATTGTTTAATTTTATTATATTACATCATAATTATTTTATATTATTCTCATGCTTTAAGACAGCATAAGAAAAATAATATTTTCCTTAATGCATAATTTAGTTTAGGGAGATTTTTTTTTCTATCATCCTGTCAGATATTAAAGATGATTGCAAATAACGGTATGTGTGCACATGTGTACATGCACATACATATATGGATATTTGAATAACCTACAGATAACTAGTTGATGTGTGCTTCTCATACTTTCTGGTTTAACCAGCCAGATTTGGGATCAGATACATGTAGATATTCTTTCTGATCTTACCAGATGAGACGCAGTCTGTATTTATCATTATGCAGACATATCTTTTCCCACACATCATAAATTTTGGGATCTAGTACATTGGGGATAGCTTCTTCTCTCTTCAGCTGGAATATTTTAGTGTCTTTTAAAGTCCTTAAGTTTGTTTTAAGGTGTTAGAATCATTTAACCTCTTTGTGGAGTAGAAGTTCTTTGAGTCTGGTAAAAATGAACACCTGCTTCCTATTTCTCTCCATTTTCAGGACTTGATACAAGGTGTGACTTAAATCTGAATGCTCTTTTCCACATTAACCAATACTTATTTAGTTGGCTTTAATACTTATTACATGTTATGGTGGGAAAGCAAAAATTAAACTCTTATTTTCCTGCTAGGTTCCTGAGATTGTTTGAGACCTCCACACACTAGGTTTATATCCTTGTCAAAATGGTATACAATAACATTTAATTTTTAATTGCTTTCCATTTAAATTGACAACTTGAAATCTAGGGCTTGATTCAGACTGAACTAATACATTTAGCATTGAAGAATAAAATTCCATTGTCTCAGGGATCTGCATATCCCCATGCTGAATACAGATAGTTTCAGAGATAATATTACTATTTGGTTTAGTTAATGAACTGATTATCTGTTATTTGTATAGTTTCATTTTCAACATTTCATCAATATTGTAATGTTTTCTTGAATATTAAATTTATGGGGTTGTTTCTTAGTTGATAATGACAAAAATCATTCTTTTTTTTTGCCTGTAATTTGTATGGAAGAAAATAAATGTAAATGTTTTCCTCATATTAGTAGCAGTTCAGATTTCCACATTACACATCAGATTCTTCTTTTGATTCTTTCTTGACTTTATTTTATGGTTTCTAGACTGAGGGTAGAAGGTTTGCTGATGTTTTATAACAGTTAGAGCAGTTCACAACTGCTTATTGTGAAGTCAAAATTAACTTATCAAAATAAAAAAAAAAGTTTAATTTATGTGAAAAGACATGCTTTAGTTAATTCATATTAACAACTCTGAGGAAATAGATAATATTTTAAATATTGGTATTTCTTCAAATCATCAGTTTCTAGTGAAAAAATGAAACTTCTCCACTAACCTTGCTCTGATTCACAGTCTTATGTATGGCAAGACTTGGGAAGATGTCTAGGATATTGCTAGTATTGGCACCACTTGGCTGAGGTCCTTATTTTCTACACTGCTTCCAGCTGACAGAATGTTTTAGGATAAATTATATGCCTGAAGTTAAAAGAAAACAAAAACAAACAAATCAAAACAAAACAAACAAAATCAAAAAGAAAAGCAAGCAAACAAACAAACAAAAAATATTTTTTAACTGATTTGCCTATAGTAAGCTATAAAGCAACACTGTCAAAATCAAAACCTGTGGGTTTTATTATATCTGTTTTTGGAAATACAGCAAAAGATATATCCAATCCTTAATTGTAATTGCCAGGGACAAACCAGTTTAGAAGGGAATGAGATGACATAAAAGGGACTGACACTGTGGATTCTTCTCTAATCATCATAATGCAGCATGCTCGAGATTTGAAAGAGCTACTTTACTACTTTGGGTAGTAAAATATTACAGCACCAGCAGTGTGGAGTATTACACTACTATGCCTTAGTTTGGGTGCTAGCTGTGAAGTCATTACATTCCTTTTCAGTGAGTAGTGAGGACATATGATTTGTTCAGGAAATAAGTAAAGCACCAGAGAGCTTTCATTCTTAATACAGAAATGCATTTTTCTTGTTATTTCATAGGGACAATTGTTATTGTTATTACTATTAAGTATCATAATTCTGTAGCTACATGTACTTGTCTGTGATTAATTTAGCACTACAGTTATACATTATTATTATAATTGAAAAATAACTCATAGAACTGTGAAAATAACACTGTGGCATAAATGATCTTTTCCAGACTAGTTGTCACTGCCTCATGCAAAGAACCTACAGAATCCAATAAGCCTCAAAAAAGGCCACAGTTCTGATCTCAGTTGCTGTTAAGTTCTTGGATGATCTAACACCAGAAGAGTATTTGCCTCTTCAGGGTGTCTGGCAACTGAAATAAACCCCAGGTATAATTCCAGTAGACTGTTAAGAATTATAGAACTAGAGAACAAAGAATGCTTCCAACTCCTGACTCCACACAGGACCACCCCCAAATCAGACCAGATGTCTGAGAGCATTGTCCAAATGCTTCTGGAACTCCATCAGGCTCGGTGCTGTGCCCACTGCCCTGGGGAGCCTGTCCCAGTGCCCCACCACCCTCTGGGTGCAGACCCTTTCCCTAACCCCCAGCCTGACCCTCCCCTGTCCCAGCTCCATGCTGTTCCCTCGGGTCCTGTCGCTGTCCCCAGAGAGCAGAGCTCAGCGCCTGCCCCTCCGCTCCCCTCGTGAGGGAGCTGCAGGCCGCCATGAGGCCTCCCCTCAGCCTGCTCTGCTCTAGACTGAGGACCTCAGCCACTTCACCTTTAGACCCTTCACCATCTTTGTAGCCCTCCTTTGGACACTCTCTTATGTCATATGTTTTAGGTCTTTTTTATACTGTGGTGTCCAAAACTGTACAAGGTACTGAGGTGAAGCCTCACCAGCACAGAGCAGAGCAGGACAATCCCTTCCTGATGCACCCCAGGGTAGGGCTGGCACTCTTGGCTGCTACGGCACACTGCTGGCTTGTGTTTAACTGGCTGTTGACCAGAACTCCCTGAACTTTTTCATCTCTGAGAGGTATATATTCACGGAGACAATGATTTTCCTTCTTTAATTATATATGGCTTATTAGGCTATTGAAAGGCATTGTCCTTCTCCATTGGAATGTGAAACAATGTTGATGGCCCATATTTTTATTTATTTTATTTTTTAAACAAATAATATGTGCAATACAATACATCATTTAAATGTAGTTGGACTAATGTCCAGCAAGGGTATGTTTTCAACAAGGCATTTTGCATAGGTCCTTCTGTTTGTGTCTATTCTCTGGGTTTTAAAATTAATGACATTTCCATTGAGTAGTTTCTTTGATATTTTGCTTGACCTTTAGAAGAATACTTTTACTATTTTCCTTCTCATTTTCAATTTTTCACGGCCTTTCCTTCCCTTTGCTGATGCTGAGCATCTCTAACTTTCACTTAATTGCTTCTATTGTAGTGGATTTCTCTTCTATTGTTCCTTCACAGAAAACATTGTCCTAATGTAGTCAGATTAAACTAATTGAGGCCAGTTTTGTTTTGCCATGGGTTCAGTATATACCTTTAAAAATCAGCTGGGTTTAGTGGCTTATTTTTAAGAAGTATGTGGGTCTAGTTTGCCCCTGTAGCTCGTGTAAACCTTTTTCCTCTCTAGCAATGATGAACCATGGATTTTGAGATTATTCTCTGAATTCCATCTAATTTGGAGTAAATTCAGATAGATAGACAGACTTTACTTTTCTGTAAGCTTATATTTAAGATAGACTTATATTATAGAATATAGGCTCATATTATAGAATGACCGGTTTGCTGGAAAGGCATCTGCTTCTTTCTTTGGGGTGCCAAGCTGTTAGTTAGTCAGTGTCTCCCCTTTACTGAAACTCTATTCCTTGTCTGTCATTTCTCGGTTATTTTCCTTAACTTGAAACAATCATCTGGACTAACTGAGCACAAATCTCTCTCTCTCTCTGAATAAGAATCCATAATGGCACTCATTTCTCCCTTCCCTTCCCTTCCCTTCCCTTCCCTTCCCTTCCCTTCCCTTCCCTTCCCTTCCCTTCCCTTCCCTTCCCTTCCCTTCCCTTCCCTTCCCTTCCCTTCCCTTCCCTTCCCTTCCCTTCCCTTCCCTTCCCTTCCCTTCCCTTCCCTTCCCTTCCCTTCCCTTCCCTTCCCTTCCCTTCCCTTCCCTTCCCTTCCCTTCCCTTCCCTTCCCTTCCCTTCCCTTCCCTTCCCTTCCCTTCCCTTCCCTTCCCTTCCCTTCCCTTCCCTTCCCTTCCCTTCCCTTCCCTTCCCCTTTTTATATTGACATTTATTTCTGTGCTTACAGACAAAGTTTCTCCATTTTTTTTTTAACAAAGATATTCTTAATAATTTCCTTGTAGTCATGTCTTTACATATTACTGTTTACATATTCTCTCAACAATATCTTTCACAGCTTTGCTTATGGGGAGAAATAAATTTTTTTGCTTCACTGCTTCAGTTATGATTTCACTGAATAGTATTACTCTGAAGTTAGGTGTCAGGTCTGCTAATAATGTGTACTTCTGTGTTCCAGTTCTTAAGTCATCTTTGTGGCTTTTTAGTGGAGTCTCCACTAAATCCATATCTTTCGTACTGGGCTGGGCTCCCCAGTACAAGAAAAGTAAACCAGAAATGGAGACTGCAGAAGCTCTCTGGGCAATATGTTCTGTTTCACTGTCCTCATAATGTTTTTGTCTGTTTGTTTGTTTGTTTTTAATCCCTTCCATCCAGTCTGATTCTCTCGTTTTAGCTTCTGCATGCTGTCTCATATCCTCCTGGTATGTACCACTGTGACTGGCCTGACTTGTTGTTGTCTAGTAGCTCTGACTGAAGCTTTCTCTTCTCCATGCTCAACATGACTACTGTCTTCAGCCTCTCCTCACAGAGAAAGTGCTCCAGCCACTAGAGCATCGTGGTGGACTTTCACTGAACTTGCTTCAGTTTATTCCAGTCTTTCATGCATTGGTGGTACCAGCAATGGTCACATTTCTTCAAATGCAGTACTGATTAGAGGGATAATCAGTTCCCTTGATTTATTGGCTGTTCTCCTGTTGACAGAGCCCTGGATGCTGTTGGCTGTCTTAGTTGCCTTTTCTGCAGAGCTGCTTCTGGCCTGTCAGACCCCCGTTCATACGGTTTCAAGAGGTTCTTCTTTTGTAGGTGGAGGAATTTCTATTAATCCTTGTTGAATTTCATGCAGATCCTCTTGACATATTCCTTCAATCTGTCTAGGTCTTTCTGGACTTTGTTCCTCAAGGACCTGCCCTTCAGTGCAGGTTCTGGGAGACATATTACTTCCTTTCTGACACAGGAGTAGGTAGAACTGAGATCACAAATGCTCATTCCTGTCTGGTGTTTTGTCTCTTAGTTTATTATTTTATTTTATTTTATTTTATTTTATTTTATTTTATTTTATTTTATTTTATTTTATTTTATTTTATTTTATTTTATTTTATTTTATTTTATTTTATTTTATTTATTTTATTTTATTGGGAGGGGGAGGAAGCTGGAGTAATATTTTGATGCAACTTTTTTAATGGATAGTGGAATAATGCATGTGCTATTTCTGTTTTGCTCCTTGCTTTGTGACCCTTTTCAACTCTTCTATGTCACTGTTACACTGTAGCTAGTCACACTGTAGACCTTATGTTTTAAAAGCTTCTTCAAGAACATTTTGTTTTTATTTGCCTGTGAGATGTTTACCTGACATTGGGTCAGACTGTGAACTCCCTATTGACATTAGTGAACCCTTACTCATAGAGTTAGTGTTACTGGCTTCAACAGCTGGAAGAATTTACATATCAGAAATTTGACCCTGTCAGTCTCTATTCATATAGACAGTCCCATCTGTCAAACGTGAAGCCAAAGAACATGTCTCAAACAAGACAGGTTGGATTGAGTCCTGAACAAAACTCAAGAAACAAACAAACAACCCCCCTAACCACCACCACCCCTCCCCAGAATAGACAAGACACATTACATTTCAGGAAAGAAAGGACCTTTCAGGCAAGAAAGGAACTTCTCGGGGATTTTTTTTTTTTTTTTTTTTTTTTTTTTTGAGACTGATTTCAGTAAGAGTGAAACACAAATCTGGTTAGGTAAAAGTGAGGGAAGGTAAATGGCAAGTGAAAAACACTTAATTCCAGCATTCATTGAACTGTAAGCATCCTGAACCAAACATCATCAGCAGCATAATCATTAATATCCATCAAGATAGACTTCCATGTTTGTGGAAGTCTCATGGGAATTTCTTCTCGTTTTTTCTAAGTAACATTCTGCTTAACAAACAAACAAACAAAAAAAGCTACAGTTTTGATTGCTTGAAAATATTCAACAGAAAAAAAAAAAAAAAAAAAGGAATCCCTACAATGGTTCTGTTAACAAATATTACAGCATTCCCTGGCATACGAGCATACCACTGCTTTCTTTTCTGTATTTGAAATTGGAGGGATAGCAGATGAAACATGATAACTTTTATTTGCAAGCTGAATTTGCTGTTTTTTTTTTGAATTCTAGAGATTATCTGGAATAGCAGTACTATTGAACGCATCCTGGAGAAACTTGACCTTAGACATATTAGTGTTTCTCTAAGCCAGTAGCTTAAATCTCAATTTATTATAGAATGCAGTTCTTTTACTCTCTCCCAGCTTTATTATCTCATAAGGGAAAGGCTATAGTGGCCAATATAATAAGATTTAGCACTGCTGAGAACATTTTAAATGTAGGTATTTTCATATCAAAGGCACTGAAAAGAGCAGCACTGTAAATTAAACTAGCTTTAAAGTAATTATCCGTTGTAACAGTGTGGCCACCATGAAACAGCCATGAAGCAAGGTAAAATGTATGCTGTAACTTCACCATGGATCTATATTATTAGCTCCCCCTGTAAAGGCATTAACACAGCTCCTTCATCTATGCTCACTCACTATAGCATCTAATTTTAGGGCAACCTACACAGAGGAAGGTACAGCTCTCTAGTAGGTAGAGTACAGGACCCAGAACCCAGCAGCATGGAACAACTGTCAGTAAAAGCTACAAATTCTTCATTGCTCTCTCAGATCGTGGTACCTAAATCCACCCTACCTGTCTACCAGCTGGTCTAAATGTGGTCTTTTTATTGTTTCATCCAGCACAGGAGAGACTGGTGTAGTGGAATAAGAAAAGTGATGGAAACTATTTTCTTTTTATCACAGTATTCAGAAGAGAAATCCCTCATTGTTATTGGCAGACAGAAAGAGCAAGCTCTTGGAATGGCTTCTTCACAGCTTTTTGTGCTGATAGGTTGTCATTAGTGTTGAGTTTCTCCTCATGGGTTGCTAATATTGCTATTTCTTTAAAGGAATTTCCTATTTTGGCGACTACAACACAACTTCTAGAGGCTTTGTCTGTGGATATAGACACTTGTGCATGTGTGTGACATCAAAATTTGTCTCTTTTGTGGAATTAGTATTTTTTGAAGTACTTACATTATTGCAGCAAATAGTGAGAAAATAACAACAGTGAATTCTCACTCTGAGTTCCCACTTTGAGTTAATTTCCACTTTGAATCACCGTCCTCATAAGTAGTCTGTTTAATGTCAGATGCTTTACCCTGCCCTTTAAAGGGCAAGAAATCTGCAGTGTAACTTTACTGCTTTTGACTTTTGATTCCGTCCTGTGTTAGAGGACTCATGAAGATTCACTGCAAATGCTAAGAAACTAAAGTTACATTTTCACCCTTACGGGGTGTATATACAATGCCATTCTACTTGGCTGTCAGACCTGAGCAGTTTCTAATAAACTATGTGACAGGCTAATTGTGCAAGTGCTGTGTATGTGCTTTCTTTTTTGAGTAGCTGTGGGTGGGCACCAAAACCAAAATGTTACATCTGTGCAAAGAATGTTTTCGGCAGTAGTGTAAAAACAAGTTTGTTTCATGTTTCGACAATAGGGCTTATTTTAGTATAGCATTGTTCTCAGACTGCTATAATTATGGGTCAGATGATGGTTTTGTTCTAAGCTTTTCCAGTGATTTATGACCTCCTCAAAATTACTTTTTCAATGGGCAGTTTTCCTGCTTATTCCTCATTAAAAGTGATTATATTTCATGTGAATACTTGAGGAGAATCCTCTCAAATGATGTGACTTACATGAAGATGGAAAAAAGGAGTTTCTCCTGCTATTAAAAATCTTAAATATTGTTTCTCTTGGGTCCTTTGAAAAGCCCTACATTTACTCACCAGGAATGTTTTCTTCAAAATTCAACATTCATAGTTCAGACGAATGTACCCTTAGATGAATGGTTTGACATGTAAACAGGTATCAAATATTTATTAATTCACTTTTCTTCTTTAGCACTGCCATTGAGTTTGCCATGAAAAAAACTGGAGAAGAAGAAGAAATGATGAACTGTGTGTTGGCTCTTCTACATTGCAGTTCAGTCACTGTGCAAAGGAAGAGTAAAAATTCTACTCATCCCATTAAAGACAGGACAAATGATCAGTTATATATATAAAAAAAAAAATCAATAAACCCCCTCCACAGATTCTACCATAATGATAATGTAAGGACACAAAAGAGTCAAGTCATATAGTTGACAGCAATACAAGATTAAGTAATGATGCTCAGGAGAAAGTTGTATAATGGCATTATGAAAACTCTTTTTTTTTTTTTTTTTAATGTGTGTATCAAGAGATAATTACTGAAAAATCTACAACCCACACACATCTTCAGTTAAACTCATTTTATGGCCATAAAACTTGGAAAATCACTACAATGATAGGTAGTCCTCTAGATGCCTTAGAATGTATGTGCATTAGAAAAACAATTAGTATTAAATACAATAAATTCACAGCATGGTATCATCAGCCAGAAATTTCAACATTCATTGAGCTGTCTGTGAAAAAGATGTATCCAGGATATATCTAAATAATGCTATATATACCATAAAGCTGTTGAAGTAATAAGCAAATGTGTCTGAATCAAAGAGTAATGTAAAAAAAACACATTTAGAAAGAAACCTAGAAGCAGAGAAGAAATGCTAAGAATAGTCCATCTGAGGCATAGTTTTATTAATGTCCTTATAGGGCAAAACTTATGGAAGCCTAGAAATAATTCAAATTCTCATTTGAATTGAGTATTTATTTTCATTTGCATGCTCCCTCATATTACTTTTTTTTTTTTTTAATATGGTTTCCAATTTCTGAGACATGTGTTAAGACTGAATACAATTTATAAGGTACAGAAAATTTGAATAAACATAGCTGGGATGATGTCATACAAAACTCTCAGCACTGTCAACAGCAACACTGTCAGACTGTTTCCTACTGTGCAATTTTATTGAGATGTCTTAATAAAATGTGTGTTATATTAATTATATTATTAACTATAATCACAACATTAACTATTTTTATGTTTTTAGCCACTAGTGGAAATAAGAGTCTGAGGCTTTTTTTTTTTTTTTTTTTTTTTGTGTGTGTGTGTGTGTGTGTGTGTGTGTGTGTGTGTGTGTGGCAGATTTGCCACTTCATCCAATGAGTCCATGTTTTCACCTTGCTGGTCCAAGATTATGTATCAAGGATCCCTGAACACATACTTTGCTCATGAGACAATTAGTATTGTCTTTCTGGAAAGATGTTAAATACTCTCATCTTCTAAAAAGAGGCATCTGAGTTTTATACATTTGTTGACTAAGAAGCTAAATGTTAGTCAAGATGTACTCATCTTGACTGACTGTCTGCATTTGGTAGGCTGATTCTTCCTTTAATTAAGTGATTATATCTTCAGAACAATATCTAGGCTTAACCTAAAAATGTTAAGGATAGAAAACTCATACTAGTTTTTTGAAGTTGCTCCAATAGTTAATTTTCTAACCATTAAAGTGTTATTTGTCTAACATAATCTAGATTGAAGCTTTTGTCTTTTGTTCTTGTCTCCATATATGTAAACACTGATCAGTTCATACCCTTTTTTTCTTTTTGATGAGATATTGATATTTTGTAGTCTTTCATGAGATGTGCTTTCTGACACTTTAATGGCTTTTGTCTCATATTTTACAGCTTTTCTCTCTCTCTCTCTCTCTCTCTTTTTTTTTTTTTTTTTTTTTTTTGGAGCACTGCTGTACATGAGAGGCGTAGTATTCAAGTCTTTGCAGGAACTTTTCCTAGACAGTTCATAGCCTCTCTCATAGGCAGTGAGGTCTTCACTTTCTACTAGAACATCTGCAATTGCTTCAACTCCGCTTTCTCATTTAGAACTTAGAAGTTCACTAATGCATACCACTGATAAAAATCAGATATCCAATCCCTTTCCGATGTAGAATATTACAAAATACAGTATGTTTTAGAATATGGAAAAATACACAGATTAAAAAGCTGATATCAGTATTGTTTTATATATATATATAAATATATTATACATTTATATATTATATATATATATAAATTATATATACATGTATATAAATATATATATATATATAAAAATGTATTTCAGACCTTCCAAATATGACATAACGTTTTAGTATTCAATATATCTTAAAAAATTAAATGGATTGTGTATGGCTGACATTTTTAATTTTCTATATGTAACTTAGCAAAATGAGAAATTTATTGTTGTTTTATTTACTACTTTAAACACAAGCACTTACATAAATCTGCATTTTTAATTAAGAAGTTCATTTATTTCAATGACAGATTGTATTCAGATTTCAGTAGCTGTTTATTTAAAGGATTTGTAAAGAAAAAATACACTGATTAAAAGAATCTCTAAGACATAGAATGCAAAGATATGCTTCTTGGGAAAGTCTGTAGCACAGTTCTTTTATCTAGTAGCAGCTCAGATGAATCTTTGCATACTTATAACAGACATTCTGTTCTCAAATTTGTGGTTGAATTCCCAGAGGCTAGAACGGCTTCCCTTCAAACCAAGGTGAGGTTTGATTTGTTCAATCACAATTACTGACACTTTGGACCTTTGACCAACTGCTCGCTTGATGCAGGAAAAGGAACTGTCCTGTCCTCTAAGAAACAGGACAGCTTGAATTTTAACAAAAGCTAAAATAAATCAGTTGTAAGATTACCAACTGTGAAGAAGCAGGATCAAGACCATAGTTGCCAGGTTGAGCTTGTGCTGGGCTTTAACCATCCTGATTTTTTCTCTGCATATGCTGGCAACTTCCTTGTACACTCCCTGCATTGGCTGTCCCTTCTTCCAGTGGACATAGACTCTCTTTCTCCCTGACACTCAGCAAGAGTTCCCTGTTCAGCCACACCGGTCTTCTTCCCCACCAGCTCATCTTAGGGCACATGGGGACTGCCTGCTCCTACATCTTTAAGACTTTGTTCTTGAGGAGCATCCAACCTTCCTGGACCCCTCTGCCCTTTCACGACTGACTCCCAAGGGACCCTCCCTACCAGTGTCCCGAACAATTCAAAGTCTGCCCTCCAGAAGTCCAAGGTAGCAGTTTTACTGACTGCCCTCCTGACCTCACCAAGAATAGAAAACTCTGCCATTTCATGGTCACTCTGCCCGAGACAGCTCCTGACAACCACACCTCCCACCAGCCCTTCTCCACTCATGAACAGCAGGTCTAGCGGGGCATCACCACTGGTAGGCTCACTAATGAGCTGAGTCAGGGAGCTATCTTCCACACGTTCCAGAAACCTCCTAGACTGCTTCCTTAGGGCTGTATTGTATTTCAAGCATGTCTGGGAAGTTAAAGTCCCCCAGTTGTCTCTTTATTGGCTTGGTTTGCTCTTTGTTTTCTTAATGATAGTGATGAAAATATCTGATCTTGCTAAGTGGAACTGGAAAGAATCTCGAGAGATATGTTTTAGCATCTCCTCGCTCCAAGGAAAGGTAAACATTTGTGTAAGCAAAATAGTTTTCAAAAATCCCTCAGTGAGTAATATTCCACACTCTTAGGAAATGTGTCCCAATACTTCACTTTCTTTCCTTTGAGAAGTTTTTCCTAATGCTTAAAGTAATCTCACAGCAAATAGCCCTTCTTGTCTGTTTCATACAGACTTGGAGAAACTGTGCTTTCCTGAAGGCAAACATTTTTATTTTTGCATATTTTAATACTGTTCTCTTTATCCTATCAGTATTCTCTGAATCAATCCAGTTCTCTTGGTCTTTCTTTCCTTCTTTTCAGTCTCTGGTCATCCAAGACACTCTTTGCTATTATTATTTTTTTTTTCTTCTTCTGGAGGAGCCATAGTATTTCTCCAAATACTATGTACAGCATTCAACATGGTACCAGCAGAAGCCACACTAGTAATAACTCAAAATGCTCCAGTTTCCATCATCGATACATGGCTTATGACTTATACATATTTGAACTTAGCAAATGTAAGGTATTCACAGGGTATTTGGACTTTGAAAGTATGGGGATCAATGATCTCTTTTGTGGACAGATTGTGATGAAGCTGGGTGTTAACTGAGTTATGCCACATAGTATTCTATGAATAGAGACTTAATAATCTTAATAAAGTATATAAATCTCTTGTGCAATTAAATAGAGCAGGAAAGATAAGATGCTTAGCAAATAAGACCTACAAGAGATGTTTGCAAGCACTTTTTTTCCTTAGTTTGAAGACAAGAAAACAGGTAAAATAGTTGTATTTTCAAGTATGAAAAAGAGTATTACATGGAGTACAAGCTAATTTCTTTAATAAGTCCTTAAAGACAGATCCAAAAGTAAAGGACAAATCTGCAAAAACTGAGAAATCTAACTGAAGTGTCTGAAAATCTAACTGAAGTAAAGTTAGAGAAATCTAATTGAAGTGAAGTATAAAATAATAGGAAAAATTTTATTGGGTGAATTGTTTAGAATATTTTCTTTGAGAAAATAATGTTCCTAAGTAGGCAACGTTTATAGTAGATAGAGTGTGATTTTTACTTGCAGTGTGATCTGACTAATTATTGGCAGACATAGAAAAACATCCTGACTTATTTTTCCTTACTGTATTATTAAATAAGGTTCATGTTGATAAAGTGAGATGAAAATATTTTTATGTTCTCTAATTAGGAAGACTAATGTCTTGACTGATGTAGAAAAATAAAAGATGCAATACTTCACAATGTGAGTGAGTAAGTCATAGTAGACCAAAGAGACAGAGAAACAGGCAAAAGAAAAGGGAAATATTCCCAAACCATTAGGCATAATTTAGGAATTCCCACAGTGGGTGCACACTGAAAGTCCCTTGCATTTTTAGAAAACACAGTCTTATAATAGGTTTTCTTGAATCCTTCTCATTTTAGTGTAATTTGGTCTTCTCTCCTTCAGACCTTTGATACTGTGCTACCAAGCTTTCCAACAGCTGATGGCTAGAGACCCTGTTTAAGTGAATATTTGTTTAAATTAGTCGAAGGTGTTTCTCATCGGACCTTAATTGCCAGATAAGCAATCTGGCCGCAAGCCAGCACATACGTAATTCTTTCTGAACAGTGTATTTCTCTGTGTGCTTCAGAAGGCTCGGCATGCTGGGTTTGATCTTCTTTTTAAATGCAAAATAGTTATTGTGTTTTGCCTGAAAGAAGTTAGGCAGAGGTAAATAATTCAGCTCAGGTAAAATTGGTTTCATTCCAAAAGTAATGGTTCATTGGTGCCTCATACATGGACCAGAAGAGAATGTTGATTAAGTATTATTGCAGGAAAATGTAAAAATCACTTTGTGACAGGGTAAATCATCTGGGGAATAGCAGGTTATTGTCACACATTGCAACCTGACTTTGTTAAACAATTTTACCAACTATGGTAAATCCCTAGTCAGAACTCCAGCTACTTAATTTCTGAATTGCATAAATATCTATTCTCCCACTCCCCAAACACATATTTTAATGAGAATGAAATAACCATTTTAATTTCAAGTCAAGAGCTCACTTACTGACACATAAGAATACACATATTCTTGGAAGAGGCAGCTCAGCAAACAAAAATTTCTAAGAGCACCCACTTCTTAGTTTCTTATATTTAAGATTGTTACAGAAGCAATATTAAGAAATAGGTTTGTATGAAGATTTTTGCAAGACCCTTGGCTTTTAAACATGCCGTTTCGACATATCCAGAGCATCAGAGCAGATCTAAGAAAACCGGTTGGATCCAGCCTTTTTTTTTTTTTTTTTTTCCGAAAGATGGGCAACTTTTGACTCACTAATATTGTCTTCTGTTAACACTAATACGTTTATACACTTTTTTTTTTTCTTTTTTTCCCCACTTCTCAAATTTCTGTTTTTTTTTTTTTTTTTTTTTTTTTTTTTTGTTTATTTGTTTGTTTTCAATACAGGTGATCACTCTGGCAAATCTGAGTTTCTTAGTTTTGTTTTCTGTTTTTATACTTTGAAAAAAAAAAAGAAAAAAAGAAAAAAAAAGATATTCCCACTAGAGCATTTGCCATAAAAAATTATGAACAGATGAATTAATACATATTTTTACAGGTGCACAGAAAGCACAAAATACAATCAAAACCAGAAATGTTTAGCTCATTATGACAAAAATTCCCCAAGGAAAAAATTTTGCTGGAAACTCTTTGTCTTTACTATTCTTTATTCCTATAGCTTACGTTCTAGATTCTGAGTGGAACAAGAAGTTGATATAGCTGGTGTCACAGGCAAGACTTTCTCATTGAAGACTCTGAAGACAGAAAAGCTATATAGGGAAGATGCTCTACTGGACCTGTTACTCTCAGAAAGAATTGGTTGGGAATGTAAAGAGTCTCAGTTGAGTTTAAGATACTGAGAGAAGGGAGCAAGTTTAATAACAGAATTACAGCCACAGACTTCAGGGCAGTAGAACCAGGACGGGCTGAAAAGATAAGACAGACTTCCTCTACTTAAACTAACCTAGTATCAACTGTCTGTAAGACCACTCATTCTGTTTGGCTGTGTTTGTGTTAGTGTAATTTATCACAGAGAATTAGAGCTAAACCTTTAGACTCAACCTCCTTCTCACATTTTTACAACTGAATATATATGCTAAACACAAGGCCTCTCTGAAGCTATTTATTCTTTTTTTTTTTTTTTTTTTTTTTTTTTTCCTGCTTATGGCCATCATATTCCCGATTTCTTTGTAGATGTGTTTAAAGGTATTTCATCTCCTTTGTGAAAAGGGGACATTGTTTCTTGGAATTGATTTTCTAGTTCCAAGTCCTGTGTGCACTATATAATGAAATGTCACTGACAAGAATAAATGAAGAGGTCAATAGGTGAAATGTAGAAATGAAGTGCTATAATCCTGAGGAAACCACACAGTGAATTTTGCTGGGTTATGAGGCTGTCATAACTTCTAGCATCCAGAAACAAACTATGTGAGAAGATCAAGTGGTGCTGTATGTCAGATTTACTCCATAAAATTTTCACATGCTTTGTTTCAAAACTATTTTTCCATAAAATTTTCTTTATCAAGCAGTGTCAACAAAAGCTCACTTAAATGGAGACTGCCCCATGTATTACTTATTTCTCTCCTAGTCTCTAATTTATAATTAAGAAGCAAGGCAACGAGAACTTTGGAGCTGAGAGAGTTAACAGTTGAAGTAGGAGAATTTAAGCCTTCATCTATCTGGTACATAGACCTTATGATCATACCTGCAAGTATTCTAAGGGCACCTTTACAGTCTTCTAGCAGCATACTCTGCTTTTGTGCTGGTGTTATGCTGCTGAAAACTTTAAACTAATTTTTAAATGCCTTCTTAGGTCCTGGAAATCAATCCACAGGTTGGATGTCCTGTCTCCCTGTACATTGCTCAAGGAATGTCAAGTGTGTAAATGTGGTATTCATGAAGACACTGTGTTAACATTTTAAAAATGTAATCATGCTAATGTAATTGACCTATGCTTAGGCTACATTTCTAAGAGAAAAATTTATATCCAGACAGGAGAAATTGCAGCTTCTAAAGGATGAGTAGAAGGTTGTTGTTCATTTTTGGCTGTTTTGTTGGATGATTAGTCATTTTCTAATCACTGCTCGTATACTTTGGAAACCAGAAGTAAGATACATGTATATGGAGAATACATATTCTGCGACTCTTGTTAGAGCCTAGTGTGAGGTAAACTGGGCAGATCCAGTCCTTAGGTGGCTCTGCAGTTGCTTACTAACAGAAGTTTAGAGTCCTGACAAATATAATGAAAAAACTCATAGGCTTCCAGGTTTAGATAGTGAATTTTAAGGTAGACATTTTGGACATGAATGCCCATGGTGTCATATAAATATCTTTATCCTCCATCTGACTATAAATAGAAGTGCATAGCATATACTTTCTAATCTAACTGGTCAGAGACAAGAAGGGCAAATGTGATTTTCACATATATGCTTCTTTATGTTACTTTCTTCTAGTGTCTTTGCTGAGAGTGATTCTGTGGCTTAGAGAAATGTAATCCTGATACACTGACTCAGAGAGAATTATGTGTAGCTGTAAGGGCCTGTCACAAACTACCAACCTCAAGTGACTCTTTCCACCCACACATTATTGTGGCATAGAGGGAAGAAGAAGGATGAAGCTAAGTGAGCATTACAGAGAGGTTAGATCTGCAGTACATTGCTGCATCCTTGTGAGGTTTGACCCATCTCTCAGGTGCTAATCTTGTTGTGCATTGTTTTTTTTTTTGTTTTTTTTTTTGTTTTTTTTTGAATAAATTACATAGGTTTAAGAAAGAAGAGTAAAATACTAGGGCCTTTTGCCAAAGGAGAAATGTAAATAAAATATTACACTGCTTTTTGATTGAATGTTAGGTATGTGTTGAGGCATGCCTTGGAGCCCTGATGCTCTGAGGCATGTGGTGGATCTCTTCTGGCACAGGCCTGTATTTTCTTTCTGTAGAAAGCAATGTCTAAGGAGAAGGGGCTTGGTATCCCTGGTATGTAATGGTACTGCAACTAGGACAAACATTTGGGCTAAGAAGAAATTTTGGATTCTTGTGGTGGTTTTACTCAGGTGGCAGCTGAGCTCCACCACAATCACTCTCACTCCCTCTCATCAAAGGGAAGGGGGGAGAAAATATGATGCAAAGGGCTCAAGGGTTGAGATAAGGACAGGGAGATCACTCAACAATTATCATGATGGGCAAAACAGAGTAGGGAGGTTAGTAAAATTTATTACCTATTGCTAACAAACCAGAGAAGTGAGAAAAAAAGGAAAGAAACCAAGAGCACCTTCCCTCCATCCACCCTCTTCCAACTCCTCATCTTCAGCGGTGTAGGGGAACAGGGAGTGAGGGCTGCGGTCAGTCCCTGATGCTTCATCTCCACTGTGCCTTCATGATCACTCTGTGGCCCTGCTCCACATGGGGTCCCTCCCACGGGGTGCCATCCTTCCCGAACTGATCCTGTGGGGGCTGCCCACAGGCAGCAGCTCTCCAAGCACTTCTCCCATATGGCTCTGTACCACAGGGTCCATCCCCCAGGAGCAAACTGCTCCAGCACAGGTCCCCCATGGGCAGCAGCACCGGTCCAGGACCTGCTCCTCTCCTGTGGGCTCCTCTCCACAGGTTGCAGCTTCCTTCAGGCCACATTCACTTGCTCCACTATGATCTCGTCCACGGGCTGCAGCATGGGCTGCTCTGCCATGGTACACTGTGGGCTGCAGGGGAAAACCTGCTCCACCATGGTCCTCTCCACAGGCTGCAGAGGAACTTAAGCTCCAGTGCCTGGAGCACCTCCTCCCCCTCCTTCTTTACTGACCATGGTGTCTGCAAGGCTGTTTCTCACTCCTCACTCTCCCAGCTGCTGTTGTGCAGCAGATTTTTTTTTCCCTTTTTTTCAATCTGCTCTCACAGAGGCACGAACAACATTGTTTATTGGCTCAGCTCTGGGCAGTAGTGGGTCCCTTTGGAGCTGGCTGCAACTGGCCCTTGTCTGACATGGGGCAACTCTGGATGCTTCTCACAGAAGACACCCCTGAAGCTCCCCACTACCAAAACCTTGCCACGTAAACCCACTATAAATCTACAGATGTTGCTGAAGAGTTCACTGTGTTAGCTGGTTTGACTGATTCTTTTGTCAGGGAAAAGTCTAATAAACTCCACGCTTAGCTTTATTCCTTCCCTTCTTGGCAGGCTGACAAAGGAAGCAGATCCTGATCTGAGAACAATTAGTCCCTGATCCATTGACTAGAGTCAGGTCTATCCAACAAGGTAGGTAAAAGCTGTATTAATTCAGTTAAAGTGTTCAGGTATTCAGTTCTGCAACTGAAAGAGATTCAAGGCTATTTGGTTTAAATGTATATTGACTTGAAGGAACGATGAAATATAAGATGACATAATGAAATGCAGGATAAAGTTACAATAACCAATGCCAGCAGTTGATGTGAACCTGATAATAGTGACTTGTATAGCCAGTAAAATACTATTGTAATACACTTAATTCAGCTAAGAATGTAGTAAATCAATAGTTAAGAACACAAATAGAGCAAAGGTGTGTTTCTAAATACCATACCATCTTCTGCCTGCTAACCTGGATTAAAGTAGGTAAAAAATGTTTTATTTTGTTTTATTTTAAGCCATGTTACTTATGCTTTTTCGTTTAAAACAAGCTAAAAATCCAACTGCAATAATTTCAATGTGCTCAGAAATAAGCGTATCAACAGCTAGCTTGCCATCAGCTAACTACTTCAGGATCCAAGCTGTTACAATGATGTAGCGCTGTGGTACAACTTGTTTTTGTATTGATGTGATTGCTACCAGCTTTGATGTCTCTCCACATTCTGTTGAGCAGTGAACACAAACAGTTATGCATATATTCTGATTGCTACCTTTAGGCACCTGAGTGCTAGATTACAATAACAACAACAACAAAAAAACAAAACAATATTCATCTCCAAATACAAATTTTCTTTTGATGTTTTCAAATTACTACAACACTTGTAAAACTATTCAGTTTTAGTAAGGCTAGCGACACCAATACCCACAATGTGGTCATTTGGAAGCCTGAATAAGTGGACTGCTAGAAGGACAGAAAACTGGCTTGACACCAAGCACAATAGCTTGGTGTGTGGTTGCCAGCCACTAAATAAAAAGGGGAGTACTCCAGGAGTGAGTACTGAGGCCAGCATTATTCATTGTCTTCACCAATGACCTGGATGATGAAACAAAGTACACCCTCAGCAAATCTGTGATTAACACCAGCTGGCAAGGGCCTGTGTAGCTAACTGTAAAACTAGAACCCAGGGAGTCCTTGAGAAAATTGAGTTTTGGGTTAACAGAAATCTTATAAAATTATGTGAAAAGAAGTGCAAAGTTCTGTGTGTGGGATGGAACAACCCTGTATATACGTACAGAATGGATGCCAAGTGGCTGACTAGTAAATCACCTAACTGGGTGTCACAACTAATGCCAAGCTTAATTTAAACCTGAAGTGTGTTGTCAGGGCAAATAAGGCACATGATGTGTACTGGGCTATGTGGCCAATTGGACAAGAAAAATTGTTTCTTTGCACTTGATTCTGGTGAGACAACATCTTCTGGAATACCATATCTGGTTTTGGATGCCCTGTTGAAAACAGATGCCAAGAAATTGGGGAAGGTCCAGGAAAGTACAATTAAGAAGGTCAGGAACTTAGAGCATATGATCTATGAACAGATAGTGAGAGATGTTCATTTAATCTGAAGACAAAGTTAAGGGTCAATGTAATAGCAGTTTGCAACAGCATGCGGGGGAGTTACAAAGATGAAGCCGAATTCTTCCCAGTAGTGGCAGGCTGTATAACTAGCAGTAAATGCCACAAATTGCAGTTTGGGAGATTTAGATTATACGTTAGGAAAAGTTTCTCCTCTCTAAGGGTAATGAAAAACTAAAATGTGTCACCCATGGAGTTTTGCAGTCTTCAAAATTCAGGTGGATGGATGTATCCACAGGTAGCCTGCTTTAATGTTGGCGTTTGTCCTATTCTTAGCAGGAGGCTACACTGTATTTTTTAGAGGTCCCACACAGAAAACACTGTCACGATTCTATGATTTAGTTTGAATGATTCATCTGATAATACTAAAACAAAACAAAACAACAACAAAATGAACAAAAAAACCAACTAGTATGTCACTGATGATCTCCATGGCTTTTTCCCCCTTTTCTTTTTTTAACAGAAAATTGACTAATCCCTATAACAAGATGATAAATTAATATATATAATAGATATAGAAATAGAGAAGCTGAAGCTAAGAGACACAGAATTTCTTGTATATTAATTCTCTTCTCAAATCTACAAGTCCTGTGTCCGTCCTCAACAATTTTACTGACAGATATTTTTTTCCCCAAATAATGAATGACTCTCTAGAGAAGTAGTGAAGAAAACTATGGAATCATACAGCACCTCTTTTTTTCTTTGCATGTGAATATGCACATAAATGCATACTTTTATTGCTAAAGTGATTTTATACATACATGTACAGTAGTTGTGTAAATCCACGCAGAATCTTTTTCCTTCTCTTTTTTTCAAGCAATCTTTGATTATTTTATAACACATGAGTTCCAAGCCCATCTATTTGTTAAAGTTTTACATTAATTTCCTTAAAAGAATAACTTCAGTAACTTATATAGAGCAACAGCTATGCTGAATCACTCATCTTTGAGGCTTTGGTTCATACTGATATCACTTATAAAAGTTAGACATGGTAAGTCATATGGGCAAAAAAGTTATTTGTAATTTTCAAGAACCCAATAGTACCAAAAGGTGCCACATCAAAATTCTTTAAAATGCTTTGATATTTATAGCTAAGAGCTTACATTTCAAGATATTGGTTAACAGAGAAGCAGTCAGGAGAACTACAGAAAGCAATATACAGAACCACAACAAAATGGAAAAATTGTCCAGTAGTTCATATGTATTATATAAAATAACAAGCCAAAGCACTATTATGACTTAAGTTTTCTGTAGCTGTGTGCATTGTGATGTATTCCTGGGATGGAGCCTAGGATGTTTCATCTATATTATATTGAAAAAACTATTTTCTTACAATTTACCTCTGTGAAGTAAAATCTAATGTAGACATTTTTATAAGGCTTATTGGGATTCTTGAATAGATCACCTTGGAAAGATTTCTAAGTTTGAACAGGAATCTCAGTGCTGTTCCACTATTTTAGAAAAAGAGAGATTTATGATCAGGGTTAAGTTTTTCTATTTTGCTGTAATGTCTGTCTTTTAAACTGAATACCTTGTAGTTGTTTGGACATTTTCAAAACACAGTCTTTCTGTGAAATTCCAGGGACTATGGGAGAAGTAAATGTAATTTATTTAAATTTCTTAGAGAATAGTAACAGTACATTTTTATAACCAAGAGAAATATATATATATATAAAATATATACACATTTGGAGATGGTGAGAACGTGTTTGTTGTTGTTGTGCAATAGGGCCTAATGAAAAGAAAAAAAAAAAAAGAGAGAGAAAAGAGAGAGAGAGAAATTTGGTGTCCTTAGGTGTCCTTAGAATTGATTTTGGTTTTACATATAAATGGATCTGAGAGCCAAGTTTATTTTAATCTTCAAGCTTGGATGAAATTGTAATAAGGATGGAAGAAGAGATGCAGCCAGCAGCCATTACAAGAGTGTCTGAAAAGTAGCAGTGCTACACTGCAAAGACTGCAAAGTGCCTGGGAGGGAGTGGGGAAAGAGAGCCTGTCTGCCACAGAAAATCTATTTCTGGCCTCATACTACATGTCTTCTCTTATGTATTCTGAGGATCTTGATCTAAACCAGAAAAAGGAACGATGCCTGCTTTTCATTTACTCTCACTGTTTTGTTTTGTTTTTAAAACTCTTTTTTTTTTTTTTTTTTTTTTTTTTTTTTTTTTTGTAACTGTCCAGGGTTATAAAAAAGCCTGCATTGTTTAGCAAGGTCAGCTACATAGTAATTTTCTTTTTGATAGATTTAATAAATTAAGGTGAGTCATGTATTAAAGCGTGCTTTTTAATGAGAAAACATTCACAATGAGCAATGAACTATTGCAGTAATTGCTTGCCTCACCTGTCAGAGCAAAGGGCTGGTATGTCTGACAAACCATCTATTTACAAATCAGTTCAAAATGGAGTAATGAAAAATGTTTGTATTTGTATAAGGTATTCTTCAACAGTTTATACATGTTGCAGACTATTTTGTTTTATTGCCTAAGGTCTTGAACTTGCAAACATTTATCCATATGTTTATACACAAATAGGTTTGCATATGGCTTGACAGGATCAATCTTGAAAGTACAAGAAATTTATACCTATCACATATTAGTCCTATCTCACATCAAAACTGGAGACTTCTGCGTTTTAAACTCCACAAGCTAAGAGAAAAAGAAAGTACATGTTCTCAAAAGCAGAATTCAAAGCATTTGCAAAGAGCTACCATCAAACTACATGGTTATATACTGCACATCTTCAGTAATGACCAAAAATTACAAATATCCCATTTGGCTAGTTTCCAATGCAGTTTTAGGAATTAGGAATGAAAACTTGTGTTCCTCCACTCTGTTCCTTTTCTATGATTGTTCAGGATACATCCATAATTCTTTTCATTTGAATGCTTTTATCTCAGCTTTTGAATAGGTGTTCTTCCTCAAAGAATAGATTTAAATCAAAACCAGCTTTGGGCTGTGTAAGTTGGGTTTCATTAAATGTGAGGTGAGACTTCATGATGTCAGGTCACTAATATCTTAAAACTGAATTTTAGTTTTGCATTAATGTTTCCACTTTCTGATAAAGGATGATAGGACCTTTTTCCTTCTTTATCAATGTGATATCATTGTATACTTGTAAAATACTCAATAGTATTTTAATCCCAAGGAAACAGTAGAAAATGACAGCAAAGTCATTAGCCTGTTTTTGACTGTGAAAACTCCGAAAGTTTAAGGAGGATATTCTATTTTCGTTATTTAGTTAAAACATTTTTATGTTGTTTACTTATAAACATGACAAAAACTTTTCTAACTAAACTGAAAGTATACCTCTGAGTTGCAAATTAAATGACCTCTAACATTGCTAGATACTTCTGTCTTTTCTCTGTGGCTTGGTAACATAAATAAATCTTCAGAATTGTTCTATCCTTACATCATGTTTTAGGTAAGTCAACACAACTTTTTGTTCATTTTCCCCTTGCATGGGAACACATGATGTGAGAGAAAAGAAAAATTGTAAAATGAAATGTAGTTTATGAATGGTATGCTTTTACCCTTTCATTTCAGGAAAACCCAAGAATCATCACTAGGCTTATCTACTGGGATATGTAGTACATTGCCATTTTAAAATGAAAATTCACACTACAACAATGGATCTGATGGCTACTTTTACTCATTGCCATAAATAGCAATGAGTTAATACTCCATGTATTTTTAGACCCATGTGCCTTACCATCTGTCTATTATTCTCCCTCTGCTATACTGTGAAGAATGCCTATGTGAATGCATTGACATAAACATTGGCTTTATTTTGGGTCAGGAATGGAGGAGACTGAGTATTACTACTTTGTATGTGTGGCTAGCACAACATTATGTAGGCACTTTTTGTTCTAGATCTCTCAAAAGTCACATCTGTATTTCTTGAAATACAATGTGATTAATATTATAGTACACCATTATAGTGCAAATACTGAGTAGATAAACAGGTTTTACATCTCCAAAACAGAATTTGCAGTTTTCCCATGAACACAGATTTATAGATTTAATGAAAGGCTCCAAAGAATCCTGATGCAAACACTGGCAATTCTGATGACCTTCCAATTCTATGATTCTATGATTTTCTCCAGATCTCTCATTAGAACAGACACATGTATTTAACTAAAAAAAAGATAAAAATTTAAATGTTTACAGATTACGTCATGTCAGTAGAAGAGTCTATGTGACTTGATAGACTTGAGTGAACAGACAGTGTTGTTATAGACTGGCATACACAGACTGTTCACATACAGAATTCTCTGAGTTTGTTGAGTGGAGGACACAATCGTCTGGTTATCTTAGATATTCTTTTAGTTCTTACCTGATTAAGTTTAAAATATTGAGAATTCTGTTAAATTCTCATTTGGCAGATAAAATCAAGTGTTCTGACAAGATATTTCTATGTGTGCAGCTAAATTCACTATATTACCTGGCAATTGGAATATATGAAACATTTGTTAGAACTGTAATTATTTTAACTTTTTGTTCAAGTTCTTACGGACTAGTACTATACACTCCACTTCTAGTTAGATTTTATTGTAATCAATCATTGTCCCATGTAGCCCAGAATGCTACTTAGGCAAGAGAGGTTTTAAGTCGTAGGACAAAACAAGGCTCTGGAGACTGCTTTTCTCTCCTGTACTCAGTTTAGACTGCAGCACCCATAGCTTTAATGAGCAGGCTGTCAGAGGCAGTGCTTCCTTAAGCTCAGTGTCTAGTGGATAATCATCAATATATGCTTCTGTATGCAAATTACATAGAAAAAACACTGTGTGTACCTTGCATTTTCATTGTGTTAAAAAATGAAGTAATGAAGTTTCTAAAAGCATAAAGCATTTGTATTTTCTGATGTTGTGGTCTGGCTTCTGTCTCAGAAGAGGAGGTGCATTTCATTTTTTGTGAGAAAATAACATTCAGAACTATCTGTGTCCTTCCATTCCTCTCAAGTTTAATTCCAGTTTCTTTCTCACATCTTTCTCAAGAATAAAAAATTACACACATTTTCCAAACTTAACTAGAGAAGAAAGACTTGTTGACTGCTGAGCCTACTTTATTTCAATATAATAAAGTTATTAAACAGAATTTGCAATATTTTTTTGTAAACCTTTCTGACTCTGTTTCACTTATGTATTTTCTCATTCTGCTTTTTGTAGAAATATTTTTGTATATGTTAAGCTATTACTGCTTCATCAAATGTGCATTTATATATTGAAATGTTTAATAATATAACTCAGTTGGGATAACTAATGTATTTATTTTTTGAAGACCATGCAATGATAGAATTTTTTGCCTGTTAAAGATACATAGGCCATCGAGTATTTTCCTGTATTCTGTTTCTTTAAATAGACTTCCATGGGGAAATGGATTGTAATCTAATAGTCTCATTCAAATAAACAGTAATTTTTAACATTGTTTCACAGAAAAGTCCTACTTTCTTTATGTTATTTGCTCTATGACCTTTTCCCTTTATTCTTAGTCTTGTATCTGACATGAATTTTTATTTGTTTGTAATGATGACATGTTAAACTTGAGTAGCTTTTGAAATACCCAGTGCTCAGAATTTCTCATTCAAGGGATGTCTTTTAATCCATACTGATAAGGAATTATTAGAGTTAACTTTGTAAGTATTACCTATACTGTACAGTATTTCAAATAACAATGGAGTGGTAACAATAAAAAGAAACTGCCCATCAAATTCTACACATTTAGGCTGGTTAACACTTACCAAGCCAATAGTTGGGACTGAAGAGGATCTTGACCCTAATGCATAGCTAGAGAAGGAGAAGCGGTCTTGAAAGAACAGGTCAGGCAGCTGCTGCGGATGTCAGTCAATTTAACAGTTTGCCTTTGACACAAAGAGAAAAGGTCTGTTGTTAAGTCTGCCTGCTTCACCTAGCTATAGTTGGGTTTAGTTGGGGGAAGGAGATTATAAAGTTTTGAGGGAAAGTTTTGAAGACATAAACAAGATCCAATATAGAGTTCTATAACTTTTCCTTCTCTCTCTCACCCGCTCACCCTCCCTCTTCCCCACACCTTTGTTTTCCCTATGGATTTTTTTTTAATTAGTATTATTATTGGAGTAGACATTGTGGATTTTTTGGGGAAGTGCAGTGGAAACAGATCATTCAAGTTCCCAGAAATGAAGGGATGTCAAATCCAATATGGCTCATTGAGTTAGATTATTTAGGGAATTAGGGTGATGAATGCCTGGAGGTTGCAGAGAATGTTTGAACTACACAGCTACTCTGAACTGATCATCTACAGGGTATACCTAAAAGCAAGTACTATCAAATTCAGGTTTGGTTTACCCTTTTGCCCAGACAACATCTTCTGAAAGTCATAAGCAGATTAACCTTGACTGGGTAGTGTTGTAAGGTCAGCTGGCAAAGGTTGCTAACGGAGATGGCTCGAGCTATCTGCTTTTCTGAAAAAGAAGGCTGGGAGATGCCTTTTAAAATCTGAAATATATTAGATTTATGTTGTGTTTGACATTAGAAATGGAAAATATACAAACATATTACAAGCTCTGCAATGGGGAGATGTCACCGATCATTCTCCAGATACTGCAGAGCATTTATAACTGACCATAAAGGAAGACTTTTATTCTGCTGCAAAAAGGTAGGTTAGACAGATGGAACCCTAATTGGATGGGAATAAAAATGCAATAATCATCAAGGCTGTCTCTCCCATCTTTCCAAAGAACATATCTCCAAATGGCAGTCCTGTCTGGTAGTCAGAGATTATTTTGCTTTGAGGAGGTGTGCTATTGATTGCCCTGATGAATAGCTGTCAGATAGGGCAAAAATTGAATAGTATAAACACACCAAGAAACATGTCATTATTGAATGATGATAAGTTTCACCATAGTCTTACTGTTACAAGATGAATACTGGGGTGCAATTACTTTTCGTTCTTTTGAAATGCTATTTATATAAAAAACTATAAAATTTACCTAGGACTGATAGTATCAAAATGAAAAAAATTGCATTTTCACCTTTTACCTCTTAAATGAATATATAGGTTTTCACTTTGTGCTGGTAATATCACCATAGCAATGCCCTGAAAGATTCCATATTTTGTTTTACAACTTTTTGAAGAATATGTCAGATTTTATCCTAAGTAAAATTAACAATTTATGACTTTTACTTCAGATGTGCATTAGTGATGTAATTTCCTCACTGAAAATGACATCTCTGTGGATTACAAGGCAAAGAAAAAATTCAATATTTTAGTATCTTTTAAATCAATGGTATTTCCCTCTTTTGCTAGCTGCATATTCATACCAAACTAATTTAAGTGAGATAGTAATCTGTGTTTTGCTGAATGTTGATGTTAGCTCTGTCTTGTTCATGTTACCATGGCTGACCCTGAGTTTAGTAAATTATTGGACCCTGTAATTTTTAAAATGTTACGATGTAAAACTGAAAAAATTGAGAGTTTTGAATCTGTTTGGCATTTTGACAATGGGCATAAACTGTAGTCTGTAATGAAGCTGTCTGTATCAGAGATCAGTTTTGCTATTTCATGTAGCTCTAAAGATGTGCTGGAGATACAGTGCCACTTGGTCTCCTAAATGGCATGTGTTTCTATTGACTGATGAACTCTTTAACTCCTAGCTGTATTTGCATCCTGACTGATAGTAGTTTTTGATACATTCTATTACACCCTTTCAGAAAGGATGTGACACATTTATATTACACAGAACTCTCTAAATAAGGGAACAGAGTTTGTGTTGCTAAGGATACATGAAAGAGCAGAATGCTGCTACCACTGCTGTGCTGGAAGATTACCTCTATCATCATAAAGGGAAAACAAGAATAATCAATTTTGTTTCACAGTTTCAGGTAACTGTCCAACTACTCATGGAAAAAGAATGATACAGGTCTGATATTTTTATATTAAATCCTTTGTACAGAATTAGCTTCTAGACAGGAAGCCAGAAAAGATACAAAATTCACTCAAGTATAAAACAGTATATATATTTTTAAATGCTATTATTACTCTATCAGTATTGATTATTGCAATAAATATAACAAAATATATTTTCCTCCAACAAAAAGCAGCTTTTATAGCTGTTACATTTCAAAAACCTGAAGACTCAGCATCTTAAACTTCTAGTAGCTCTATTTAGCCTATTCTGGTTCTCTCATCCAGTACAAGAAATGTGAATTATGAATAAGGCTAATACATTAAGAGGTGACTGAAATAAAACATGCACTTCACTATGGCACAGTTTTGAACAGTTTTGCAATCCTATAGGAAGGCATATTTGTGATTCTGAGTCTTTAGACAGAGAACATCCATCAGAGAACATCGAGACATCTTTTCTGTGAGTAGAATATTGATCCAACCAAAGTCAGATGTAAAACCCTCAGTGAGTTGAGGAGGCAAGGATTTCACTTCACAAACACTGATTTAACATTGAAAAAAAAAAAAGTGTGCTGTATTCTCTGTGCTAAATCACCACTGCAGGAAATCTTTCTGATGACTGTAATACTGTTAGTCTTTTTTAATGTGTTTAGTCTGTTAAACACACTATTCAACAAAGAGGGAAGAAGATAATGGCTCTACAATAGCATTTACAAAATCTGGTAACAAAATCTGCTACCAGGCATCTGCAAATACAAACCCTGGTCTAAGTAAGTGTAAGTAAGGATTGTTAAGTGACTTCCATTTCCTTCATGTTGTTCCTAAGGAAAGGAAAAGGGGTGAGAAAAAGGGAAGAGGAGAGGAGAGGAGAGGAGAGGAGAGGAGAGGAGAGGAGAGGAGAGGAGAGGAGAGGAGAGGAGAGGAGAGGAGAGGAGAGGAGAGGAGAGGAGAGGAGAGGAGAGGAGAGGAGAGGAGAGGAGAGGAGAGGAGAGGAGAGGAGAGGAGAGGAGAGGAGAGGAGAGGAGAGGAGAGGAGAGGAGAGGAGAGGAGAGGAGAGGAGAGGAGAGGAGAGGAGAGGAGAGGAGAGGAGAGGAGAGGAGAGGAGAGGAGAGGAGAGGAGAGAAAAAAATTAGCTGTAGCCATTTGTGAGAACAAATTAATTGCAATATCTGATCATGCTAGTAAAGGAATGAATGATCATCATTCTGTACATTTCTGTTTTCTCAGACATAGATCTCCAGGCTGTCTTCATCGCTGACTACATTAAGTTATTCATTTTTTCCATTTGAATTTGAAATGTTGTTTAGAGGCCTCTGCTCTGGCTCGTACCATCAGACGTCTGGTGCCAGTGGCATTTTAATTTATATTTCAGGACCAACAGAACCTAGATAACAAACAAAAGTCAGACAGGCTAAAACTAAGAGAATAGAAATGAGAATTTGTGGGAGAAAAGCCCAAAGAGGAATGTGCAGACAGGAGAGAAATGCCCTTAAATTATTTTAGTACCAAAAATACTTCTCATTAATTTTACTGTAGAGGAAGAAATCACACTGACAACTGGGACAGACATGTTTTCTTCTTGCATGTTTTGATTTTTATTTTCTGCTGCTCCTAGATAGATGATCATAGTATTTATTATTATTATTAACCAAATTATCTGAAAGACATCGAACTTTGCAAACCTATCACTGTTCCAAAGGAAACCTGGCCTTTGCTCATTTGCATTTCTTGAAATGATTAAGTGGTTGTATTTGAGGTAGAAGGAGAAGAATTTCTTCATTAAGAGTGAGGAAGGTGGTTTTCCTCCAGCAAACAGAATCTAAATAATTAGACACCGTATAGGGACCCTATATAGCTTGTAATTATTTCATGCAACAGAAGCATCAACTTAGAGATTGACCAAATCTGGAATATTCTTTTAAATAAATATCAAAGTTTTCTTGATTCATTATTGTTCAGGAAACCTGCTAAGTCTGAGGGTTAAAAATTCCATTTTATACTAGCTTTCTAGTGTCTATGAAAATAGTTAGAATTGAGATGACTTTCTAGGGGTTATTAATTAACAGTTTTACAAAATGTCACTGTGCTGCTGGGGTCCTTGGGTTCTTAGATCTACATAAATTCTAGAAATGTCTCAGGATCTAAGGGAACTCATACAAAGTTTTGAAGACTGTGAGTTTGAACAGCAATTCGTACTCAAAGTCCTCAAGTCATTGATACAGTGGTCTTGTAAAGATAATTTTACTGCTTTTTATGAGGTGTGGCTACTCTTTGCACATGCCAGCTTATTTAATATTATTAGAAGTCTAAAGATGTAATTGAAGAAAGATAGTATTCAGAAAGAGACAAAATAAAAGTTCAGGAATGGTGGGGTTCTTTTGCTGTCAAAGAGGTAATTAATGTGTCTTCCTTTTTTTTTTTTTCATTCTTTATGTCCTTTCTTATAGTGCATTTCTTGCTTTTCATTTGTTCTTACATTTTTCTCCTTTTCTTCTGGGTCACTTCCAAGAGATCTGGACATCCAGCAACAACACAGGTATACTGATACCCTATATTACTGCAAATATAGCATATCTTGTTCAGATGTCTGGGGAAATCTGCTTGCGCTTGTCTTAACAGCGCTTGAAGTTGTTCAGGTTCAAAAACACAACATTCAGAATATAAGAGTAGTCAGTTCTCTCTGCCTCTTAGGAGAATTTTCACTGTGCTGCTAAAACAAAGATTCTTACATTACAGGAATTGGTTCTGTACAAAACAAATCAGAATTTTGATTAAGGGCACAGACTTCTGCTGTAAAAAGTCTGTTTCAAATATATCTTTCTTCACACCAGGTAATGTGATTTTAGAGAGGGTAATAGTAAGAAATTGTAAATAAACTAATAAAAACAAACAAAAAGACATATGGATGAGTATCTCCCTTTTTCTTGCTTTGATTTTATTCTATCTCTTTCTCCTGTGTAATAATGAGTACTGCAGCATTCATGTTACTGTATGCTAGTTTTATTCCACATGCTGTAGCTCTTGTTTTTTTTTCAGTTGAATTTGCTGTCAATTGCTTCAGGAATTAATACTAAAGAACAGTCGATGCATCAGATTCATGCGTCTTTTTCCCATGTTGAATGTTGAGTATCAGTGCATTAGTTAGTACAATGTGCACATTTGATTCATGTCTTCTAAACGTTCCTTAGGTTCATTATCCCAGTAAACTCTTTGAATACATAGTATGACATCTCTGCTAGAAGGATGCAATGGTAAAAGGATGCTTTTTATCTAAAAGCTTGCTCTATGTAATATTTATTTTAATTATGTTCTTATGTGGACTGCCTGGGGATGTATGTGTTGCAGGCACTAGAAGACAGAAATTGGGTTGAACTAGCAGGAAGGCATCAGACGTTTCACATTGCAGCTGTCTGGAGTCAAATCAGTACAGTGAATAGCTGGGACAGTTCAGTTTTGTTATTACCTCTTTTATCTGTATTAACACGTACGGGAGAAATCTGACAAAGATCCTTTCTTTCACAGAGGATATCAGGCAGCAGAGTTGTGTAAATGACCCGTTTATGATTTCTTACTTAGTGCCTAATACAAATCTTTTTTTTTTTTTTTTTCTAATATAAATCAGTGCAATCAATTCTTCCCTTCTGCAATTTGAGGTTGTCATTGTGAATAGGATGAGCAGTAATGAACTCAATGTGTAAGGAAAGGGATTTTGGGAAGACATTGGAAAGAACCTGCTAACTGCTCAGAATGAATTGTATAGGGAAATTATGACAATTCTAAAAAGATAGGCAAGACACACATGCTGCCAGCTATGATGTTGAAGTATTTTGTTTTGGGATGCTGACTGGGATGATCTCCTGAAATCTTTAATTTCAATTTTAATTTTAGTTTTAATTTTAATTTTAATTTTTACTTTTATTTTTATTTCTAAGCAGGTGCTTTAGGGATATATTTAGGATAGACTATTAAGGCATTGCTCATACAGTGTCCTTTGAAGTTTTCATTTTGAATTATTGTGCCATGGTACTGAACCTAAGAGTTGCAACTGGAAATCAGAATAAATCAATCATCTTTGTAAAGCAATAAATCAATGCCAGATTCTGCTGCTGATTCTGTGGGTAGCTTTTTCACTCTAATCTCACTCAAGGGGATACTTGGATTTTTAAGGCCATCAAGATTTCCTTCCAAGAGCAGCATCAGCCAGAGCCATGTGTTAGGAGTTAATTTTAACCTTGTTATTTCTGCAGCTGAAGCTTCAAAACTATATAGAACTATTATTCTACACAGCACAATGAAATACTTCAGCTGCAAATATTATTAAATTGCCAGGTAACTAGAGAATTCTGGTTTCAGAATTAGGCAATGGGAAAGAAGAGTTCAGTCTATTCACCTGTTCCGTCATGAATATTTGTAATTTCCTCTTTACTTTTGCAAAAATTCAAACAATTTATTTATTTATTTATTTATTTATTTATTTATTTTTCCTGTCAGTAAAATTGTGCTTGGGACAAGGACATTTTCACACAGTGAATCTCTTCATTTTTGTACAAATTCTCTCAGTGAATTACTTCAGTGGCACTTTTCTAGCCCTCTTCAAATGTTCATGTGTTTGGTTCTTGTTTTGAAATTGTATCTCTACAAAGAATCACAAGTGGCCATTGGTGGATCTCAGCAATCACAGAATCATTAAGGTTGGAAAAGACCTTCAAGATCTTCTGGTCCAACCATCACCCTACCACCAATGTCACCCACTAAACCATGTCCCTCAGCACCACGTCCAACCTCTCCTTAAGCACCCCCAGGGATGGTGACTCCACCACCTCCCTGGCTGACCCATTCATAATGCCTTACTACTCTTTCTGAAGAGAGCTGTCTCCTCATTTCCAACCTAATCATCCCCTGGTGCAACCTGAGGCCATTCGCTCTAGTCCTATCACTAGTTACCTGTGAGAAGAGGCCAACACCTGCTCCCCACACCTTCCTTTCAGGTAGCTGTAGAGAGCAATAAGGTCTCCCTTATTAAAGGAGGCCCTTAAGAGCCTCCTTTTCTCCAGACTAAACAACCCCAGTTCCCTCAACCGGTTCCCTCAACCGCTCCTCACAGGACTTGTGTTCCAGGCCCTTCACCAGCTTCATAGCCCTTCTCTGGACATGTTCCAGGGCCTTGATGTCCTTCTGCTACCAAGGGGCTCAAAGATGAACACAGTCCTTGAGGTGCAGCCTCACCAGAGCTGAGTACAAGGGGACAATCACCTCCTGTTCCTGCTGGCTACTGTATTCCTGATCCAAGCCAGGATGCTGCTGGCCTTCTTGGCCACCTGGGCACACTGCCAGCTCATGTTCAGGTGATCATCGACCAACACTTCCAGATCCTTTTCCTCTGCACACCTTTTGAGCCATTCTGCCCCAAACCCATAGCGCTACATGGGGTTGCTTATCTTCAACACGGATATTAAAGAAGATGGGCCCCAATATCAGTCCCTGGGGAATACCACTAGTGATTGGTTGCCAGATGGGTTTCACTCTGTTCACCACCACTCTTTGGGCCCAGCCATCCAGCCAGTTTTCAATTCAGCAAAGAGTGTACCTGTCTGAGCCAGCTGCCAGTTTCTCCAGCAGACTACTGTCGGAGACTGTATCAAAGGCCTTATTGAAGTCTAGGCAGACTATGTCAACAGGCCTTCCCTCATCCACCAGGCAGGTCACCTGGTCATAGAAGGAGATGAGGTTGGTCAGGCAGGACTTGTCTTTCATGAACCCAGGCTGACTGGGCCTGATTCCCTGGCTGTCCCACATACGTTGTGTGATTGCTAGACGAGAGTTGGTTTTGCATGTGCAATAACAATTTCAAAGGGAGTAGAAATCACGTCTTCAGTGTCTGTCATAAAGTTACCTGCAGTTTGTGTTTTGATTTTTTTTTTCTTTTCACAAAGTAGAATTAATGAGAAAGATACAGTTTCTTAATAAGGAATCATATGAAGACTGAAACCTGAGATTTTTCACTGAAACTTTAAGGACCATTGAATCTAAACTTCCTACTAGTTTTTATTCTTGTTACTGGCAGTTGTACCTTTTACAAGGGAAGCAACCGAATAAGATAAAAATCTAAATTTTATGCTGCATTGTAGCAAGATAAGAATTTTCCATCTGATAGTACTTACATGAAATACTGTTTTAATACCAAGCTTCTTTAGCCAGAAAGAAAAAAATAAAATAAAATAAAAAATCAGTGCAACAGTATAATGTGATCATTCCAGGCACTCCATCAGAAGTTGGGACACTAAAATAGCAATTCTCTCCCCTTCCTTCCCCCCCTCCCCCCCCTTTCTTTTTTGAATCAAAAACAAAAATATCAGCACAAAGGCCATTTTTTTTCTACCATTTCATACAATCCAAGAGTGTTAAAAATGCCACCTGTTTTGCAGGGAAATACAAATAAGTTTCTGTTTTAGTTTATCTCCTTTAAATCTCTGTCTTTCTATGGGACTAGAGAAATTTTCGTAGCTTCAATATTGTGGATTTCATAAGCTAGGCAGTATTATTCCTGTCAACTATTGCAAAAGACTCACACATCTCGTTATGTAGCTCATGAAATCCATGTTTAGGAAGAGTTTTATCTTGGTGTGGGCTTCCCTCATACATAGTGGCTAGTGATTCTTATACATTCTCTCCCTATGTGGCTTCTCACAGAGGTAGGGTTATTTCTGTGATGACTCATAGTCATTTTTGTCATGTGTGTATCTCTACCTTAGTGCAGAGAAAGGTGGTTTTGGCATTTTTTTTCCTATTAAACTAAAAATTGTATCTGCCACAACATGATGTACAGTGGAATTCATAAAATATATAGGACATTCTCTGATGTTACTGTTTGCTGAAGTTTCTCTACCATTGACTCAACAATATATTTTTATGATAGTCATTATAATAGTTGTGTCCTAGAAATAGGTTCTTCTCAGGCTGAAATCAATTGTTCCTTTTTCATACCTAGACATGGAACAAGAGACATGAGTCCTTGAGTCCTATTTTAGCTCAGACTTAATCCTTTCTTTTCCCCGTAATTTTCACTCCATACATCTGTGTTATTATAGAACCTAACGGCACTGCTCATTTGTACTTCCTCCGTGAAATACTGTTCTGTATTTTGCGGTGAGAGTGTCAGTTAAGTCCTACTAGTCTGAGTAAAATAAAAGAAAAGCTGATAGAGTATTCAGATGACAAAATATTAGAAAACAATTATCTCCATATTTCTAATTTAATGAAAATAAATAATTTAATGAAAATAAAATAAAGACCAGGATTATTATTATAACTATTTTTTTGAGAAGGCAGTAAGTGAAATTGATAAAAATAATGACACAATTTTAATAACTGGGCTTTTATAAAGGGTTATTTCACTATTGCATAAAATTGTTTTAAAATGTTGCTTTCTTTAATACTGATAGATCAAGTGTCAAAGAATATTAGAAACTGCCTGATTACAGGGGATTCATCATCCATAGTGTTCTGTTTCTTTTCAACATTTCTATCAGTGACCTGGAAGTAGGTTATAAATGTTATAAGTTTAACATTATGGGATTATTTAAAATGGGTGAAAGAGTAAATAAAGAGAATAGAGTCAACTGCTGTACTGGGTCTGGCTGGGATGTTAACTTTTCCTGCAGCAGCCCATACAGTGCTGTGCTCTGCACTTGTAGCTGGAACAGCAGTGTTATCACACCAGTGTTGTGTCTGCTGCTGAGCAGCACTGGCACAGCATCGAGCCTCTCTCTAACCCTCCTTGGTGGTGGGCAAAAAGAGAAACATCACCAGGGCAGCTGACCTAAACCAACCAAAGGGATATTCCATACCATATGATGTCACACTCAGCAATAAAAGGTGGAAACAGGAAGAAGAGGGGAGGGGTGGGCTCTCATTGTGAAAACGTCGGTCCTTCTCCCGAACACCGGCTACGTGCATTGAGGCCCTGCTTCAAGGACGTGGTCAATCATCGCTCGTTTGTGGGACGTAGAGAGTAATTTCTTTCCTCTGCACTTCCGCATAGCCTTCACTGGTTTTATTTGTTTGTTTTCATCCTTTTTTTTTTTTTTTTTTTATTTTCCCTTTCCCCCTCCCTCTTCCCCTTTCCCATTTTATTTCTTTAGTTAAATTGTTTAGTTCATCATAATCTTTCTTTAATTATTATTATTATTTCCCTTTAATTAAATTATCCTTATCTCAACCTGTGAGTTGTTCTTTGCTTTACTTCTCCCCCTCCCCATCTAAGGAGGGGGAGTGAGAGAGCGGTTGTGGGGTTTAGCTGCCCAGCATGGTAAAACCACCACAACTGCATCATTTGATAAAGCAGGTTCTTTTAAAAAAAAGATGTAGTTTCTTTTACCCAATCACAATGTCATGGAGCTGGAGACAAGGAATGGGTTTTAATCCCAGTACATTCACCTGGAGAAATCTGGGGACAATATGTTTATATGAGCTCCTATGATGAAACCATGGTAGCAAATGTAAAACAAAATTTTGTTTACTGAAACACTGTAATGACTCTGTTTCTGTATGCATTATTGTTGTGCCTGATGCTGGAATACTGCAGTTCTGTCCTGCACAGATTGAAAAAATAATTAAAGCATCACAGAAATTATTTATGAGCTGAATGACAACTTAAATGAGGAGACCTCAAATGTAGTGTGCTATGAAAGAGAGAGAGTCAGATGAAATTACTTGATCCTGTCTGACTAAATCGCAACCTGTGACTTCTTCCTTGGACTGAGATATAGTCTAGATATGAAGCATTTTCTCTTGCAACTCATTTGGCTGTACAGAGAACCATGTTCTTTCAATATGAAGAAGCTTATGTAAGAATACCAAAACAAACTATTCTGCTCTTCCTATGCCTAACTAGTGGTGATTTTAGTATAGGTAGAGATCTTAGCTTCAGATGTGGGGTTTTGAGGCGGCTTTTGTTAGGTCAGAGGTCAGAGAGGTTATCATGCCAAACCAGCGCTGATTTTCAAAATCTTTTCGTTAGTCATGGTTGGTGAGATTAGATTAGATAATCTATTATATAGGTATTTTTTCCAGTTAGCACTGTAGTTTATTATAGGAAAAACTACACTACTGTTTGTGACTTATGAGCCATGCCACTTTGAATTTAAATACTGTCTCTGAGCAAAAGGAAGTTATTCTTTCATATTTTGATTTTTAAATATCTTTTTTTTTTCTTTTTTTTTTTTTTTTTTCATGCGTTACTTCATCATACAGATCCTAATATTTAAATCCAATTCTCTGGCTACTAGCTGACTGAATCACCTTTACATCAGGACAGGATATTATGCAGTCTGTTGTCAGTTACTTATATCAATGAATGTTGTAATTCTAATTCAGGTTCTTTAGTCTGAAGTCAGCCATGCTACTTAATCTTTTAGAACAGCTACACAAAGAAACCTTCTCAGCTTAATGGATTCAGGCATATCTTTCCTTGGCTGATACCCAGAAATTGATTGCTAGTTTCTTTCTTCTTTTATTCTCCCTTTAACAGAGAGAACTGACTTAGAGCAAAAAACCCTTTTCCATTCTGAGAGAAGGCTGACTTTACCCATACAAAACCAAATTCCCCAGCCATAGGTACTGTACTAGTAGTTCTAAGAAGGAGACAGTCATTCCTCACCACTGAAAAGCATTCTTTGCTTCTATAGCCTCCAATGCCCAGAAAAATCATGCCTGTATTTGTCAGTCCTCAGTGAGGCTCTGTGGTTAGGAACCATATGCAGAATAGAAGAAATGGAGCAGTTTTTAAAAAGGAAGCCAACTCCACCTTCCTAAAAATTATTATGAGCTAATGTAATTCTGCTCAAAACCAGACCAGTTAAAAAATTATATTTTTCAGCACAAAGCTACTGGGAAAGGGCAATACTGACTTTTAGACAGAGGTATGCAGAAATTTAGATTGAATATTAAAAGAATGAAGCCAAGTGTGTGCTTCTTTTCTCTCCTGCACTGAAAGGATGTGCCTTTGACCTTTGGTCTCCCTTCCATTGGGAGCTATTTCTCCTTCGTTACAGAGAGAGCACTTTCCTGTATTAAAATCACTGTCACACCACTATCAAATTGACTGATGGATTTTTCCTCTCTCACATGCCTCCTTAACTGATGCCAGATTCATGTTAATTCTTTCAATATATTTAGCACTACTTTGAGTATCAATGCTTAGATCCAATAAATAAATAAATAAATAAATAAATAAATAAAATGTTGGTGCTCAAGGGCAAAATGTGGATCCCCAAACTCCAGTTCATCTATTTCTGAACTCATGAGTACATGATGGACCAAGTCACACATGATTTCCTCTGAAAACTGCTTTAGTATCTGTTAATAAGCATGCACAAAAGTAAAATAAGCTTGCCAGAGGGAAGCAGTTCAGCTTTTGGCTTATACTCAAGCTTGTTCAAGTTTGAAAATATTTCTCTGCATCTTAGAATACACTGTACTGGTTCAGTGTAAAACCTGGAAGAGTGGCCATAGTTTTCAAAAGACTCATGATCAGACTAAGTTTGTATCTCCTACCACATACTGGTATGCCTCCTCAGATGAACTCTACCTTTACGATTAGCAGGGTATTTGGGGGCAAATATCTCCACCGCTCCCTCATAGTCACTCTCTGCCCCTGCTCCCCGTGGGGTCCCTCCCAGGGAATGCCGTCCTTCACAAACTGACCTGTGGGGGCTGCCCACAGGCAGCAGCTCTACAAGCACTGCTCCCACATAGCTCCATACCACGGGGTCCATCCATCCCCCAGGAGCAAACTGCTCCAGCACGGGTCCCCCATGGGTGGGCAGCAGCTCCCCCCAGACCCCCTGCTCCTGCGGGGGCTCTCCATGGGCCGCAGCCTCCTCCAGGCCACATCCACCTGCTCCACCGGGGGCTCCTCCACCCATGGGGGGGCTGCAGCGTGGAGATCTGCTCCATGGGGGACCCATGGGCTGCAGGGGGACAGCCTGCTCCACCAGGAGCCTCTCCCTGCACAGCCTGCAGGGGAACTGCTGCTGCCTGCCTGCAGCACCTCCTGCCCTCCTGCTGCACCCACCTGGGGGCTGCAGGGCTGGTGCTCACTCCCCTCTCCCAGCTGCTGCACAGCAGTTTTCTTCCCCTTTTCTCCAATCTGCTCTCCAAGAGGCCCAACCAGGAATTAATTGTTCTTGCTTAAGTGTGATATATATTTTGTATTAACATCTAAATGAGTTTTCTAGCTCTCCCTCTTGATGACTTCAGACTCTAGCAGCACTGTCCTGAACTGCTGAGTTGAAGGACTGCCTCAAGCTGTCCACAACCTGCTTCTTCCTTCTTTATGAAATTCAAAATGATCAAAATGTGTTTAGGAAAACAAATGAACGGAGAACTTTTTTAACTCACATATGTATCCTATATGTATAGCTTTGTGAAGAATACTATAATATTTAAAACCTACTACTCTTTCTTTTGGTCTGTGGGCAAAATGCATACAACTGATCAAATTATTTGAAGCTACATGTAAGTAGAAATTTACATATGAAAATTAATGATACGTTATTTGCTTTTATGTTTTTAGTAATTTATTATGCACATTTATTTACCCACCTGTATATAAAAGTCACACAGGGTATAACTTGAAAACTAATCTCCTGAGATTGCTCTAAGGCAATCAGGTTTCTATTGTATTAATCTAGTTTAGAGCTTACCTGCTTTGAAGTATTCATTCATTTAATTTAATTAATATATTTATTTATTTTGGAAAGTTAATATTGATCAGTAATATGAGCAATAATAATGAACTTAGACTTTTGTGCTTGGATTAATATCTGGCAAGCATGTATTCAAATTAATCTGAATTGAACAAATTCCCTATTGTGCTGAGTATTCTTACTAGAAATGAGAAATGTCACACAACCATCTGGAATTGGAGAAATGAAAGAGATAACTGAGGAGTTCTTTTCTTCTATCTTTCTTTCCTTACAAGTAAACATAAATATATTAAATGACTTGGAGATGAGATGAAAAAAAACATATGGGCATAATAAAGATCTATGTCTGTCTTGAATTATTGTCAAATGCAAATGTGTGCATAGCCTCTAGGACTTGTTTAGCATCATTTCTGGTATCTTCTAGCCATCAGTTTACTAAAGCAGAAGTTCTGTTTCACAGCATGGATCCTTAAATACCTACAAATTTGCAGGTTAGAATAGGCAGTTTTCAAGGGGCTTATCAGAAGTGAAAGATTGCTCTATTCCCTGATCCCTATTCCAAAACTGATAAAAACTGTTGTGATTGTTTGTTTATTTATTTATTCATTCATTCATTCATTTAACAATGAATTGTTCTTATTTTGGGGTGGGGGAACTTTGTGATAAAAATTTTACTCATTCTTTTAAGTGATGCCTTGAAGCTAATTCTGCTTTTTAATACTTTTACATGGTGGCAATCAGAGCTGTAAGTTATGTGTGCTTGTGTGCTTATATGCACTCTTACACACATACACACATAAAGGACCAAATGAATTGATATAACTTTTAGGAATTTAAAAACAAAGTTTAGAGTTAGCAAGGTCTAATGTTCTAGGATCATTAGGTGGAATATTATCACCGTTGACATCTAAAAAGTTTGACAATATCCTTTTATTAAAGGTTGTTTGGTTCCATAATGACTGCTGGACTGGACGGACAGCCTGTATGGTGTCCTACAGTTTTCAGTTGGTGGCATTATCATTATTATGCTCAGGCTGCTCAGGAAAAGAAAATTCAAAGAATCCAAAGAATGAATTGTATATTCTTTCCTGTTCTTCAAATTACAAGTAAAATGACTCAGTGATAAAAAGGTGCACTACTACCACTGTCTTTGCTTAATGGCTGTTAAATGCAGCAATGAATGGATGCATTTTCATCACTATGAATATTAAGCCTGTTCTAATTTATTTGGATTCTTGATTCTGAAACACTTGATTGTGTCTAGGAAATGAAAAAGGTCAATATTTTCACTTTTAGATATGCTTAGATTTAGTTTGCCTCCAAGTAAACTTTAGTTTGCTTTACCAGGTAATCCAGGTAATTCAGGTAGTTCAGCCTGTATGCTGAACATGAGTCACCAGTTTGCCCAGGTAGCCAGGAATGTCAATGGCATCCTGTCCTGCATCAGAAAACCTGTGGTCAGCAGGGATAGGGGAGTGATTGTCCTTCTGCACTTGGCACTGGTGAGAATGGATCTTAAGCATTTAGTTCAATTTTGGGCCCCTCATTACAGGATGTTGAGTTGCTGGAATGTTGTTCAAAGAGCAACAAGGCTGGTGAAGGGACTAGAAAGCAAGACATATAAAGAGAAGGTGAAGAAACTGGGATTATTTAGTCTGAAGAGGAGGCTGACGGAGAGATCTCATCACTCTACAGCTACCTGAAAGGAGGTTGTAACATGTTGGGTGTTGTCTCTTTTCTCAGGTGACAAGTGATAAGATTAGACAACAGCCTGAAATTGAGCCAGGGGAAGTTAAGATTAGATGTCAGGAAGAAATTCTTAAGTTAAAGTGTGTGTTGTTAGGCCCTGGAACAGGCTTCTCAGGGAAGTGATAGGTTTGTCATCCCTGGAAGTATTTAAGCAAAGTATGGATGTGGCACTTAAGGATATGGTTTAATGGTGGGCTTGGTAGTTGTTCATGATGGTTGGACTTGATGGTCTGTTCAATAAGTTCTGAGGCATTTAAATAGTTAGATGTTTCTGGATATACAAGAAGTTTGGAGAGGCTTCATATCCATATCCCCTCAGCCTGAATTTCACAGATTGCATTAGTAAAGGGAACATTGAATTTCAAGCAGAAACCTTTATATCTCTCTTTATTGAAAGATAAAATATACTTGTGTTACAGCTTTTTTCCATTGTACAAAGTCTTGAAATAAAGTGTAGAGAATTGTGGTTTATCACTCTGAAAAAGATACAGTGAACAATATTCACCTGACTTCTTGAAGATTTTTTCATTATTATTTTTTTTTACTATCTTTGTTCTCTATAAATTGCATTTTCTTTTCCTTTGAATGAAGACTACTATAACATAGAGCTCTGAAGCTGCACTAGTCTGAACTGGTTGTTTGTACCACCAATTTCACTTTTGTTCTTATCACTTTGCAAAATTTGCTTTACTGACATTAGCAGGCCAGTGCATCTGTAGTCTGATATTTTGATCTGCAACAAGAAAAAAGCTACTAATCAGATGACTGTGAAAAATGGAACCATATATGAGAGGTGTATCTTAGAGTTGTGTTTCTGTAATATCTGGACTTCGAGAATTTGGATAATTCTGTTGCCTTTTTATTTGGTTATTATTGAATACTGCACATTGTAAAATTGATTACTTTGGAAGTAAATGTCACAGAATAATTTTGATTTTGAGTAGCTGAGCTTATTATCATTATTTTAATTTCTTTTTAGATCTTCTCTTCCTTAGAAGTGCAGATATTGCCACCTATTTTGAATTTCAAACTTTTCTGTTTTCCAGAATGTAGATGATCAGATGGACTGAAGGCAATACATGGCATTTTAAGAATTGACCTTCTGTTGCTGTCATGTCTGGATTTCTCAACATACCACCTATACTGCAAAGAATTTTGACCTAACTCAATACCATAGAGAAATTGAGCTTTTCCACTTGAACATCTTTATTAATGGAGAGGAGATGACAGCACGCACACATGTTAAGTTTGCAGGTGACACCAAACTAGAGGACACATTAATATGCTCCAGGGCAGGGCTGTCATTCAGAGATACCCAAACTGATAGACAGGTAAGGTCTGCCATGTCATTCTCTCATTGCCACTCCTCAGACGAACAGGGAGAGAAAATATGATGAAAACAGGCTCTTCACTTGAGATAAGAAGCAGTTTAATTAAAGGAAAAGGAAAAATATAAAAGACCTTGTGGTGGTTTTACTGTTCTAGGCAGCTAAACACCACAACCACTCTCTCACTCCCCCTCCTTAGATAAGGAGGGGAAGAAGTAAGGTAAAGAACAACTCAAGGGTTGAGATAAGGATAATTTAAGGATAATTTAATTAAAGGGAAAAAATAATAATAATTAAAGAAAGATTATTATGAACTAAACAATTTAACTAAAGGCAAAAAAAAAGGGGGGGGGGGGGAAGAGGAAAAGGGAGGAGGAAGGGAAAAAAAAAAAGGCTATGTGGAAGTGCAGAGGAAATAAATTACTCCCTACTTCTCACAAATGAGAGATGCTTGACCACGTCCTTGAAGCAGGGCCTCAACACATGTAGCCGGTGTTCGGGAGGAGGACCGATGTTTTCACAACGATAGCCCACCTCTCCTCTCTTCTTACCATTTCCACCTTTTATTGCTGAGTGTGACATCGTATGGTATGGAATATCCCTTTGGTTGGTTTAGGTCAGCTGCCCTGGTGATGTTTCTGTTCTTACTTTTTGCCCACCCCCTAGGAGGGTTAGAGAGAGGCCCAATGCTGTGCCAGCACTGCTCAGCAGTAGACACAACACTGGTGTGATAACACTGCTGTACTAGCTACAAGTGCAGAGCACAGCACTGTATGGGCTGCTGCAGGGAAAGTTAACATCCGTGCCAGACCCAGTATACTTTTGGAAATAAAAGGAGAAAACAATTATCATATAATGATTACAGTTGAAAAAATCATTCAATTCTATCTGGTCCAACCATCACCCTACTACCAGTAGGTCACCCACTAAACCATGTCCCTAAGCACCACATCCAGCCTTTCCTTGAACAACCCCAGGGATGGTGACTCCCTTGCCAACCCATTCCAATACCTGACTGCTCTTTCTGAGAAGAAGTGTTTCCTAATTTCCATCCTAAACCTCCCAAGCTGCAACTTGAAGTCATTCCTTCTTGTCCTATTGCTAGTTATCTGTGAGAAGAGGCCAACCCCTGCTCCCCACACCTTCCTTTCAGGTACCTGTAGAAAGTAATAAGGTCTCTCCTGAGCCTCCTCTTCTCCAGACTAAACAACCCCAGTTCCCTCAGCCATTCCTCATGGGACTTGTGTTCCAGGCCCTTCACCAGCTTCATAGCCCTTCTCTAGACATGTTTCAGGGCCTCGATGTCCTTCTGCTACTGAGGGGCAGATGAACACAGTCCTTGAGGTGCGGCCTCACCAGAGCTGAGTACAAGGGAACAATCACCTCCTGTTCCTGCTGGCTACTGTATTCCTGATCCAAGCCAGGATGCTGCTGGCCTTCTTGGCCAACTGGTCACACTTCTGTCTCATGTTCAGGTGAGCATTGACCAACACCCCTAGATCCTTTTCCTCTGCACAGCTTTCAATCCACTCTGCCTCAAGCCTGTAGCACTGCGTGCGGTTGTGACCAAAGTGCATGACCCATCACTTAGTCATGTTGAACCTCATCCCATTGGCCTCTGCCCATCAATCCAACCTGTCCAGGTCCCTCTGCATGTCCTTTCTACCCTCCTGCAGGAGGAACCTCTGGACTCGCTCTAATACATCCATGTCCATTTTATATTGGAGCCCCTGGAGCTGAACACAGTAATCCAGGTAGGGTCTCATGAAAGCAGAGTAAAAGGGGGTATCACCTTTTTCGACCTGCCGGGCACACCTCTTTGATGGAGCCCGGTATTTCAACCCCATGTAAAAGTTATTTCAGTTCTTTAATAATGTAAAGATTGGAGAAGGTAGAGACAATACAGCCTCAGTTGTGTCAATGTCTTCTAATGCAACAAACAAACAAACAAAAAAATCCTTTTTTTTTTTTTTTCTTTTTTGTGTGTGTCTCCCAGTATCTTAGCTTCTGAACACCCCACAGTCATTAAGAAAGACTTTTGTCTGCATCCTCTGCAGGAACACAGAGAATCATTATTATCTCTAAATCTCTGGCAGTTCTATGGCAGTTGAGATGCAGGTCTGGGACACTTGAAGTCTAATGAGGATTTGGTGAGAAGATGCAACTTATATCTTAGCAGTCTCTTGCATACAAAGCTTTAAGACCATAAGCCGTTGAAGAGCTGGAACAAAAAGGATGTGCTGCAAGAGCATGTGTTTCCCTTACAGGACAATGGGTGCAATATTCATAGAGAGCAGAGGAGGCACTCAGCTTGTTCGTCATTCAGTTTGTATCATTCTGTGTATGAAGTACTGGTATGAGGTATAATATATTCATGAGAGTTGTTGGAATTGAAATGTGGTCCTGTGTTACTTGAGATGCCCAATCTTGCAATGAAATCTTGGACTGACCTATAGCAGCAAAGTACTTGTAAAGTACTGGTCAGTAATAAACACAGAAGTTAACATTATAGACACAGGATTATTATTGAAATAAAAAGACACAGTAAAATTGCCTCTAGCCCTAAGTTACTTTTACTATTACAGCATATGTAGGAGCCTCTCACATTCATTGTTTTTAAAAATGGAGTTGCTGAAATGTGTTTAATTGAAGTTAAACGATTCAATACTTCTAAAAATAATTGAATACATATTCATGAAAAACAATACAGCTTTGAACTGATTGAGTGCAAATTTCAAGAGAGTACATGCTGTTCTCATTAGCCAGATACAGTACGACCTGGTCTTGGGCCATATGAATGTGAGCACTGTGAAGTTACTGGAAATTGAAGTCAGGAGTGATGCTGCACTGTGTCAGTGCGTCTCTGTGACAAATGTGTTTGTACTCACTCTTGTCCTGAAGTAAATGGAGGCAGCTTATCCCACAGTGTACATCACTGTCTGAAAAATGGCCTTAAATTAATTGTGCTAAAGGCAAAATAATATAAAGTGTTTGTGAGAGTTTAGCTTAAAGTGACTGAAGAGAACAACAGGAAAATACTGAAATCTTTCAAGTAGTTTGTCTAGTCCAAATAGCTAAGCAATAAAAACTTCAGAATATCTCATTATTTGGACTTCATCTTTTCACAATATATATATATATATATACATACTATATATATACTAATATACTATATATATACTACTTTATATACACTATATATGTATAGTGTGTGTGTGTATGTGTGTGTATATATATATATATATACATATATATTAAGATTTCTGAAATTTTATCCCTCAGCATTTACCTGCACCTTCCTTATTGATACTATATACTAAAGTTGTGCCAGGGGTGTTTTAGGTTGGATATTACGAAGAACTTCTTTACCGAGAGGGTTGTTAGGCATCAGAATAGGCTGCCCAGGGAAGTGGTGGAGTCACCATCCCTGGAGGTATTTAAAAGATGTTTAGATGTTGAACTTAGTGATATGGTTTAGTGGAGGACTTGTTAGTGTCAGGTCAGAGGTTGGACTTGATGATCTTGAGGTCTCTTCCAACCTAGACAATTCTGTGATTCTGTGATATTTTGTCAAAATCAGTGTGGCAACAAGTAGAAAGGAGTGAAGGAGTGCATGAATAAAAGATGTTTCACAAAAACAAAAAAATCTGCAAAACAGTTTTTTTCAGATAGCAATTACTATGATAGAATCATAGAATACCCCGAGTTGGAAGGGACCCATAAGGATCATTGATTCCAATTCCTAGCACCACACAGGTCTACCCAGCATTTTAGACCATGTGACTAAGTGCACAGTCCAATCACTTTTTAAATTCAGACAGGCTTGGTGCAGTGACTGCTTCACTGGGGAGCCTGTTTCAGTGTGCAACCACCCTCTCAGTGAAAAACCTCTTCCTGATGTCCAGCATAAACTTCCCCTGCCTCAGCTTAACATCGTTCCCGTGGGTCTTATCACTGGTGATTACGGAGAATAGGTCACTTGCCTCTCCACTCCCCCTTGCGAGGAAGTTGTAGACTGCAATGAGGTCTCCTCTCAGCCTCCTCTTTTCCAGGCTGAACAGGCCCAGTGACCTCAGCTGCTCCTCATACATCATCCCCTCTAGGCCCTTCACCATCTTCATTGCCCTCCTCTGGACATTCTCCAACAGTTTAATGTCCTTTTTTGTACTGTGGTGCCCAGAACTGCACACAGTACTTGAGGTGAGGCCGCACCAGCGCAGAGTAGAGTGGGACAAATGACAAATGAGCTACTATGACATAGCTCATTTCTAAATAAATTTTCCCACTAAATTTAAAGATTCTTTTGCATGTCTCATCTAACAGTCAAAGACTTACCCAAGTGACAGCTGTTCTATACTTTATATTTGACACATGAAAGTGCTAGATGAGTAGCCGGATGTTTATTAACTGGAGGTGTATTTCCACAAAACAAAGGAAATATGGTTATTTTTTCACTGGGAAATTTACCAGCCACAAGAGATACAGCATAAATTTAGCAAATATACAGATTCTGTAGGCCTTTGATAGGTCTTCTGAGTTCATTCCAAACCTACTGTCACGCCAATGTTTAATTACAACACTTGATCTCAGTCTAGAACTAGTAACCCTATAGAAATCATAGAATCATGGAATTGTTAACATTGGAAAAGACCTCCAAGATCATCTGGTCCAACCATCACCCTATCACCAATATCACCCACTAAACCATGTCCCTCAGCACCACGTCCAACCTTTCATTGGACACCCCCAGGGACAGTGATCACCTCCTTGGCCAACACGTTCCAATGCCTGACTGCTCTTTCTGAGAAGAAATGTTTCCTAATTTCCAACCTTAACCTCCCCTGGTACAATTTGAGGCCATTCCTTCCAGTCCTATCACTAGTTATCTGTAAGAGGCTGAACCCCAGCTCATCACACCTTTCTTACAGGTAGCTGTAGAGAGCAATGTGGTCTCCCCTGAACCTCCTCTTCTCCACACTAAACAACCCCAGTTCCCTCAACCGCTCCTCATAGGACTTGTGTTCCAGGCCCTTCACCAGCTTCGTAGCCCTTCTCTGGGTACACTCCAGGGCTTCAATGTCCTTCTTGTAGTGAGGGGCCCAAAGCTGAACACAGCATTCAAGGCCACGCCTCGAGTACCATGTTTGGTTTTGTATCCCTCAGTTATTATGTTTGTCTCAGATACATGAGAGAGAAAAATCTAGGTTGGAAAGTACCTCAGGTATCTAATTTCTTGTTTAAAGCAGAATAATTTTCAGAGTTATATTGCATTGCTCAAAGCTTTCAGTTATCTCCAAGGTTGGAGATTCCATAAATAATTTGGTGAAACATCTTCCAGGACTGCAATACCCTCAGTAAGGACTGTTTTCCTAATGTCCTTATGTCAAATATGTTTGTTAATTTACAGACTGAAATAGAATTAAATTTTTGTGGAAGAGACATTTCTTGTGTTGAACTTCAAGAGATTATCAGCCCATTTCTCCAGCCTGTCAAGGTCCCTCTGGATGGCTGCACAGTCCCCTGGTGTGTCAGCCACTACCAACAGTGTTTTGTCATCTGTGAAGTTATTTAGGGTGCACTCTACCCTATTGTCCATATTGATACTGTTGAAGTTATACAGGAATCAATCCATATATTGACTGATGGAGTACTTCATTCTTCACTGGCCTTCAACTAGACTTTGTGACACTTCCCACTGTCCTCTAGGCCTAGCCATTTAACTAGTTCTTTGACCCACATAACTGACTGCTCACACCCCCTCCCTTTTGTACCCAAAGTGTAACAGAAGGGACTCTATTTAATCTGTAAAGGTCAGAGAGAGAAATAGGTGATGCTTGGGAAGCAAAAAGGGAATAAACATCCTGATGACTGTGAAGGCTTTAAGATGTTGTGGTGCATGTTTGAAACACGAAAGTCATGGTGAGCGTGTTATCGATACATATCCCTCAGATCTTACTAGGCAACAACTACATTTAGAGAAATCTTCAAAATCAGTAAGGACAATTGTGTAATTGGGTTGGATTTTCATTACTGAGCTATAGATAGACATTCCGGATAGACATTCTGCTGCTAACATCAAATCCAAAGTATCCAGAAATCAGAGGCTTGTGAAGTTACTCATGCAGAAATCAGAATCAATGCTAATATGTTAATTTACATCATGCTAATTGTTTGCAGCATCACTACACTTGTTAGTCATACTGATGAGATTCAACTTCCTAAGAGACTTCACCATCTTTATCACAAATTCTCAAAAAATGTCTAAATATTCTTTTCCTTACCAATTCTCATGGATTTCCTGTCATCCATATGTCTGTGTATTCTGCCTGGTGTAATGTGCCTTTATATCAAATCTTTCATGTAAGTGGCATTTATCTCTAAACAACATTTTTCTTGAACAGCCACAGTAAGTTAGTGGGGTTCCTCCAGATTAAAAAAAAAAAAAAAAAAAGACTTAAGAAGCACCTGATCTTGGGCTAAGGAGTACTTGAGTTTCAAAAAATTCACTGCAGGGTAGGCACAATCTATAAGTCAAAGTGCTGGAAGTGTTACTGTATGGATTTCTCTGAGATACTGTGCCAGAGGTAGGCATAAGAATGCAAGTGTAAAACTAAAGAAAAATCATACAATGCAATATAGAATTTACCTATGCCTATGCTAATTTTGCATTCAAGAGTAAATTTTCTCTCTGCTTTCTGAGAAGATGTTAAATTATGTCCTAATGAAGGTGCTAAACACATTAGTTAAAAGCGAAATCCACAGGGAAGTTCTAAAGTCCATATTCTGAAAATATAATCCACATTCAGGCAGACACCTTCAGTACAAAGAGCCAAGCTTCCTAAGCTAGCAAGCTTCAACAAAGTATTGGGCTATTTAGATAGAAGATACAGTCTGCCTCTCTTTACTCCTTTGTGAGATTAAAAGAAATGATGCACCTTTCCTCAGAAATATCTAACTGTGTATCATTCAAACAAACAAACAAAAAAATGTCTGATCAATCTGTAGGAAACCTGGCTTAGTTAGTTCAAGATGTAAAACATGAATACCATTCTCTCACTGATGGATAATTTTCTGCTATTGGTAAACAGCACACAAACTTTGATTCAATCAGTTATTCCTGAGCTTATTCTTATAACATGCCCAAGGGAGATGGAGGATTTCCTGTGGAATAGACTGCTTAATGTTCTTAATGCAGAGATGCATTCATTGTGCTGAAAAACTGTATCTCCCTTACCTCTGGAGCCCCATAAGGATTAATTTGCTCCCTGGCCCTATTAAACATTCATATACACAAAAAATACTGATTCAGCACGATAGAGTGTGCATTTGCATGCTACTTTCTGTCTTGCATAACACAGATGATACCACTTCACCAATATACCTCAATACTATGCCAAGAAAAAAAGGAGGGTCAAAAAAGACTATCAGAGTTTATTTTGGCCACAGGATTCTCCCTTCAAACTAGAAAGCCATGATCACATGATCAGCGTCTTGGTTTCCTGCTTACCAATCAACATTGTTCTGCTGACCTTAGTGTAGCATGACCTGTAAATAGTGAGTGGACTGCATCCTATCTTGAAAAATGACTAGTTAAATGATACATATAATTTTACTATTTCCTAGCTAAATTTTAGTAATATAGTAGAAAGTTCAAGGCCAGGTTGTATGCTTTGAGCAACCTCATCTAGTGGGAGGTGTCCCTGCCCATGGCAGGGGAGTTGGAATTAGATGATCTTTAAGGTCCCTTCCAACTCAAGCCATTCAGTGATTCTATGATTTTAAAGTTACCAGACCTTGTGACATGCACAGCAATAATTTCATTTTAACAGCTGCAGCATATCATATCTGACCTATGTTTTCCATGCTGATTCTTCACAGTATAATGAGAAATCACTTTAATGTTAAGTAAAAGCTTGTCCTTACCATTAAGACACTCCTTTATCTATTCTTTTGTGATATGTAGATTAGTAGGGTAATGAAGTGACAGAAATTGCTCTCCTTAGACATAATGGGATGGGCATCAGTATAGATAATGTCCCTGCATACAGAAATAGGAAAGTCTTCAGTGAGAATGTAGGAATGATTACAAAGATTTGCCTGCTCTTGCCTGAAGTATAAGCTGTTGTGCAGATGTGCAGCAAGCAAGAGAAACTATGAAAAGTTAGCAAAAGTTATCATTGGAAAATTTCTTATATCCTTGATCCTCACAATGCATTGTAACAAAAGGAAGAATTCTTCTCTATGCCATGGTGTATCTCTTGGGTATGTCAGCAGACAGTAATCTGAAAATCTTCCAGTCATCTATGCCACACTGCAGATAATGTTGGAATGGCATGTAAATACTGTGGTGGTCAGTGCATCCTAAAGAAATACTAGCCAAATGCTATTTGATTATTAGGGTATGCACAGTGAAGTTCAGGAAGCCACTGCTTCAAAAGACAGAGCCTTCCAGAAGCTGGAATTGGTTTACTTTGAAACCATTGATGCTCTATTTCTTGTGTAGTTTTGGTGGGCCTGATTTCTGGTGTGTCTGTGGCTTATCCTAGTGTATGCATCAGTTTTTATGTTAAATGAGGCAATTAAAGGATAATGGCAGAATGTGCTGAAGGAAGATTGAAAGCAAGGTGCAGATCTCTGATCAGTAATACCAGTTCAGTGACAAATTAGCAATTATAATCCCCGTCTGCTGTATTTTGCATAACATATATAAAACTAATTCATTTTCTGCTAACATGCTGTATTTTCAGACAAAAGCCAGGAAACTGGCTTTTTATTTTGATATTGATATTCATGAACAAGTAGAAAAAGCACAAGAACCTGAAAATGGAAAAGAGGATTAAAAAGGCCTCATAAATTTGTACATTCCTTAAATGTTGATTTTATTAAATACATATATATATATACATATATACATATATGAGTTCCATGAAGTTTGAGTTAGTCACTAGGAGAAAGAAGGTAATGGAGACATAGGCCATATCCTTGTGATTCATTGTGTTAACTTATTAAGTTTTCAGAGAGTTTTGGCAGACATAATGTCAAACTTTAGTAATCACAATAGGAATAAAATTAAGTTTCTGAAGAGGTACACTTCAGATTTCACTTAAGATTTGCTGCAGTCACTTATTTCTCAACATGTTGCTGATTACAGTCCTCTAATTCAGAGAGGACTTTTAGGTTTGGAAGACCTATGAACTCTGTTTCCATGGGAATTTTCCACGGTAAATGGGAAAAAAAAAAAAAAGTGATAAACAGGATGATGCACATTTTTTCCTTATTTTGAGTGTATGGAGAGAACATTTTTCCCAGCCCCCACAGGGGCTGTTTTTTAGATTAACATATTTATTATATATTTATGATGATTAAACCAAATCCGTGCAAAATCTAAGCTTTTTGAATGTGTATAAGAGAGATGTTGAAGGATTAATGCTAATAAAATAGGTACTGCCAATTTCAAACAGTGAATAGAATGCAGAATGTTGATTATATTTATAAATGTATTCTCTAATTAAAAAAAAAAAAGAAAGATAAAATACAGGTGATAACTAGAAAGTTAGTGAAAAATACCTTTTATTTGAAGGTATTACTGAAGCAATTTTTGCATTCATCATCAGACAGATATACTCTAAACCACTGGAGGAAGAGAATTTGGAATTAATTCCTTTTGCATTTTTTACAGCACTTGAATAGCTTGTGAAATAGCTCTGAAAAGATTAAATGTTTCTTGCGAGTAAACTCTAGCTATTTACATATATCATTGCTTTTTCTATTACCAAGCATCTACATAAAGGAGCAACTGGCAAAGATATAATGAAGCTAATTTCAATTTTGCTTTGTGCATGCTTGTTCAGAAAAGCACACTGGAAAATTCAATTTAGATTTTTTATTATATTCTTCTCAAAAATTCAAAGGTAGGGCAACAGTAGGGAAGTATAATGTCTCCTTCATTGTGACTTTCTTGGTTTTCCAACTCTGCTGTATTGGTATTAGCAACAAGACCTCCAGAGCTATGGTGATGAAGTAAATCATAATGACATACTGTAATATGCAATTGGGATGGAATGATCTTAGGAGCTATTCCCCACTTCCAGGTCTATACCCTCTTGCCTCCTGATGGAACACTGGGAGGAGACCTGGATGGGAGATGCCCTGTGCCTGCCTGATGTTTTCCACGGAAAAGCCTCAGACAAAGAACTTTTCTATGCTCAGACAGTACCTTCATTGTCTACCTCGGGGCCAGCAATGCTAAACGTAATTGCCTCACAATTTTCTCTTAACTTCATTTTTTTGTTGTTTTGTTTGTTTGTTTGGTTGTTTTTTATTAGCAATAAATGATGCAGCAGACAAGTGATAGCATTACTATCATTATTATTATTAATAATACTTACGTTGCCTGGCAACTTTAGTCAAGGATTAAGCAAGAATGCATTAGTAAGTATTTTGAGTCTTATTTTGAGATGTAGGGGATGAAGAACTTGATGTGTAAAACGTGAACTCTATTTGAAAGAGTGGGCTAATCTGACATAGGAGAAAAATCCAGGTAAACTGTCTTAAATAAATGGAAAACCAAAAAGAAAAGAAAAAAGAAAAAAAGCAAGTAGGGAAAAAACAAATAGGAGCTACAGTGAACAATGGCAGGTGGTAGGGGTAGTGGTATTCTTGTTTTCCGTAATGTGATAAGTCTTAGGATTATTAATGATAAAGTGAAATTTTGTGCTAAGATGGGTGTGATGACATTATGAGGAAGGAAAAAGTCAAAATATGAGTCGGAAAGTAATGCTGTTTTCTGTGTAAGTCCTTCCTGCATGCATGACACATATAAGTGCCTCTTTACAGTGCCACAAGAATTCCCAGTATGACCTCTTCTTCAAAAAACAGTTGGACAGATTTGAGAAGGAAACATCTCTCAAAGCAACCATCCGCAAAAAGGCAAAAAGGCAACCTCTAATTCAAGATGCCTAAACCACAGCTGGCTTAGAGTGGGAATTATCTTTAAAAAGGACATATAACCATACTTTTGTATATTGCTCCCCCACAGAATCACAGAATGGTTGAGGTCGGAAGGGACCTCTGGAGATCATCTGATCTAACCCCACTGCCCAAGCAGGGATACCCAGAGCAGGTTGCCCATAATCACATCCAGGTGGCTTTTGAAGTTCTCCAAGGAGTAAGACTCCACATCATCTCTGGGAAACCTATTCCCATACTCAGTCACCACACAATTTTTACTTAAAAAAATAAACAAAATTTCTAAAGTTCCCAAGAGTCCACTTCTAACCACTGCCCAAATTAGTGGGTTTAGATGCATCTTTGGTCTGACAATTACATATTCTGCTTTGTTATGTTTTGTGATAGATTTTTTCTTTGCAGTGTAAAGAAAAAATACAACGTGTTCAAAGAAAAAAAGAAATCTCTACAGAGTCTTCTAATCAAAGCTCTTCAGTACTCTAAAATTGATCCTCTTTTTCTCATACATCATGCTGCCCCCTAATCTTGAATGTCTCTGTGATATACTGTGTCCACCTTTTCTCTCTTGCGTGCGATTTACAGATCAAATACAGAACTGTTTGTTTGTTTATTTATTTATTTATTTATTTCAAACTCACTATTAGCTTATCAGAAATCACATTTTAGAGCAGCTTTTTGGAATAATATCAAATTGTGTTTAATACTGCAATAATCTGATACTGTGGAAAAAAATTGTCTAGACCAATAAAGCTGCAACTTCCATGTATAAATTGTGCATACAGTTATACGTACATAGAATATTGAGTTACTGTATCTGTGATAACTATGTAATACAATTTCACCAGTTAAAACTGATAAAAGAGGCTACAATTTCCTTTAGCTTCCTATAATCTTTTTCTCATAAATTATCATGACTGTAAACAAAACTATCAAATGCATGAATATAGCTTCAGTTTAATACTTCAATAAATCACAGTTCTAATAGTTCTCCAATGACATAAATGATAGTTCTGTTGTAAGCAAGTAGCAAGTTAGGAAGGTCTCTTAAGTGACCTACATCTTAGAGTTCAGAAACCAGCTTTTCTTCCTTATATTTCCAGCACTAACCCTCCCCACTTTGACAGTAAAAGATCATTAGCAAGTATGAATTTTTTCAGTTTCTGTCATTGTAGAAACCAATCAAAATTCTGTTCTTCACGACTCTAATCAGTGCTTACAGTTTAATAGTAAATACATGTGGCACTCTCTGATGGATAGCAACCCCATTTAATCAGTGCTCTTGTAATACTTTGGGTTAATGCGTTGTGACAGTACTGCCGTTGCCTAACACTTAAAAGCATAAAATCCAATTGAAGAGTGACTATGCAGAGTTGGCAGCTTCTTAGATCATCTAATCTGCCCCTTCTGTATATTCTGAGTTATAACTTCAGGCTTTAAATATTAAGATGTGTGTTCTTTCCTTTTTTTAACCCACTGAAAAGAACATAAATAACATCATTGGGCTTTGCATGGTTTTAGGTCTATCAAGAACATTAATGAAAGGCAAAAGAAGAGCAACTGTGTTGTGTAGCTGTGAATATTTCTGATGATGATAATACTGCTAGTGGGAAGACTACAATCTGCCTCAAGGGTTCAATATTTTTATAGCCAGCATTGTCTATGTATTATCTAGGCCTTTTTGTTTGATTCATAGAACATTTATTAAGGGCAATTAGAGGGATGCAAGAATGACCCCTTTGGTTTTTGATTATTGTACTGTTTTTGAAAGCCTGGTAAATTTCAAGTATACTGCAAAATTATTGCATGTTAAATGCAGGGCCCAGCAATAGTGTTTATACTCTAGTTCTGAAAGTCCAATGTCAATGACTTTTAGTGATTTCCCTAGAGTGCTTCACAGTACATCAGACTTCATTATAAATTTAAAAAGATCATGCTAAATGTTCTTTTCTGAGTTCTGCATCATTGTTATAATTATCATTCCTCTGCTTATGTATTACATTATATTATTTTTATTTTACTTCAGAATTATATTATTTCTTCCAGTATTTGTAATCTGGCATGGTGTTAGAGGTAAATACATTTTCACAATTACATAAAATATTTTTTAAAGCTGAATTGTTACAAAGTTTAAACTCTTTTTGTATGTGCTTCTGCAAGTGTTTATGCAAGTAACCTTTCTGGCCATAATGTTCTAGAAAGCAGCAAATATTAAGCAAATATTAGAAACTATTGGCAAAATGGTAATTCTGATTGTACGAATTCAGAAACCTTTACAGAAACACAACCCAGTGTACTTCAAGTCAGAAAACAGAAGTTTGTTGTGGTGCTTCCTCCCTGCATTTTGATTCGTGTTTTAAATGTCAGCTATAGGAAAATACTGGCAAAAAAAAAATTAAAATCAGCATTACTGGGAAATATTTGGGCATATCAGTGTAATTTCAAGTACTAGAAGGGAATGATAAGCTCAGTGCAGAATTCCTGCAGACAAAGAAAGACTTTAAACTGGGAAATTAGATTCATTGAAATCACTTTACCTATTTGTAAAACTAGTTGACCAGACCACAGCTTTAGGGCTTATACAAAATTGGTTTAAATATGTATAAATAAAAATATTTATGCATTTACATGTATATATGGGTATATTTGTATGAATTATAGAAATACAAGACACAAAGAACAACATCAAATTACATGTAATTAAAAGCAATATATTTGTAGCTACATCAAAACATGTCATTCTGAACCCAACACCTCATTTGTTCTTAGCCTTTCTCTAAGTTATATTTACCTAATTTTCTAGTTACTTTTGTATAGCATACCAGCTTGGGATGTATTTTAAGCAGATTTATTGTTTAATGGTAGGATAGTGAAGCCCTCCAGTAGCTTTTGTGGACAGTATGAGGGTCAATGATGGTCTTTATGAATAAAGTAGAATTAAGTGGATATTTCACTAATGAGATAGGTACAATTGATTCTGATCTATGGTAGGCAAGACTCTTGAGGATGCTTTCAGACCTCCTTTTCTAGATTTCCGAACTACTTTTTGAGTAAGCAACTCATCTCTGCTATCTCTGAGAAAAAGATTACGTTTCTATTTGTATTTAGTAACTTTGGTTCATTCAACAAATAAATAAATGACATTAAAAGACTATCAAAATGGGAGCTGTTAGACTCAGAAAATGTTATTTGTTGCAGAAAAAATAGTTTTTATGATTAGTTTATCATGAGCAACATTGACTGCTGTCTTCTGGAAAGCAGTATCAAATTTATTCAACTTTTAGTGAGAGCAAAATGAAGTGTGATGAAAATTTATCCTTGTAGTGTTCCTCAGCACACTGAAATTTCATATCAAAGAAAGTGCCATTGAAGCAGGCATGGGGGAGAACATGAAGTTTACTTCATTCTCAGTCTGTTCTAGCAGTTGTTAACCAAATTAAATGAATGTCACCTTGATTGTCTCTATATTTAGGCTCTTAAAATGCTTCCAGTGATTCTGCCCATTTTGAAAGTAAAAAACAAAACAAAACCCCAAAAAATAACAGTAATGTTTTATTGTTATATTCATATTAAGTAATGATATTATGTCAGTATCTTTCTGCTCTTCATTATGAGGAGCCTTAAAATGAACATACTCACTAAAGTTCCTACTAAAGCTACTTCTACTTCAAAGTATGGATGACAAGGTTTTTGAAATGTTTAATGATTTGGTTATGTCGATATTTTAACATTCAGCACTTTCTAAACACTGGTCCTATTTATGGTATTTCAATACACAGATATTTATACTCAGTATGTGGTAACTCTTTTGAATGCCATTATGTTCATCAAAGATGTTTTATGACAGGACAGAAACTTGGTGGTTACATGCAGTCATGTAAACATAAGCAGATTACCTTCAGCAAAGATTGAAGAACATGTACACACACCTGTTATATGTGTGCTCAGTGCTTGCAAAAAAAAAAAAAAAAAAATCTTAGACTGAGGAACATGATATTGATGACCTGGAAAAGTTGATGGAAACTTAATGGTTTCCTGCTAAGCCAATTTAAAAATATGATCTATAATTTTAATTGTTGTAGAATTATTATTTTCCAGACAGTCTGCAAATAATACATTGACATTTAAAATGTATGGCATTATTTTTACTGTTTTATTTTCTTTATAAATTTATGTTATTCAGAACCTTTTAGAAGACGTTCAAGGTGGGCAACGCTAGTTATGCTGATTCTGATTTTACAAAGAAGTCTCACTGCTTATTTTACAGTGGTTCACTATGTTTTCTTGAGAACAACAGTGTTACTGCATTCTTTTTGTTGTTTGTTTATTTTTGTTTGTTTCCAAGAGTGTGAGTATTTCTAATATTTTGGGACCAAACTTCACTTCAACTTAATGCATTAGACTGAGTTTCTGGAGGGCAAGAATTTGAAAAAGTATTGTGACAGTACTTTGATATGAACAATTCTATGCAAAAAACAGTGAATGATCATTGAAGGAATACCATAATGTTAAATTAGAGTGTGTTGATTTATTCTTGGTGTCATCTCAGGTATCTATCAGCTTCTAAGACAGACCAAATAAGTTATTGATATCTTTAGGAAAAGACGCCTACAGAATGAGCTTAATAAATTATGAAGAGCTGTTACACTTGTAATTAAGTTGTAATTAAGAGTCAAGTTACCAAGACCTTAGTAGTCCACAATGAACACATCTGTTTTGACCTAGTTGCCTGGTGACACAAAAATTTAACTACAGTTAAATCGAGATAACGTATACCTTGAATATCCAATGATGCTTGAGTTATGTAGATGATTCTGAGGAGATGAACACAGCATGTGTCTGGGCATAGGTAAGCTCACTGTTTTATAGTAGAATTACATTTTTTTATTTTTTATTTTTTAATGGATTTATAAATGTTCTGTTCTCCAGACATAAACATATTTAAATTATAGTATTTTCCATTGATGTACATGTAAGTATAGGTGTGCCCATTCTCCCATACACCACTTACTCTATATCCACAAACTCTGCAGCTTTTCTTTATGGATTTTACTAGATTGCTTTTACTGCAATAGATTATTTTTTTTTCTACAGATATGTATAAATATATAATATATATGTTGTATATATTTATATATATGCATATATATATATAAATATAAATATCTTTGTAAACATTACATAACATATTCAGTAGTTAATGTTTCTTTAAGAGTACCTCTGGATGATATGTTAATAGCTATTAAATCTGAGTAAATTTAGAAAAAAAAAAGTTTGTTATTCCAGCAAAAGTGTAAATTGGAAGGTGGGTTAATTTCTCTGCTGTGAAAAGTGCATGATCTTACCAAAAATAGGGTGAAGTATGAAAGATCCTCGGTCTATATTTGGCTTCATTTTTTTCTCAAAAAATTTTTCAATATTTTTTGTTCATAAATGTAAGGCATATGAAAATAGCAGTCTTCAGCATTACATAAGAATAAAAGATAAAGCTGCCAATAATACAAAAAATATGATTTTTTTTTTTTTCTCAGTACGGTGTCTCTAAATATTCCAAAATGAGAATAGGAGTTGACTATGCCTTTTATAATCCATCAAACATTGTTTCTTTCTGTGATGAAGGCACATACTTTGCATGTCCAAAGCTAGTAGATTTGTTAAAGCTGTACAAAACCATTAGAATCTGGTCTCGTATCTTCTGTCTTATACAGCTCATATTTTGTGGTATATGGGTGTCTCAGTCATTACAGCACCTATGCTTTTTCAAGTCTCTATTCTGGAGGCACAGAGTAGATAGGAAGACTTGTCAGGTACCACAGAGAATTTGTGGACAGGGTGATTTTTATTGTGTTTCTGAAACTGGATGACAAACCTCAATTCTGTAATCCATTCTTTTGCAGTGCCCCCAGGTCTCATCTCTTCCTTTTCCTTCTGCTGAAATCCTTCTCAAAGAAATGTTACTTCACATCCTGGTATTTGGGTTTCTCAGGGGTTTGCATGTATCCTTTCCACTAACTTACAATGGTCAGCTTCAAGGCTACTAACATTAAGATCTGAGTTAATGGAAAAAAAATTTCCCTTGGCTATCATAACCACTGTCCATCTGGCAAACGGTAAACAACAGAGACAGACACCACTGAGGCTGGAGAAATATAATTTAAAAAGATGTTTAGAAACATCAGAAATTCAGACAATTTACACATGTGAGACCTTACTGGCTATCTGTGAAACTGTGTGTGGTTGAATTCAGTGCTCTGAGCAGACATCCAGTTGGCTGTGTTTTTCTAAATTCTTCAAGAGACACTTTATGTTATTCTATTTTTAGTCTAGAAAACATGCTTGATGCCTTTTGTTATAAATAACATCTTTCACAGCCACTTCCAAGTCTTAGCCTTTGTCTTTCTTTCTTTGATTTCAACTTCATGAAGTTGAAAATGGCAGAAAAAAAATGTAACCAAAATTAAATTTTAATACGAGAGATTCTTTAAATACACATATTCATTTTAATTACATGTATTTCTGTCTGTCAAACTTTTGAATTCTATAACAGTTTGAAAGCCATTAGTAATGCTTTATTCTGTTTTTGTTTCTTCTTTCCAGTTTCTAAACAGAGTATGTTTAGGGAGAAAAGATCACTGTCACAAAGCAAATAGTTGTGATATTTTTGTCCGTGTTGAGCTAATGTTGTACTTACAATTATAACATGCCTACTCTTCTACAATGCCTTACTAATTACACTTAAAGGATAGCTTTCCTCTTTTCTGATGGTATATTGATCATTTCTTCACAACTCTATAGTTTTATGCCAGTACTGCCAGATGCTCCTTTAAGCTTCTACTTGCAAAGAACTCATATTTTCTGTGAAATGTCAAGAAATGCAATTAACCTTGCTTTGACCTTTCCTCCTGCTTAAGGATACTGCTTTGGATTCCATGTATAACAAAGGGTTGACTTCACACTGTAAAAACATTTAACAACTTTAAATATTGAGAATAAACCTCAACACAAATATGTGAGTTTACGGATGGATATGTATGTGCATGTATACATGTATGTGTACAGGTCTGAAAGTGCAACATATAAAAACATATATATTTATGTATTTATATTCATGTATATGTAATACATGTATAATGAACATAAAGATGATATCTATCACAGTTATAAAAACTGACAATATATTCTTAGTGTCTCTTACTAGAGGTAAGTGTGCTTCTGAAATGTCTTCCTAAATTGTCCATGTCTGTTGCTGTACACATCTTTTTTTTCACTCAAATGCATATCCTACAGTGATAAGGCCAGTAGATCATAAGTGTATTGGCAAGAGTTTAGTAGCAGGGGAGCTTCAGGGGTGGCCTCTGTGAGCAGAGCCCAGCAGCTGCCCCATGTCAGATCAGAGCCAGATCCAGACGCCTCCAAAAGGGACCCACTGCTGGCCAGAGCCGAGCCAGGGAGTGACGCTGGTTGGGCCTGTGGGAGAATTTAAGAAAAAGGAAAAAAATGTGCAACAGCAGCTGGGAGAGGGGAGTGAGCACCAGCCCTGCAGCCCCCAGGCCATTGCAGCAGGAGGGCAGGAGGTGCTGCAGGCAGGCAGCAGCAATTCCCCTGCGGGCTGTGCAGGCAGAGGCCCCTGGTGGAGCAGGCTGCCCCCCTGCAGCCCATGGGTCCCCCATGGAGCAGATCTCCACGCTGCAGCCCCCCCATGGGTGGAGGAGCCCCCGGTGGAGCAGGTGGATGTGGCCTGGAGGAGGCTGCAGCCCGTGGAGAGGAGCCCCCGCAGGAGCAGGGGGTCTGGGGGGAGCTGCCCCCACCCGTGGGGGACCCGTGCTGGAGCAGTTTGCTCCTGGGGGATGGATGGACCCCATGGTATGGAGCTATGTGGGAGCAGTGCTTGAAGAGCTGCTGCCTGTGGGCAGCCCCCACAGGTCAGTTTGTGAAGGACGGCATCCGTTGAAGCATTAGGGACTGACTGCGGCCCCTTCAGTTTCTCACTGTTGTAGCCTGCTTGTGATAGGCAATAAATGTTACTATTTCCCCTGTGCTGAGTCTGTTTTGCCCCTGAGAGTAACTTCTCAGTGATCTCCCTGTCCTTATCTCAACCCTCGAGCCCTTTCCATCATATTTTTTGCTGCTTTTCTTTCAAGGAGGGGGAGTGACGGAGTGGTTGTGATGGAGTTTGTCTGCCCAGCAGGGCAGCCTTACATTATAAAAGATGAAGGAATACACCGCGTGCGGTAGGTTACTATAAATCCCACTTTCCTGATATAGAAATTAGGTGCTAGGGACCTGAACACACCCTTCCTTCTGCAGGGCTTGGCTGCTTGGGCTCAGGGACAACTTTGATCATGCTGCTGCCTGGCCCTGCATCAGGAATCTGTATGGAAATTGCTATGTAAGAGAAAAGCTCTGAAAAGTGAGACTTGGACCCCAGAGTTTGGGAACTACTTTCAAGCTCAGGCTTCATCTCTGCTGTATCTACTGTGGAACTGTGCCCAAGCCTATCAGTGCCTTCCTGACCCCAGACCTGACCTGCTGACCTGTCTTCATCTCAGACCTGCTTATCTCTGTGGGCTTGTCTGGTTGTCACTGGGCTGTGGCTGATCTTGTTTTCTGTCTCCAAGTCTGGTCCTGCCACTGACTTGCTGACTCAGCTTCCTGGCTTGACCTTGGACCAGCATTATGGCTGTGGACTTATTTGAGTATTGGGACTCTTGGCTGAGCCTCATTACAATCAAAGAACCTGTTCTGCTCGCCTTGTTTTAGTGCTGTGTGCCTGTCCTGCTTGTCAGTGAGATCACTGCCCTTGCCTGCAATGCTGTGACACTTAGCTTCCTCACTAATCAGCCTGCTTCTGCTGGTTCCCCGGGAAGTAATAATTCATTATTATTATTATTATTATTATTATTGTTATTGTTATTGTTATTGTTATTATTACCATTATATCTGGAACTATACACAGACATAATTGACCTTAATTTGGATTTGTGGGTGCTTAGTCTGATGATCAGATTTCTGTAAGCATTTCAGTTTGGGTATCCAAACATGGGAAATCCCATTTAGACCAAGTTCTAGCCTTTAATATATCTGAAGACATATGTACTCAAACTTCTCAGATAAATTCATAGCAGGATATAAATCAGGTAGTTAGAGGCATCCTTTTATCTGTTAGTCATTTCATCCTCCTTTTCCACATTTTCCACATTTTCTTACAGTGGCAGTCTCTGCATACTCATGCAATGAGCTCTTGAACCCGTTCACAACATGTCTGCCAACATGCCCAATGTTGGTCAAAAGTCCCTTCACCTTTAAGTCTTAAAATTTTGAATGGAAACACAGAGGTGCTCTCTTTAGTACCTTGGGAATCAACATCTGGCATTAACTAAATACCGGTATTTTCTATCACTCTCTTCTCTGACATCATCCTATTTCCAGATAGGTTACTGGAAGATAACAACCTTTTGAATGATATTTCTGTGGGTTTTCTGGAATAAATTGTTGGCTTAGAAATATATGAGGGCAAAACTAGTACTGAGTACATGACTTGTAATAAATACATGTAGTAATAAGAAGATGGAGCTCTAGTAAATGAGGCAGCTAGGAGAATAGTTTGTACGCTGTTCCTAGCAACCCAATACTCAATTTGGAGGCTGTAATCATTACATGTATTCCGTAGAATATCATTAGGTGAAGAAACAAATCCTTTCATCTTATAAAAAGCAATGGAGAAGGACTCTTTACTCAGGTAGATAATGATAGGACACAGGGTGATAATCTTAAGGTAAAAGAGGATAGATATAGACCATCAAGAGGAAATTTTTCACTGTAAGGGTGGTGAGGCACTGGAACATGTTGCCCAGAGAAGCTGTGGATGCCCCAACACTGGAGGTGTTCAAGGCCAGGCCTTGGCCAACCTGATCTAGTGGGTGGCATCCCTGCCTATGGCAGGGGGTTTGGAGATAGATTAACTTTAAGGTCCATTCCAACCTGAGCCTCTCTATGATTCTGTAATTCCACTTGTTGCTCCTAACAACGCTGGAAGGCATGTCCTGTGAGCAGAAGCTGAGGACACTTGCGCTTTCTAGTCTAGAGAAAAGGAGGCTGAGAGGCAACCTCACTGCTCTCTGCAACTTCTTGAGGAGGAGACGTGGAGAGGGAGGTGCTGGTCTCTCCTCTCCGGTCTCCAATGATAGGACATGTGGGAACAGCATAAGTTTGCACCAGTGGAGATTCATACTGGATATTACGAAAAAATTCTTTACCATGAGGATGGTCAAACACTGTAACAGGCTTCCTAGACTAGCAGTTGATGCCCCATGCCTGTCAGTACTCAACAGGCATTTGGACAATCCCCTCAGCAATGCGCTTTAAATTTTGGTTAGCCCTGACAAGGTCAGATAGTTGGACTAGATGATCTTTGTAGGTTCCTTACAACTGAGCTGTTCTAACCTAATTTGATCTAATCTAAGCTAGTCTAGTCTAGTCTAGTCTAGTCCAGTCCAGTCCAATCCAATCCAACACAAATTTCTTCTTTACATCTCTTCCCTTGTATTCTGCTATATTTTATATATTTGATATAAGGCAAAATTAAAATTAGATCAATAACGTTTAAATTGGTAAGTAGAAGATAAGATGAAATACAGCTACAGTTCTTTGTAGAAACAGTGATTAATTTATATGAAAATATTTAATCACTTATACAACAGTGGAAGTCAGAAATCTTTCAGGAGAACATTTCCTATATGTCTATTTCTGTCCAAATTTTTATTATTTTGCACAAGTATTTTGATGTACTTTTTAAAAATAGAGACATCTGTAAAATTCTAGTGCTCCATTACAAGTTGATTAGTTTTGGTTCTTAAAGCTATGTCACCCTAATGGTAAAATAAATGTGGTTTCTGGCAGGTTTTTTATGCATGTTGTCTCATTCTGGGAACTAAGTATTCTTAATATTAAAAATAATATCAGAGAAAGAAAATGAATTGAAGACCTGGAAAGGACAATTGGAAAAAAATATTCAAAACAAACATAAAAGAAATGATATTGCCCAGAGAAGAGAATAATCTTTATGCACTTATTGTGAATATTGTGATAAAGTTAACAAACTGACATTGGAAAAGGTTTGCAGAGCATTTTTAGATTTGTTTTGCAAATTATTTGACTGGATATAGTTTTATAATATAGATACAACCAGACATCAGGCAGAATGAAAAACAAACATCCTTTGGAAAGCCTGTGTGAAGTATCTAGTCATGTTGGTGAGCTGTTAGTCATGTGAATATTTAATTACAGCCCCTTATGTGAATAACCAATCATTGGGAGGAACTGGGTGTTTTAAGTCTGGCCTTCAAAGATTACATGATAATTGTGGGCTTGTGAGTGTTTATAAATCACCAAGATAATATCCCTTTGTGCGTAGGTGTTAGGTATAGTTAATTCAAATACTAGGATAGGTGGGAAAAAAGCCAGAGTTAGACTTATGCCTTCTCCAGCTGTGGCCACATTTGCTTCATAACAGAGGTTATTTGAATGTTTTGGATTTATATTGGTGACTCATCTAGAATTTTGGATAAACCACTAGATCCCACCTTTTTCTATGAATCATAAGTAGCTTAATGGATGGACACTACAGGCACTTAGAACCTTACTCAATTTTGAAATGTTTAATAAGATTATATATTTTAAATAAGACAGTTTTTTGGAACATGTTATTTGCATACACAGCCATCCATACACTTTAGTAGATTTACAGCTCAAATCTATGCCTGCCAAAATGCAAAATCTCTGCTAGTTTCAGTGAAATCAAGATTTGGCTCCCTATCCTTAAGTATAAAGCAGCTCAAGGGTTGCTCTCCATTACACATAGCCTGCTCATAATTTAACAGCAAACTGATGTGCCCTTCTGGCTTGCTATAAAGTAGCTGGAGCAGGAGCTCATGACTGCACTTTGGATGTTTACAAAGTGGCTATAACATACCAAGTAAGAAGGATAGCACAAAATCTCCTACTGGGAAGGATGAAAATTGGATGCGATGACCCTTGCTTACAGCTTCATTGTGATTTCAGCCTTTACTTATATGCATAAACATTCATTGATAATTTGGCTGCTAGACTTGCATTAATTGCACTATTGTGTGCATTTTTTTTTAACTTCCTTTTGTACTGAGAAAATAAGAATGATTAAGGTCTATAAATACTGTCAGTTACAATGCAGAGTTAAATGTCTGTTTTAAGTAGTCACCTTAATCTTATATCTGGAGATCCTTAACAAAATCTTCCATTCTTTTCTGTATCTTTTGACTACTACAGTTTGTTCAAGTATTGCCATTAATTTCAGTGTGAAGAGCCATAAGATCTTAGCCTTCATGAAATTGCCTCCAGTTCCAGATGATAAATAGGTCTAAGGAGACCAAGTGATTTTTAGTTCTTTGGACGAAATGAAGAAAACCTTTTTTACAAAAGCAGTGTTCAAAGAAGATACAGTCCACTGCAGACACACTGATCCTAGTTTCTCCTTTGTGGACCAGTGTGAATCGGCTATTCCTCTGGTATCAATGGAGATACTCCAGAGGAAATTTAACTTAAATTTTTAAGAGCAAAAGATTTTCTGTGGTCCGTTGAGTGACCAGATGGCCCAGTCACAACATACTTGTGATACTCACTAACCTCATGAACTCTATTTTTGTTTTGTTGTTTCATAGAGTATCTTTTATTTTAAGTGTTAATGTTTTTAAGCTTATGAACAAGTAGAATATGTTCTCTTTATCAGTACTGTTTCTGACTCTTAAAAACATTGCAATATAATATATGCTTTCTCAGTGTTAGCCTTTGGTAAGAACAGAAGAGAGAAGAGGGAGAAGAGATTATTAATTCTTAAAGCATCAAATAATCATGAAATGATTTGCTTTCTGATTCACATTAGGTTGCCCTAATGAAAATACTTCCCAGAAGGAAGTAATATAAATAAGTAAGTAGATAAATAAATAAATAAACACACAAACAAATAAATGAAAATATCCAGGAACTACAATCTAGAACTTCGCTTCACTGAAGAAATAAAATAATAATAATAATAAAAAAGTACTAAAAAGACTTTATATATGATTTCTTGAAGGTTCAGAAAACATCCAGCTGGTGCTGGAGGTAGAAAATGAGCTGGGCTGTATTTTGAATTTTTTTATGCTTGGTGTTGAAAAATCAAGGAAAGTCTCCTAGAGTTTCTGAGGTGATTACAACAATTCCAGAAAGCAAACAAACAACAACAACAACAACAACAAAACATGTTCTTTAAATTAACTTAAGCCAGAATGAGAAATGCCTGTGTGAAGCATATTTGGCATATTTTCTGATTTTTTTTTCTTCCTTTACTTATAAAAAACCTTTATTGTATTCCACAGTTAGTCACCTACTTGCACTAATGTGTTTTTTAGTTCAGACCTACCTGTTAACACTCATTAGTTGGTGGAATCCCTTGGGAGGCGGTTCTGAAGGGCAGAGGGGTCCAGGAAGGCTGGGCGCTCTTCAAGAGGGAAATCCTAATGGCGCAGGAGCGGTCTGTTCCCATGTGCCCAAAGATGAGCCAGCGGGGAAGAAGACCAGCCTGGCTGAACAGAGAACTGTGGCTTGAGCTTAGGAGAAAAAAGAGGGCTTATAATCTTTGGAAAAGTGGGCAGGCCACTAGGGAGGACTATAAGGATGTAGCGAGACTGTGCAGGGACAAAATTAGGAAGGCCAAAGCTCATCTGGAGCTCAATCTGGCTACTGCCGTTAAAGATAACAAAAAACGCTTTTATAAATACATCAACACAAAAAGGAGGACAAAGGAGAATCTCCATCCTTTACTGGATGCGGGGGGAAACTTAGTTACAAGAGATGAGGAAAAGGCAGAGGTGCTCAATGCCTTCTTTGCCTCAGTCTTTAGCGGCAATACCGGTTGTTCTCTGGATACCCAGTACCCTGAGCTGCTGGAAGGGGATGGGGAGCAGGATGTGGCCCTCACCATCCACGAAGAACTGGTTGGTGACCTGCTACGGCACTTGGATGTGCACAAGTCGATGGGGCCGGATGGGATCCACCCAAGGGTACTGAGAGAACTGGCAGAGGTGCTGGCCAAACCACTATCCATCATTTATCAGCAGTCCTGGCTATCGGGGGAGGTCCCAGCTGACTGGCGGCTAGCGAATGTGACGCCCATCTACAAGAAGGGCCGGAGGGCTGACCCGGGGAACTACAGGCCTGTCAGTTTGACCTCAGTGCCAGGGAAGCTCATGGAGCAGATCCTCTTGGGAGTCATCACGCGGCACTTGAAGGGCAAGCAGGCGATCAGGCCCAGTCAGCATGGGTTTATGGAAGGCAGATCCTGCTTGATGAACCTGATCTCCTTCTATGACAAAGTGACGCGCTGGGTGGACGAGGGAAAGGCTGTGGATGTGGTCTACCTTGACTTCAGCAAGGCTTTTGACACCGTCTCCCACAGCATTCTCCTCAAGAATCTGGCTGCTCTTGGCTTGGACTGGCGCACGCTTCGTTGGGTTAAAAACTGGCTGGATAGCCGGGCCCAAAGAGTCGTGGTAAATGGAGTCAAGTCCAGTTGGAGGCCAGTCACTAGTGGCGTCCCCCAGGGCTCGGTGCTGGGGCCGGTCCTCTTCAACATCTTCATCGATGATCTGGACGAGGGCATTAAGTTTGCAGATGACACCAAGTTAGGTGCGTGTGTCGATCTGCTCGAGGGTAGGAAGGCTCTGCAGGAGGATCTGGATAGGCTACACCGATGGGCTGAGGTCAACCGCATGAAGTTTAACAAGGCCAAGTGCCGGGTCCTGCACCTGGGGCGCAATAACCCCAAGCAGAGCTACAGGCTGGGAGATGAGTGGTTGGAGAGCTGCCAGGCAGAGAAGGACCTGGGAGTGATGGTGGACAGTCGGCTGAATATGAGCCAGCAGTGTGCTCAGGTGGCCAAGAAGGCCAACGGCATCCTGGCTTGTATCAGAAACAGCGTGACCAGCAGGGCTAGGGAGGTGATCGTCCCCCTGTACTCGGCTCTGGTGAGGCCGCACCTCGAGTACTGTGTTCAGTTTTGGGCCCCTCGCTACAAGAAGGACATCGAGGTGCTTGAGCGGGTCCAAAGAAGGGTGACGAAGCTGGTGAGGGGCCTGGAGAACAAGTCCTACGAGGAGCGGCTGAGGGAGCTGGGCTTGTTCAGCCTGGAGAAGAGGAGGCTCAGGAGCGACCTTATCGCTCTCTACAGATACCTTAAAGGAGGCTGTAAAGAGGTGGGGGTTGGCCTGTTCTCCCACGTGCCTGGTGACAGGACGAGGGGGAACGGACTAAAGTTGCGCCAGGGGAGTTTTAGGTTGGATCTTAGGAAGAACTTCTTTACTGAAAGGGTTGTGAGGCATTGGAATGGGCTGCCCAGGGAGGTGGTGGAGTCACCATCCCTGGAAGTCTTTAAAAGACGTTTAGATGTAGAGCTTAGGGATATGGTTTAGTGGGGACTGTTAGTGTTAGGTTAGAGGTTGGACTCGATGATCTTGAGGTCTCTTCCAACCTAGAAATTCTGTGATTCTGTGATTCTGTGATTATTATTCTGTCTTCAGAATTTAAGTTTCTTATAGCTTGTTCTGATCCCTGATCAGATTATATACAGCTTCAAAGAATACAATATTTGTAACAAAAAGAACCGCAAAGTCTTCTGTGGAATTTTTATTGTTCTCAGGATTAATTTGTTTTCTTCCAGAAATTTGGTAGGACAAGCACACTTTTACTCTTGCTTGTTTTGAAAGATTTCAGAAAATAAATAATAAATAAACATCACTTCAAATATAACCCATTAAACTGGTTATTGTTCCACAATTCTTTGTGAAAGTAGTGTATCAGCTCACATTTCTTGTGTGATATGTTCCAGCTTTGTACCACAAACTATGCTTGTAAATCTCTTCAGGTGCTCAGACAGGACATAGGAAACTTTCAGTGATTTACAGAGTTTGTCATTATTCCTTCAATATATACACAAAGTTCAACACTCTGGGATATCAAATGTTATGTGGTTGTGATACCTTCAGGAGAGTTCTGATTGCATGACTGAATGATCAATTTATTCAAACAATTAATTTACAGATTTTCAGTTGTAAGAGATACTGCTGAGGATATCTTCATTTAAAAGGTATTCGTGGCATAATTTCATGTCCTTCTGTCATTTATCTAGTCTCAAACAACACACCTCAGAGACTGCAAGTACAAACGTGTAGCTACAGAAATATAGATTTGTTGCACATTCCCTAGACAATTCAGCACTGGCTGTCAGGGAAAAGAAACAGGCATGTTACAATTTTTCTTGAGATGGAAACATGGCATAGTTTACGTGCTATATCATAGCTGAAAGAACAGCTCTAAAACTGGCTTTCACCAGTCAGACATGTCACAACAGAAATTGCTTTGGTTTTGTTTTGTTTTGTTGTTGTTTTGTTTTGTTTTAAGGAAGCAGATATGTGTAAGAAACAAAGCTCTGATGTTCAGAATAGAATACTTAATGTAACATCCTAACAACATAAGTTACATTATAGTAATTATTGCTATTCTGGATCATATCACCATGCTCATAATAGATTATTATCCCAATATACACTAACTTGTATTTATCAACTTTTACACTCATGTGGCTTATTATCAGCCAATAACTGAAAGTTGAGCAATATACTGTATTTTTAACAGCTATCTTTCACTTTTTTGGTTTTGAATAACTCACCCTGCTCTGAATTAAGTCATATTGGAATTCTTTGGTCAGTAAATTTCCTTTCTAGTATCTGCATGTCATCTCCAATACTGGGGACAGTGCATTTCAGTATAGTTTGTACTTTAATATGGTTTGTGCTGTGGGACCCTAATAGAACAATCTTCTCCAAATGACAACATGGCAGCATCAGAAATCAGTTTAATGAGAGTAATCAAACTGATAAGTGATATGATGTTTGAATGAGAAGCAAATTTCAATTATGCTAAATTTGATTAAGAAGTCATCTCAGTATCAATGAACTAGAATATGTACATAAACATACAATGTATATATACATAAATCTATCTGGTTAGTAAAATAGTTTTATTTCTTTGTTGCTGTGAAGAACAATGGAATTTATCTTGTTGTATATTTAAGCCTGGATCCAGTAGAGATTTACAGCACCAGCTGGGACTGTTTTGTCTAAGAAACATTCCCCAGGGCTTCAACTGGAAATAGTGCTTAGTTAAGATCATGTAGTCATCCAGTAGAAATGTTCTTAGTATTAGTTTTAGCAACAGAGATGTATCAACTACAGTTCTAATTATTCATAGAATCATAGAATCATAGAATATCCTGAGTTGGAAGGGACCCTTAAGGATCATCAAGTCCAACTCTTGACACCGCACAGGTCTACCCAAAAGTTCAGACCATGTGACTAAGCGCACAGTCCAATCTCTTCTTAAATTCAGACAGGCTCGGTGCAGTGACCACTTCCCTGGGGAGCCTGTTCCAGTGTGCAACCACTCTCTCTGTGAAGAACCCCCTCCTGATGTCAAACCTAAACTTCCCCTGCCTCAGCTTAACCCCATTCCTGCGGGTCCTGTCGCTGGTGTTAATGGAGAAAAGGTCTCCTGCCTCTCGACACCCCCTTACGAGGAAGTTGTAGACTGCGATGAGGTCTCCCCTCAGCCTCCTCTTCTCCAGGCTGAACAGGCCCAGTGCCCTCAGACGTTCCTCGTACGTCTTCCCCTCCAGGCCTTTCACCATCTTCGTAGCCCTCCTCTGGACACTCTCCAACAGTTTCATGTCCTTTTTATACTGTGGTGCCCAGAACTGCACACAGTACTCGAGGTGAGGCCGCACCAGCGCAGAGTAGAGCGGGACAATCACCTCCCTCGACCTACTAGCGATGCCGTGCTTGATGCACCCCAGGACACGGTTGGCCCTCCTGGCTGCCAGGGCACACTGCTGGCTCATATTCAACTTGCTGTCTACCACGACCCCCAGATCCCTCTCTTCTAGGCTGCTCTCCAGCGTCTCATCACCCAGTCTGTACGTGCAGCCAGGGTTTCCCCGTCCCAGGTGCAGGACCCGGCACTTGCTCTTATTGAACTTCATGCGGTTGGCGATCGCCCAGCTCTCCAACCTATCCAGATCCCTCTGCAAGGCCTTTCCACCCTCATTCGAGTCCACAACTCCTCCAAGTTTGGTGTCATCAGCAAACTTGCTCAAAATACCTTCTATTCCTACATCCAGATCATTTATAAAAATATTGAAAAGTACCGGCCCTAAAATGGAGCCTTGAGGGACCCCACTGGTGACCGCCCGCCAGCCTGACGCAGCGCCATTCACCATAACCCTTTGGGCCCTGCCCGTTAGCCAATTGCTCACCCATCATATGATGTTTTTATTTAGCTGTATGGTGGAGATTTTGTCCAGTAGGATCCTATGGGAAACCGTGTCAAAAGCCTTGCTGAAGTCCAAAAAAATCACATCAGCTGGTTTCCCTTGGTCCACCATACGGGTGATCTTATCATAAAAGGAAATCAGGTTAGTTAGGCAGGACCTACCCTTCACAAACCCATGCTGGCTGGGACCAATGACTGCTTTGTCCCCCAGGTGCGCCTCAATAAGTTCGAGAACCATCTTCTCCATGATTTTACCAGGCACTGACTGTAGAACTATTAGTTCTACATGCTGTGTTACACCATCATTCTTCATGTCTAAGGATTTAACATCTAAGTAAACAAGACAGGCTAAGAAAAATAAAGAAAGCAGTGGCTTTAGGAGATGATCTGTTCAAGCCAATGTAGCAAGTCAGCAGAAGACCCTAAACTAGGATTTAGGAGAGCTGTGTTAAAGGTTTCCTTCTTGTCCAGGAAGCCACTCATTCCTGCCAATCAATTTTTGCAATTTAGACACCAGTGAGACAAAAGAATTCTATGACAAGGAGAGATGATGATGATCATGATGATGATTTTACTGAATCTGTATCATGACCAGAAGGATTCAGGTATTAGTTGTCTTGCTGTTGGTTATCAGCAGATTACGTTGCTCTTACTCACATAATGTGAAGATTTATTTAGTGACTCTTTATCTTTAATTCTAGCAGAGGTAAAAGATCTTTTGATGAATGGCAGCCTTTACCTGTCACAGGTTTTGTTTTATGAGGCCATAGGAAAGCATGGTCTGAGGTATTTTATGTGTATGAGTCAGTACCATACATGCTGATTTAAAAAGGGAGTTTTCATTTGTAAGAAAGAAGTGTCAGATTTTTCCCTTTCAGTGCAATATTCTTTTTATTTGTCTAACACTTCCAATTAGGTGAGGTTAAATATTATTATACACATTCTATAGGGTCAAATTCATAAAAGCATCTTGTGTATATTTGAAGAAAACCTAACTGGAAATAAAGAAAACATTCTTCTTTTTGTCTTTTTTTTTTTTTTTCTTCTTTTCCCTTCCTGTCTCTGTCACCTAAAACTATAGTGAATTCCTTTGGTATACTGAAGTGCAATTTTCCTCCTGTTACTTATCTGAAATGAAGGAGTGCCCAAATGTCTCACTCAGGACTGGGTCCTGCTGTGTTAGATCACTGTGCATGCATGTAGTCTCAACTGTTTATGCACTGCATACAGTAGAATACTGAAATGCTTCAGGGGCTGAAGTAGGCTGATTGCCAAAGCAGTTTGAAGATCCCAGTGGGTTCCTGACCTCTTGCTGAGAATTAGCTCATACAAATGTTAATTTCTATGCATTTTACATATATATTTTCTTCATTTCCCATAACCTGTCACATTTAAGTCAACAAAAATACTTGCAAGATTGATTCCATAATAAAGATAGAACTTGTACAGGAGGAGCACATAATAAAACCTCTATTCTATGAAACTTTTAACTTTGATTCCAAGAGAAATAACATAAATCTTTGCTGGTTGCTATTGTTAGTCATGGTTCAGTAGACATATGCAATTGCATTTGTATCCTGAAACAGAAAAGGTGAAAAAATTAAACTGATGTTTCACTGATGAATATTTAAAGTTCAAGTTAAAACAAAATCCAACCAAAAACAAAACAAAAAACACAACCAAACAACAACTGCAAAACAAAAAAGCAACAACAAAAACACCATCAAAACAAAAACAGACACCATCCTGCAATATTTTTTACAGGTTCACAGGCATTTATTTGCCTTTTACTTTTAAAACTAGAATAGAACAGGTAACTGGAAAGATTATAGGGTCTGCCTTTTTCAGTTCACTTATGAACTAATGTTTCTAATGTTTTGTTTGTTTTCCATCCTCCTAGAAACAATGTCTTTGCTTTGTGTCCAGTAGGCAGAGGAATGTAATGCATACATGGTAATATTCCAGGATCATTTGCTAGCAGAATACCTTGTGTTACTGGGTCTGTGTTAGCTGTAAATGAATCTGTCCAGACGTGTCATGTACTCACTGCAGGAAGCTGACAGAACAGCAGATGTCATGAGCTTAATTGAATATGTAGAAAGAGTAAATATTATGTATGATACAAAAGAGTACTCCTGAGGGCAAATTCAGGAAGCTCTAAGACATCAGATCCAGGAGCAAGGAAGACAGAGACTGTGTGAAATTCTCAGACTTGAGAGTTGTCATTTACATCAGAGATGCCTGAGTGCTGGCCATTAACTCAGGATGTCTTTCACGCTGGTGGGGATGTAGACCTGCTTCCTGCCAACCTGAAATGGGGACACATTGCTGATAGGAATTTTCTACTGTCATACAAAAAAAATACTCCTCATGCATAGAAAATAGACCAAAGAACCACTAAACGTTTTTTCTTAAATGGTGCCTCATGTTCCCACTAAAACCTTGCAAAACTCATCCAGTTATTCCCATACTCATGATGCTGCTTCAGGATCAGCTTAACCTGGTTTGAGACAACTGAATCAGTTACTGGTCCTACTGAAAACCCATCATGCTTTGGTGTACTTTACTTGGATTTCCAGGATTACTCTTGAGTCAGAGCAACTCACCAAGCCATCTTACACTGAAGCCACACAAATAATAAAGGGGATGCTAAGAAAGAGGCAGAGCATGCAGAAAAGTGGAAGAACTATTCCCCTTAATACAGCATCACTTCAGTATAATCCAGTTATGAAACTGCACAATCCATGTGGACAAGGGAATTGAGTGCACCTTCAGAAAGTTTGCAGACAACACCAACCTAGGAGGAAATGTCGATCTGATGGAGGGTAGAAAGACCCTGCAGAGGGACCTGGACAGGTTGGGTCGATGGGCAGAGGCCATTGGGAAGAGGTTCAACATGGCTAAGTGATGGGTTGTGCACTTTGGTCACAACAACCCCACACAGTGCTACAGATTTGGGGTGGAGTGGCTGGAAAGCTGTGCAGAAGAAAAGGATCTGGGGGAGCTGGTCGATGCTCACCTGAGCATGAGCTGGCAGTGTGCCCAGGTGGCCAAGAAGGCCAACGGCATCCTGGCTTGGATCAGGAATAGTGTAGCCAGCAGGAGCAGGGAGGTGATCATCCCTTTGTACTGTGGTGAGGTCACACCTTGAGTACTGTGTTCAGCTTTGGATCCCTCAGTACCAGAAGGACATCAAGGCCCTAGAATGTGTCCAGAGAAGGGCTACGAAGCTGGTGAAGGGTCTCGAATACAAATACTTTGAGGAGCAGCTGTGGGCACTAGGGTCTGGAGGAGACTCAGGGGAAACCTTATTGTTCTCTACAAGTACTTGAAATGAAGTTGTGGGGAGCTGGGGGTCGGCCTCTTCTTGCAGATAACTAGTGATAGGACTAGAGGGAATGGTCTCAAGTTGCACTGGGGGAGGTTCAGATTGGAAATCAGGAGACATTTCTTTTCAGAAAGAGTAGTCAGGCGTTGGAATGGGTTGCCCATGGTGGTGGTGACATCAGCGTCCCTGGGGATATTCAAAAAAAGGTTGGACATGGTGCTGAGGGACATGGTTTAGTGGGTGACATAGGGGTAAGGTGATGGTTGGACCAGATGATCTTGAAGGTCTTTTCCAACCTTAATGATTCTGTGATTCTATGTTCCAAATAAGCCCAGGTCCCTGCTCTTCTGCCTTGGTCATGTCATGACCAAGAGATTTTACTTCTGTAGACAAAAACCTTGTGTTTATTTTTTAGTCTACCAACCTGCCTGTTTCCTATGAAATGCCTCTAAACCTCTCCTGCAAACCTCCCTTTCTCTAATGCAGATGGTAAGGAAGAAGGTGGCTGCTCTAGTAGCTCTTTCTTGGTGGAATCTTAAGGTAAACTTAAAAATGTTCTTGAATCCATCCTTTGTGATTTAATTAAAATGATTTATTTTCTTTAGAATTGTAGTCCATCTGCTCAAAACCTGAATGTGACTGTTTTTTTTTTTTTTTGTTATTTGTTTGTTTTTCAGAATAAATTTGTGTTTTTACTCAAGAACTCACAAGGGACATGTTATCTTTCCTAATCAGTTCATTTCAATAAAATATAGTTGGGATACTTCAATGTGTACTTGTGTAGTGAAATGTTCCTATTTTAATTAGACAGTCAACATTAAATGGATTTTTTTAAAGAGACATTTTGCTATCATTCTTGCCTGGGTTGCACACATAGCCTTTTATTTTGTCATATGATAATTTTTTAATCTTTGTTTTCCATGTGTATTGTACACAGCCAGTTTAGTTTATTAGCAAGAAGGTGCTGTTTTCTAACACAGGATGCAATTTTCTAACACGAGGATTACTGAAAGGGACAGAAAAGTAATAGGTATTTCTTTTCTATTCTTCTGTTTGCGTTTCACACTTGACAGCACTCTATGCATAGTTCATTCTGGTTTTCCCCTGGGTCACTAATCAATAAGTCAGTTTCCCTTGCAGTTTGAATCTTTTACTGAACAACAGAGGAAAATAAAAGCATTTTAGAGTGTAGGAAAACATGTATATAAACTCACAAATATTAACAGGAAGACTTAAATGCAGGCAACCTGTCAGAAATCACTTACAACCCTGCAGAAGCCACACACTAGGCATGTGCAGAGTACAAGGCCAGGGATGGGGGCTGGCTATATCTGCTCGTTACCCCACTTCCTTCTATGCATGGGTAAAGTTTGTAGTTTAATGCATTTTGGAGAGATAAACCCAATTACGTTATTCATTAGTAGAACTGGTGGAATATTTGGTCATTTTGAAAAGTAATTTTAATACAAAGCCCTATCTACTGTCTTCACCTTCTCTCATGCCTTTGCTTTGGTAATACCACTGTATTTGTCACTTTGCACATGAGCTGCCAGTGGAATTGCTTGTAAATGTGTGAAGAAGTCATGAAGGAGGAGCTCTTAATGTTCTTTGTTCATTAGTGGGTATTAGCATCTAGTGCAGCAAAGTAATATCACTTATGGTCTTTGATGCCACAGCGTTAAAAGTGTTGGTGATAACAGTAATAAACATGGTAACCTGCTACTATTCATAGAATCTAAGTCCAAAGAAAGAGTTCAGAAGAATATCTAGTTTATCCATGTCTCCCAAGACAGAGCAATTGTCCTGAAACTGATTTTTTTCTTTTTTCTTAGAAGGAATCAATGCTGGGGATATTGCCATTGCCCAAGGCTGTCTATTCTGATGCTTCGCTGTTCTCATAGCCAGGTATTTTTGCGCTCCTGAAGGTGAGTCCCGCCTGTGAGACCCCCTGCACCCACTGTATTTTTTGCCACCTCGATACATCAACTTGCGGTCTCTGCATGCAGAGCGCACACAGCCTCGCACTGTTTTCGAGAAGTGCTCAGGGCACACGCTACGGGAGGACAGCAAGGAGCAAGGATGCCGTGGTCCTCGGGTGGCCACGGGGCCTGCTGCAACCCTTAAGAAACACACCATTTCGCGCATCCTCCCCTGTTGCCTCTCCCGAAACCCCATCTTCTGGAGCAAAGTGCGTGCGGGGGTGTCACTCCCTCCCTTTCCCCCTTCTACCGGCAAAATGGGGCTCGCCCCTACCTCCCTGCCACCTCGCCCGCGGTGTGGGGGGGATTCCCGTGCCACCCTCTCCCCCGGGCCAGCCTGCTGCCTGCAGGGGGGTCTCCCCCTCCCCGTCTCCCCCACGTCTTCCACCGCCGGCGGAGGCTGCCGCCCGCCGCGCCGCGCCTCCGCGCCGCTCCCCCTGCCGCCGGCACTGCAGCACAGGCTGCGCTGCAGCGCCCAGCTCCATTCCGCCCCTCCTCCGGCCCGTCACGCTCGGCGGCACCTGCGGGAGGCTCCTGGCTCCCCCCCTCCTTCCCTCCTTCCCTCCGTCCCTCCCGCAGCATCACACCGCCAGCGGGAGGCAGGAGGCGGCGGGCAGCGAGAGGAGCCACCGGGAAGAACCGGTGAGTGGTGGTGATGCTCCGGGCAGCGGGACCACTGCAGCTGCCGGGCAACTTTTCCTTCTCTATTTAATTTCATTTATTTTATTTTACTATTATTATTATTATTTTTCTTTTCGCACGCTTGCGGCAGGGGAGGACTTCAACTTTTCCACAGGACGTAAGAGGGGGTTTACTTGCCTGCAAACTGGGACTGGGGGGAGCTCTGCTTTGGGCAGGTCGGGTGTTAAAGGGAGTGCGGGGATTCCTGAGTCTTCCCGGCTGCCGCTCACTTCAGCTGTATCCAGAGCTCGCTTGTTTGTTTTTTTTTTTTTTTTTTTTTTTTTTTTAATTTTTTATTTATTTTTATTTTATTTTATTTTTGCACAGAGACCTGGTCGCACAGATGCGAGGCTGTGTGAGTATCTCATCTCGGCTTTTTGAAGCTGAGTAACATATTAAGGCTAACACAACTTTTACACACTAGGGGAGCAGAAACCAGGGAGGTTTAGGTTTGCAGATACTCCAGATACTTGAAGAAAACAAGCCTGCAAATGTCCTAGTGGTAAGGATGGCAAGAAAAATCAAAGATGCAGGAGGTGAATAGAGATTCCAGCTCCTTTGGAAGCCAACTCTTTCTAAGATGTGTTTAGGAGGGAAGCGGGATGGTTTCAGGCTATGCAACAGAAAGGAAAAAAAAAAAAAAAAGAAAAAAAAAAAGAAAAGAAATAGTTTGAGTGCTTTGGAAAACTATGTTCCTTTTTTTTACTGTAGGCTGCCTGTAAGGGTTGTGATTGACTACGCTGGGAAAACAGTTTAGCACTCAACACCCATAAGGGGAAAGGGGGAGGGCTCCCTTCCTTACAGCTTCAGGAAAGGAGTTTTCCAAAGCATACAAAGTTACTGCTTTTCTACCACTTTGGGGATTTAGATCCTGAGAGGTGTCCAGGCAGTACGCGCAAAAGAAGCATGGAGTTTGTTTCTTGGACAAAATCTATACTGAAGTGCAGGTCCTGGAGTTAGGACGACTGATGGGATAGTGAGGGCTTTTGAGGGGGACTGCAGGGAAGAAGAGCCTGAGAGATACAAACAAAAGAAGAGCTAGTCTGGCAGTCTGAGCAGTGACAGGACACTCCAGGGACCTCAGGGCGAGGAGACACAGGGGTAATTGAGCATGGAGGGCAATGATGAGTCTTAGGTGCCTAAACTTGTGAAGCACTGTGGGTGCACAGTACATGGGGGCGAGAGTGGGAGCTGAGTCATGGGGCTGGGGTGGCCACAGCACATCTGTGCAAAAAGGGGGGGGCGAGAAGAGAAGGAAGAAATGAGGAAGATGCATATAAAATAGGCAGGGAGGAGGAAGATTGTCTCATCAAAAGATGTTGAGATCATCCAGAGTCTCCTCAGTGATTCATAGTATCCTGCTCTCCTTCCCGTAAAGAGTTAGGAGGCTGCTGAGTGTGTATCTCTGATAGGGATGGGGGGATTGCAGAGGTTAGTGCAACACAAGGGAAACCTACACAGACAAACACAATTGATACTGCTGGTACTTGGGCTGCATTGCACTGCAGTGCAGGGAGCTCACAGCAGTTTCTGCCTTAGGAAAGAGGGGGAGAAGCTAAACTGATCTGTAGAGGTGGCACAAACCATGCCAAAGACTATTGAGAGAATTGTGGATAGTATTAGAAGATGAACCATAAGGAGATTTTGGAAGGAAGTTCCTGATGAATTTACAATTAACCACAAAGGATTTCAAGAAAAACAAACAAACAAAACTAAAACCAAATAAAGTTCTCCAGTTAGAAACATTGTGAATGGTATCCTTATGTTGGAAGTGTTTTTCTTATGAGTTCTCTAAGGGAAAGAGCCCTGGTTTACTATGCCATATGTCCTTCTGAATTACTGAAGTTTTACAATGGATTTTCATTTCATGGATTGAGGACCTTGCAGGAAGGAAAACTATCATTATGATGGTTTGTATAATATTCATAATTTTCTCTGTAACTAAGCATTTTTTTCAGTATTTTCATAAAGAAGAAGGAACCATAATAAAGCGGAGACTCCATTCCTTCCCCCTCACCTAGTCATTTTCTGTAATTTTACTGAATGATAGCTTGCCTTAAACCATTTCAGTGATTATTTTGCATGTGTTTTCCTTCCTTCTTTCTTTGCTTTTTTTTTTTTTTTTTTTCTCTTTCTTTGTTTCTTTCTTTAAACATCTGTTTTTGTAATGTGAGAACAGGAAACATTTCTTTTCTAAATTCCACAGGAATGTAGAATTCTCTAAAATATAGTCATAATATGTTCCAAGTGGACTTAAATGCATGTATTTGGAGGAAAGCTTTCCATAGGCCAACTACTGACAAAAAGACAGTCTGTCAATTAGTGTTATTGACATACATGGTGCCTCCAAACATCTTTAAATGATGTTAAAGAAAGAAAGAAAGAAAGAGAGAGAGAGAGAGAGAAAGAAAGAAACCACACACAATGGTTCAATGTCTATATTTCTGAAGCTGTATTCCTATTTTTAATTCAATAAAGATGGCCCTGAATATCAGCGACACAGACAAGACATAGGCTTTCTCTAATGGCAACTCGATGCAAAATCACATGTCATTGCATTCTGGAAGAATAGATTGTTATTTCCCCAAATGAGGTCAAGACAAGTGTTCACTGATTCTATGTTTCAGAACTCTAGTTAATTTTTAATAATAGTAAAAGACTAGTAAAACACAAGAGTGCTCTCTTTTTTTTTTTTTTTTTTTTTTTTTTTTTCTCCTCAGTTCCTAAGAGTATGCAAGAAAGATGTTTGCAACAAAGGAAGATCACATGAAGCATTCAGTTATATGTGTAAAATACAGTGTTATCAGTGTTATCATAGGTGGTAATGTGAAATTTGTAACTGAGATTTTATGTACCTGTTTATTTACATAAGATTGCGTAAGTTGCTTGCACTAATGCATGACGTCAAATTAATTTTTAAAATGATGTGTCCAAAGCACAGAGGACAAATGTTTATCCACAGTAGTCCTGATTCTCCTTGTTAAAATTAGCGTGAATCACGTAGTAGATTTCAGTTGGAAACCGAATGAATCCAGCTATATAATGATATAATATGTGTTGTATGAAAATAGTATTAATGCATTTTACATCCTCAGATATATAAAAGTTGTTTTAGCCTCAGTGACAGATCACCTGGGCTGCATGTTGCTGTGAATCTTTGCAACCCGTATGCGTCACAGGATGCATATCAATGTGTGCTTAAACAAAAGCTCATCAATTAGATTAAATGTGTTTGCAAACCTATGATAGGGAATCCACAGCTGCTGCCACCGCCCTTGTATTATGTAGTGCATAATATTTTCATCTTAGAATAGATCAGCATCTTTTTAAAAGTGATACAGAGGGTTGAAGGGCTGAATTTAGAGCTTGTTTTCTTTTAAATGTTTTTAAGCAGCTAAATGAAAAAAAAATAATTGAAAGTGTGCTCAAAGTATTGACACCAGTAAGAAAACAGATATTTAAATTTCACTTCAAAATTAGCAGTGTTTAAGTCTTGAATTAAATGTGATAGATTCTCTATTATCTGCATTACAAAACATGATTGGCCTTTTTTTTTTTTTTTTCTCATATTCTCATAGCTGCAAAAACAACTGTAACAGGCTTTTAATTTACCCTTGATTTTGTGTATCACTATGTTGTTCTTTCAGAGACATTCCAAACATGCAAAGTAACTATTCTCCTGTAAATACATAGGTTGTCAGCCTGTGATGCGCTAGTCAGGCTTGGTCTCAAAATACCATTTTTGTGTCAGTGAGAGATAAATATGTACACATTTAATACCATCAAAAGCTGATTTCTTTAGTATTATTGAAATGTTCAATTTCTAAAAAAAATTAAAAATTAAAAAAAAAACAGATAGGGTAAAGCAACATAAAACATGTAATTTCCTTTTCTGTGATTTGAACTCTCAGTCAACTTCCCCACCAAGAGAGGCTACTAAATGTTTAAACGCTGCAGGCATAAAAGTTGAGTTCCTTATGGCGTAATACAGTTTACTAATTAAGATATTGTAATACTGTTTCATTCCCAAGACTGGACCCTTACCTTCGTCTGCATTTCAGCAACGCATCTGCTGTCAACGAAGCCTTGATACTGGTCAATAAAACATCAGATTTTCATGATTAGATGGGCATTCCTTCCAACTGAACTAGAAATGCACAATAGCAAAAACATGAATAATACCTTACATATCATGTTGCCATTCTAGTACGCAGGGCATATAGCTCCATATTGATCTGAGATTCATGAAAAATATGGTGTTGCTGCAGCTTCATGTTAGTTTGCCAGAAGCAAGATATTTTTAAAATAAAGCATCATCCCTGTAGCTGGCTATCTCCTTATTAGCAGACTGTTTTTGTGGTCATGGATCTGTGGTCTAGTTAAGTGCTTTGCTCTAGGACAGGAGTCTGTGTCTCATAAGCACATGTAGGTTTTTGACTGAAAATACAAGTTACAATGAATGCAGTTGGTAGTAGCACTAAACCATCCTATACTCTTTTTTCCCCATTAATACCAATACAAGTTGTATGTAGGGAAGAGCTCTGGGAAACACATTGTGGAAGCTGATTATTTAGAAATACAGGTAACCATGAATCCCAGAGGTGACTTTGCTTGCAGCATGTTATATTGCCTCTGGGTCTTTAAGTGGCACCATTTTCATGCCATGTAAAGCTGGAGGACAAACTTTCCTTTCTGTAAGAGTAACAGTGCTCCCAAAGAGCTGTTTTTGGTGACTATATTTCCCCCATGTCAGCCAGACATTGCTGCAGCCTTATAAAATAAGTGGTCCTCCCAGCCACTCCTAAGGCAAAGAAATGGGTGTTTCCTTGGAACAACACTTCAAGCTGGAAGTCGCTGCTTTCTGACGTAGGTTTCTGTTGTTTCTTTTTTATCTAGATGGGTTCTTTTAATCCTGCTTCTTTGTCAACTGACTGTATGTCTCGGATCCCTGTTTGTAAAAACAGGACCAAATTCATATTTATTTTCATTAAGAAACAAGGCACTTGAAAATTCCATCACAAAATATATCCAAGCACTACTAACAATAAAGATAAGATCAACAGTATATTTTTTTGTTTCCTGATCATGTTAAAAGATCCCTGAAGGGCCTTTGTAATCTCTTTTTTGTATAGATGTGAAGGAAACAGATGCTATTTTGATTTTTGCTTTTTAACACTCATCCAAAGTAATTTGTTTGGTACAGATTATAGAAGATCCGATAGCACAGGCTTGTTAGCTCTCTTTGAGGGGATTTATGGATCTCTGAATGATTGGGGTGCTTCTTTGCAAGGCAGACTTTGTTGGTCCTGAAAAGGAAAGGTAAGATGAAGTATTGCAATGGTCTCCTGTGGATATAGAAAATGCATGTACTTTACTTTACAGAGCAAAGTTCTCTCTCTCTCTCTCCATGTTTTTTGTTTTGTTTTGTTTTTTCCCTGTTTTTAACCAACATATTAAATTCTAAATGCAGTGGGTAAATGCACCTAAAGTCAATGTTAAAGTCACATGTCCTGGCCGTCTACTTATCGTATCAGCATATAGATATGCAAGTGATGATGACTTTTGCTTTTGGACAATATCGTGGGTGTCTAGACATCAGCTCTCATGACCTGGACTCACTGTCTTTCTTGAAGTGTAGCTGGTGCACAGGCTGCTGCTAACACCAGATTCACTTATCTTTATAGCATTCATTCTCAGTGCATGAGCAACATCTGATTTTCAAGTAACTTAGCAGTTATTTCCTTTCAGTTTTCTTAAAAAAAAAATAAGCTCTGATGATAGGGAGAGCATCAAAGAAAACTGCACATAATGATGTCAGACAAATGACCAATACTCTCATTACTGGGTCTGGAAATCTTGTAACTGTGATCTGTTCAGGATAAAACAACAACATTAACAAAGAAGGAGTATTAAGGCTTATGAAAGCCTCTGCTATGTATATGGAGCCTGTCTTTCTTTCCATCAGTATGGCTTCTCATCACTGGCTGCAGAATACTATAAATGAAACAAAGATGTTTACAATAGCTGGTTTCTGTTGCAGTCTAGTACATCAGTATGATGCTCTGAATGAATCACAAACATGACTGAGATCATCGTACATTGTGGACTGGGATGCAGGTAGATTACCCTTCATTCAAACCTATTTTAACATTTGCAAGAGATATTCTGCACAGTACTACTACAAACAAACAATGGAGTAATTCACATCTGAAGGGACTCCTTGTGGTCATTTTGTCCAGCCTACTTCTAAAAGCAGCGGCAACTTTTATAGTTAGATAAAGTTTCTCAGGGCATGTCCAGTCAAGTTTGTGTATCTCCTGGAATGAGAAACCCAGAGCTTTCTGTGCAGCTGTTCCAATTCTTTACCACCTTCACTGTGGATTTCATTTCTATTACAAAGTGGCAGTGGTGAGAGAAGCATAATTTTCTGTACTAATATTGATGTAATTTTAAAGCAGAAGGGAATAATTATTGCTGGTGAAGCTGTTGATAATACATCCTGGAGCATTGTTATCCTTCATCACCATAAGGTTCACAATAGCAGTCTAAGTTAAACTCGGGTCCATTTTGTCATAATACCGGCATTGGCAAAGAGAGACCTTTAATTTTTCTTCTAGAAAACATTTTCTCTCTTACAAAGATGTTATTGTGCTTGATTTTTGGAGTGTATTAATCCATGCAAAATATTTTGGGACATAAAATACTGAATGCCTATAAACAGCATGAAGAGAAGTGTGCTAACAAGTGTGTATAAGGGCTCAGTGTCAGTTTCCAAAGATGTCCTCTACAGCTGTTTGCATCTCAGTTGTGAGAGGAGGAAAACAATATGAAGTTATTACAATTCTATGTACATACATTTATTCACTAACTTAAGCCCCGACATACACCTCAGAAATTCCAACAAGCTGAACAAAATGACATTCTGTGTGAGTTTGGCTCAGAATCTGTCAGTATAGAGATTTTGTTGGATAAAAAGAGCTGTATAAATTAGTGATACTTTTTCTCTGGTAATTATTTTCTCTTTGATCCTAAATAATGTCTTAACTACTTTGAGAATTAATCATTTGACCAGAAAATGTATATCCTCCTAATATTCCATACACTAAGAGATACTTAAAACTTGCATTTAAACAGAATTTACATGGTTAGCCATTGCAGATATTGTCATGTTCGTAGTCACAGAAAAACTCAGATGGGTGTGTTTCTCAGTACAATAAATAATAAATAATAAAAAACCACATTGTGTCTATGGGTCTGTATTATAAAAACTTATAAAAGTTATTGCAGCTTTAAAGAGGAAACAATATGCTTTCTATATGTCCCTTTTTATCCTTTTGTATCTGTTTATTACATCTAAAGAATAAAGTTGAAAATGACCAAAAGAAGAATGAACTTTAGAGGAACTAAAAACCTTTTCCTGTATATTTTATTATTTGTGCACTATTCATATATAGCTATTTTCACAGAAATCTTGTAATTTAGAAACATTCTGCATTCACAAAGATCTGAAGTAAATGTAGGAGAAAAGCATTAAAAAAAAAAAGTGATATATTGGCAATCACTTTCAAATGTTTTTAAAAACAGAATCATAGAATCATAGAATATTGTTCCATAGAATCATAGAATATTGTTCTCATGGACGACATACCTTTTGTCCCATTTGCCATGATAGTCTCATGTGGCCTTATTAGAATTTATGAGGTGTTACTCCTTTTGCTTGCATAATATGACTATTTCTAGGTACACTTTTTACACTTTTCCATATAGCATAATCACTACACAGATTGAGTAGTGGAAAGAATAAAAGTTTTGTACCATAACAGTCATTTTTTAAATTTAAGAATACACAATGTAAAGAAGGAATTTCATTTGATTTGTACATTTTTATATGTCGTTACTGTGTAAAAAAAAAAAAAAAAAAAAAAAAAAAAAAGAAAATATCAAGTCAAATCACTCTGACTTAAGAATATGCAGCTTTTGTAAGTGCACAACATTCAAATTTTTAAATGAGTTGAGATATCCACATTTGCATACAAAGGGAATGGTTCCTATGGTTGACAACAAGTGAAACTTATTCATTCATAATACATTCTTTGTGTTCTAAACTATCAAATGAGTTTCTGATTAAGATACCAGTACTTGAACATCTTAAACCAAACGATAGCAAATACACAGAGATTAAAAGACAATTGCATCGGCGTTGTTCTCTGTGTTTGCTCGGATAAAGTACAAGGCCAGAAAAAATAAATATACCAATCATCCAAACATAGTTTAGGAACCAATATAAAATAACATGGGTGTTAATCAGCTAAAATGAGTCCTTGTGAAAGAACATTATTTATCTGGCCCTATGTGGAAACAGAATAAAACATGCTTCTACCTTGAGAAACTTAATCACTAAAATCAAAATCAACAAAGCATAAACATCTCCTACATTATTTGCTGCAGTTACAGCTTGGCTATTGGCTCTCTGGCCATGCAGCTGTCTGTTCATGGAGAAAACCACTGTTCAAGATGTGTTCAATGTGCTATTTAATATTAGACTATAAACAACCCTAACACTAGGGTATTGGACAGCTCACATCTTTCCCTGGTTTTGGCTGGGATAGAGTAAATTTTCTTCCTTGTATCTGTACAACACTGTGCTTAGGATGAGAATAATGCTGCTAACATGCTGATGTTTCAGTTGTTGCTGAGAAGTCAAGGACTTCTCAGCTTCTCATGCCCTGCCAGTGACGAGGCTGGGGATATACAAATTGCTGGGAGGGAGACACAGCCAGGACAGCTGGCCCAAACCATATGGCATCACTCTGTAGCATAAAATAGAGGGAATTGGCTGGGGAGGCTTCTGTTGCTTGCGGACCAGCTGAGCATCGTCAGCTGGTGGTAAGCTGATGGTATTCTGCATCTCTAATTTTTCCTCCCCTTCTTTAAACTGTCTTTATCTCGGAGATTAAAGGATAATGACATGTATCCTTTCTCTTTCTCTTTCTCTTTCCTTTCTTTCTCTTTCTCTTTCTCTTTCTTTTCTCTTTCTCTTTCTCTTCTCTTTCTCTTCTTCTCTTTCTCTTCTCTCTCTCTCTCTTCTCTTCTCTCTTCTCTCTTCTCTCTCTCTCTTCTCTCTTCTCTCTTCTCTCTTCTCTCTTCTCTCTTCTCTCTTCTCTCTTCTCTCTTCTCTCTTCTCTCTTCTCTCTTCTCTCTCTTTTTTTTTTTCTTCTTCAATTCTATCCCCTATCCCACTGCAGGAATGAGGGGTGAGCCTTTGTAGTGCTTAGCTTCTCACTGGGTTAAACCACAATACCCCTTCCAGGAAGTTTTATTTGGAGTGCTGATTTATTTTGGACTGACTAACTTTGTAGAAATAGTGAAACTCCCCAGAAATTCTCTGGTTCACGTTTGTTTAGCATTTAAAATTGCACATTGCACTTTAATTCTGTTGTAAAACAGCGTTATAATCTAGATTAGAAAATGGAAGAACTTTAACAATTTTCTGAGACATCTTTTAAATGAAGTGACTAAGGAGCAATTCAATAATAACCCATGTTGGTGCCTTTTATTGTACTAAAGCCTTTCTTTGGCTTATCAGTCACTTTAGAAAATATTAAGGTAGTCATACCTTTGACTTTTCAGTATTAGTGTAATTTCAGGAAATCTTGCTCAAATCCCTTTCTGGGACTGCAATTCATAAAAAACAACAACAACAACAACAAAAACTCTGAGTAATTGTTATTTCTCATATTTGTTTCTCTATTTTGCTGAATTCTATTCTCTTTATAAGGAGAACTGAATTGCCACTTGTGTGATGCTCCTTTTCTGACATGGAAAACTTTCTATGACTTTGTAATAACTTACAAATGATACATATAGTCTATAAAGTACTTGGACAATCTTACCATCTGAGATACAGTGAAGATTGTTGTAGTGTTACTAACTATCAGTATTACTAACATAAATATGAGTAATACTGATGACAAACTTTGCACCTAGTAGGGTTTCTGTTTAACCTCCACTCCTCCCTCCCTCCCTCCCTCCCTCCCTCCCTCCCTCCCTCCCTGTCTTTCTTTCTTTCTTTCTTTCTTTCTTTCTTTCTTTCTTTCTTTCTTTCTTTCTTTCTTTCTTTCTTTCTTTCTTTCTTTCTTTCTTTCTTTCTTTCTTTCTTTCTTTCTTTCTTTCTTTCTTTCTTTCTTTCTTTCTTTCTTTCTTTCTTTCTTTCTTTCTTTCTTTCTTTCTTTCTTTCTTTCTTTCTTTCTTTCTTTCTTTCTTTCTTTCTTTCTTTCTTTCTTTCTTTCTTTCTTTCTTTCTTTCTTTCTTTCTTTCTTTCTTTCTTTCTTTCTTTCTTTCTTTCTTTCTTTCTTTCTTTCTTTCTTTCTTTCTTTCTTTCTTTCTTTCTTTCTTTCTTTCTTTCTTTCTTTCTTTCTTTCTTTCTTTCTTTCTTTCTTTCTTTCTTTCTTTCTTTCTTTCTTTCTTTCTTTCTTTCTTTCTTTCTTTCTTTCTTTCTTTCTTTCTTTCTTTCTTTCTTTCTTTCTTTCTTTCTTTCTTTCTTTCTTTCTTTCTTTCTTTCTTTCTTTCTTTCTTTCTTTCTTTCTTTCTTTCTTTCTTTCTTTCTTTCTTTCTTTCTTTCTTTCTTTCTTTCTTTCTTTCTTTCTTTCTTTCTTTCTTTCTTTCTTTCTTTCTTTCTTTCTTTCTTTCTTTCTTTCTTTCTTTCTTTCTTTCTTTCTTTCTTTCTTTCCTTTCTTTCTTTCTTTCTTTCTTTCTTTCTTTCTTTCTTTCTTTCTTTCTTTCTTTCTTTCTTTCTTTCTTTCTTTCTTTCTTTCTTTCTTTCTTTCTTTTTCTTTCTTTCTTTCTTTCTTTCTTTCTTTCTTTCTTTCTTTCTTTCTTTCTTTCTTTCTTTCTTTCTTTCTTTCTTTCTTTCTTTCTTTCTTTCTTTCTTTCTTTCTTTCTTTCTTTCTTTCTTTCTTTCTTTCTTTCTTTCTTTCTTTCTTTCTTTCTTTCTTTCTTTCTTTCTTTCTTTCTTTCTTTCTTTCTTTCTTTCTTTCTTTCTTTCTTTCTTTCTTTCTTTCTTTCTTTCTTTCTTTCTTTCTTTCTTTCTTTCTTTCTTTCTTTCTTTCTTTCTTTCTTTCTTTCTTTCTTTCTTTCTTTCTTTCTTTCTTTCTTTCTTTCTTTCTTTCTTTCTTTCTTTCTTTCTTTCTTTCTTTCTTTCTTTCTTTCTTTCTTTCTTTCTTTCTTTCTTTCTTTCTTTCTTTCTTTCTTTCTTTCTTTCTTTCTTTCTTTCTTTCTTTCTTTCTTTCTTTCTTTCTTTCTTTCTTTCTTTCTTTCTTTCTTTCTTTCTTTCTTTCTCATTTATCCTTCATATGTTCTTGCAGCATAATATAGAAATTTCCTTGTTGTGACCAGCTGTACAAAGTAATTAAGTAGAATGGCACTCTGTATAGAGAAACTATTTCTTCCAGGGGAATTAGGCATCTCTGAGAAGAACAAATGCTTGCTAATTTTTGTATTTATAGTAACAAATGGGTTTGGTGAATCCCTGCTCTATAGTCCAGAGGAAGCAAAGCTATTTCCATTATTTGAGAAACTGTTGTACAAAGTCTTTCAAACTGTCAGTGTTGTGACTTCTCTCAAAGTAAATGTTCCTTATAGAAATCACCAAAATAATTTTACTCAGTATATTTGCTGACACATGAATAGCTTAATGGCGTGAGCTGATAAGTATTAATATCCCACTTAATGTTTTAAGGGATATGTGTTATTTTGGTAGGATAGGAATAAAATGTTTGCTGACTGTTCTAGGCTCTTCTAGAGCTTAGTCCATCTTGGTCTTTCAGAAAAGAACTGCAATGTCCACACAATGAAGAAACACGCTGACAGAAACACACATTTGTTTAAGTATGAAACTCAATTTTATTTAATAATCTGAAACAGTTGAACTAAAAAATCTGTGTTGCCATTGATCTTCAATACTTTAGTAATGTGTATTTTTAATTAGGAAACCTTTTAGTTCACTAGAACTTTCCAAGAATTTGTGCGGCATAACTGGAGTATGGTGGATGCAATGGGAACTGTGGATGTACTTCATAACAGCTTTGTAAATATCAAGAATTGTTTTTTTAAAGATCCAGGCAAGTGTCAAAAGCACAATTAAAAAACACTCTTACCTGTTGGTTTAGTAGTTCTGTAACAACACAGAGTGGAAGGGTTATATACTATGGCTGTGAATTTTGCTGTTGAGTGGAGGTCAAGACGTAAAGTGTACATGCAGTGGGCAGAAAAAGTATGTTGATTCAAATTCCTGTAAAATTTTGAATTAAATTAAAAGCTGCCTTTCCTTTACAGGAATGCCCCTTGTTCTCAGGGTGCAAGCACAGAGTATTGACCCAGCATTACTATTTGCATTAGTATATAATTATTTTTTTTCAGTGGAGGCTAATACACATGCATTCAAGGAGCTGAGCACTTAATCAATGTGATGTATATCCTGAGGCCACCGAAATGTGATGCTTTTAAAAGCTAATTGTAGGCTATAATCAAGAACTAATTGGGTGATGAAGCAAGATTTTTTTTTTTTAATTTCTTTGCTTATTAAATTTAAACATTTATGACATATGATTGCTTTTTGTATGTGGTTTATTGTTTTTGTTGTTGCTTTCTGAAAAGGAAAAATTACTTTTAGAGCTTGGTTGCTGCGTTTCAGTGGGACTTAATTTGTTTATTTTGCCTAAATTAAAGTTATGCATCTATACAAACACAGGTGAATTGTTTGTTCTTATACTCTCTACAGAATATTGAGTATATGCTCCTCCAGCCATGGAGTAGGTAAGAGTACTGCTTGCAGCAGGAAACCAATTTCCATTATTAGTCAGCTGGCACTGGTAGTGTATGAAACATTTTCTGTCTTTGAATCCAAAAAATTGATATGAGTCATCTAGGTGCCCTCTTGTGGGTGAGTGAGGGAGTCTTAATGTCTCTTTGGAATACAAAAAGTGATAATAATAGACCAAGCCTGAAAAGAAGAAAGATGGAAATACATTGGTATTAGTAATGTGGAGCATTTAAGTACTTTGCAGCCCAAGTGCTAGAGAAGACATCAGATGAGCCTGCCAAGTGTGACTAGTGGTACTTCAGTGTACTTTGAGAGTGTGTGTAATTGAGGTGTTGATAAGGAGATGGTCCACCTTATCTGTGGCATTCAGGAGACATTATTGATGTGGCACTGTTTCCTTGATTTACTGATACTAGCAATGTCTTTAGTTACACTGAAAGCACAAGTGAGCATGGTACCACTAGGCAGTCCTATATTTGAGTAACAGCTTGAGTCAGTATTGGTTTCATTCAAGGGCAATATCAGTAAAAAGCCGAGGTGCAAAACAGGGATAGCAATTAATTGAGTTGGAGACAGAAACTCAAAGTAAATGTCTTCAGACTGCAGCTCAGCCAGGATGGTGGGTGCTTTACATTTTAGGTGTCAGAGAGCAAGAACATTGTGGCTATAAATCTAGCACAGATAAAAATAACTTGGTGAAAACCTTAGAGAAATTTGGGGAATGCATATGTTTTAGGGATTGAACCACTCTGAGGATGGATTTCAGGAAATTACCAGATAGTTTTTATTTTGTAACATGTATTCTGGGCACATGACAGGCACATTAGGTGCTCAAAATACTACTGATACTCCATTAAAAATAAAAAATAATAAAAAAAATGGAGGTAACATGAAAAAGCAAACAAGCCTGCTGTGTACTCTCTCTCCTAAATGTTTGTTTTATCTAATTATACTGAACCTTGCAGATTAGAAGGGAATCATTAAAATGACTGTCTACATCTCTGTCTACCTAAGGTACTCCAGTGCACATTGCTATAATAATGATTCAACCAATTGAAGATTTATGACATCACCCCTTCCTGCCCTTGCTTTATATGTGATAGAATATCGTATGCTTTGATAATATTTCTAATAAGTTAGTTGAGTGGCAGCACAGGATATCAAACCCATAGTCCCCAAGTGCACCAGCTTCCCAGAGTTATTGTTCATTCAGCCTTCTGTTCTTTCAAGAGTTTCCTTTCAATTATGTTTTTCTCCTTATGTATTCACTTATAATTTAAAAAGGATGAATGTTTACAAATTCATAATCCCAGTTAATATTAAAGGTTATGCAGATTTTTTTTTCTTTTTTTTTTTTTCTTACATGTTTTTAACATGTGCTCCTAGTAAATATTAAAGATATTAGTTCTATAAAAGGCGGTACATACTCTGTATAAATCCCAATGGTTTCATTGAGAGCATTTTAATTAGTTCTAATCCAGTCCCAAATGTTCACCATTATCATTCCTTGCAAACAGCCTTTTCAGACTTGAGGAGTGTGTTGCTGCTTTATGTGGCGGAAGAATGAGATCACAGACAGATAATAGAAGCTTGATGCTAAAACTGGCAGTTTGGCAGCAAAAATTGCAACGTGTGTTCCCCATGTCTCGCCAGAAAGGAGAACTAAGGCAAAGTCTGTTTATAGACTAAATTTGCTACATATGCCAAAAGTGAGCTTTCTACTAGCCGTTCTGATAAGAACTATAATCAGCAATTACTAATGAAAAATATTGTCCTATTATCCAATGTTTGCCTTTATCTAGTTGTTACTGGAGATTTTGTGGATGGTCATTTTGGTCACAAGAAACTTCAGACATCATATATTTGAATATAAATTTCTGTATGTATATGGTACTTTTCAATCTTCTGGGGTTTAGAGAGGCCTACAGATTTTCCCAGGGAGATAGGGAACCCCTTGTTGAGAATTTGTGCCTGGAGGCAGTAGTATTAATACTTGCTCTTAGTGAACTTTGACTGTATAAAGTGTGGTCTGCAAGTCAGGAACATACTCTGAGTCTCTGTGAGGACCCTGAGTGCCCCAGTAGACTTTGTTTGCCCTCCCATGTCTCACCCAGACAGCTCACTGAGGCAACGTCTGCTTAATCATCCCAGAGCTCCATTTAAACTCAGGCTTCAGTGTTTGTGACATCTACCAAGGTGCAGGAACCATGACGCTGCTCCAGGAATAAGGAGGAGGCATAAGCCAGGGGGACCACAGGTCAGGCTGGGCAGCACCATGACTGATGGGATATGGTGCCTGAGCAGGGTGAGGAGAGGTGGTGAGAACAAGTTTCCCATCAACAGGCTGGTGCCTACCAGACAAGGTGAAGTTGTGTTACATCCAAGATCTGCCAAAGATGTCCAGTCTGCAATTCAGGATCAGCAGGGGCAGAAGAAAGGTAACGTCCCCTGTAGCTCAGGCACAGTTGGGGTGCCCAGGTCTGAGATCTCCTGAGCACATGTCAGAGGTTGTGAAATGAGTGTGTGGGGAGTCCCAGGTGAGGCTGTTCAGGGTCACTAAGGCCTATTGGGGCACTCAGGACTCTGCCAATTTATATGACCTAGTCAATTAAAACTCTCAGTCAGAAGAAGGAAAACCAATTACAAAGTAGAGAAACTGCAGGAAGATGGTCAGCTTTAGTTTTGGGTATCGAGTCTTTCAAGAACCAGACTAAGAATTAGGAAAAGAATAAATGAGAATATTGAAGATCTCAGTGATCAGAAGTGCTGCGCATGCCTTTAAAGCACACACAGAAAAATGTCAGGTGTCATTGTGCTTTAAAATGAAATAAAAATGGTTCCACATGGCAAAATTTATTTCTGAGATGCTTCAGCTCACCACGCCTTGTTGTTGTGAGTAGTTAAACACAAGGAACAGAAAATTTTTCAGGTTGGCAACCAGTCTACTTTCCAAATAACCTGAAGGAAACTTAATGAAATTAAAAATATATATATCTACCAGCTCTCCTATCTTTATTTTCTGCCTACTCTATGCTTTAAGTGACAGAGCACTGTGTTTGTTCAGTTGTGCTGTCCACCTCTACATATACCACCCAAGGGGAGAAAGCCACACTGAGGTAGAGTTCTGATTACATAATACACTCTAAGATGCAGATAGATCTTGTTTTAACAGGGGTATAGGTTGCAGAATCTGGAAAGCTAGGGACTACTGCCTTCCCAGTATAGAGTGTGTTCCTCGGTCCTTTATTTTACTCTTCCTGTGCTCACTTCTGGCCCATAATCAAGACTACAAAATAAAGGCTTATGATGTTTAGTGAACCAGGTAGGGATATAAAGTATAAGCTCTAAAATATTAAATCTGCAAGTTAATGGAAGCTATACATCTACAAACAGCTAGATTAACTATTTACTTTAGGACTTAATTTTTCCTGTAGTTGATGAAAAATTGCATGTGCTATATGGCACATGTGTACTGTGCAACTTGCAATAATAGTGTGGTTCAGGTTAACTAACTGAACAGACCTAATTAAACATGTTCTTAGAAGATGATCCATTTTCAATATGGGTAAAATCTGAGTTTATCAGAATCTTTAGGAAGTCTTTATTTTCCACAGTGGACTGCAAAAGTGTAAACAATTTGTATAATTACAAATCAGTGAAGCTTAAAATTATGTGAATAGATTTTTAGTAGCAACACTTTTTTGTCAGCGTTATAGAGAACTTGTTATTTCTTGTCTGAAGGTTAAGACCAGGAAGCCAATGAGTCAGACTTAATTGTAAAAGATTTTCCACCTGAAACTGTTAAATTTTCCCCCAGGGAGAGGTAAAATTTTATGACTGTATGAAATCACTTTTTTTCAATGCAATGGTACTACTACACTATTTAGATAGCACTTTCCATAATCTTTAATGTCTGAGGTACATCTGAAGCATCTCTGATGTACCTTACTGCAATCATGGGCTTTTAATACACAATTTACTGGTTTTCATTAGCTCACAGGCTAAAGGTAACTTTTTGAAAAATGTTCTTTTTGAAAAATGTTCTTTTCATTTTCTTTGATGAAAACGTTCTTTTCATCACAAAGGTTTTCTGATAATGACCTTAGAAAGAAACATCCTAAGTCTCAGTCTGATCTTTGGAAGTATCTTTAAAGGCTTTTTATTTACAATGTTCTGTGTTTACCTTTAAAAATAAAGTGTTGAAGGAACAGGAAGCTAACTGTTGGTTTGCCTGGAGAGGGCTTAATTTACTCAAACAGAAAAACAATGGATGCATCTTCTGCTTTGTGTTGATTTACTTTCATCGGGTTTCCTTTCTTACATATATTTTTTTATGTTTATTACACATATAGTCACTTCCCAGAAAGACTACTGATATGTATTATGCTGTCAATAGTGAGAATTAAACATTTTGGGGAACAATATGATTTCTTGTTAGTTTATGCTTGCAATACTTGTGTCATTTATGGTAATTTACAAATGTTTTCCTACCACAGCAATTAAATCCTTTATGCAGAGATTTGCTGACAGTACAAGTAATACAGACAGTTTGCAGACATTGGAATCAAATTTTAAAATGACTGATGCTTTTATATTTTACTTTACATTATGAAACAAACTAATCACATACGGTAATGTTGCCATTATTTGTCTTGAATTGTAGCATTTGCTTTGGGAATAATATTGTTAACTCCTTCCAGTCAGTCTGCTGGTTAATTTCTTTCTGTGTTTGTTTGACATACATCAATGATATTTTCTGTGTCATTTTTTATTTTTTGCCATTTGAATATCAGCTTAAGATGTTACAGTAAAAACAGTGCATATGACAGAGTAGCCAGCTGAAATACAGGAAACAGTCCTAGGAAAACCCTGAAATGAACAAGATGAAATATGAGAGGTTACTGTACATTATTTAGAATATGTACAGTTTAGGTTTTTCAACCAAAGAATTTACAAAGTATCTTATTATTTAAAAGAAACAGAGGAAAACTAAGGTGGGTGTGAAACCAAATTACTTTGCAGAAGAAATTTAGCAGTCTTGCTTGTACTTGCAAAAAAATGTTTGGGAAGAACTTAGGCATGCAAGCTATTTTTAAAATAAAATAATCTGTTCAGTAACCTCCTTCCTTTCTTTCAGGTATATTTGCTGTTTTAGACCTAAGAGTCTAGCAAGTAAGATAACAATCTGTAATGCTCCCATCAACATGTTAGAATTACTATTAGAAATGGTATGAAAATGATGAATAAGATGACATTTTAAGACATTATCAACTTTTAATTATTTCAGATTTTAAATCAAGTTAAAAGTATACAAGCTTTGAAATTGAATTCATACTGAAATATACAGGAAAAAAAAAATGCTATTTACAAATGTATTTTTAAAGCACTAAAAATGCATTTTGCCAAGGTACCTGTTAGCTGTATATTATCAGACTTTTTTTTTTGTTCATTGCAATCCTCTATGAATGTTCTTCATGTCATTCCTGATCATAGCTGATTTCCCATATTGATGAATCACCATGTCACAGGCTCTGAAAGTCATTGTTACTTTTTATGTGCAAGTACACTTCTTACCAACTGTGCTTTTTTTTTTTTTTTTTTTCATAATGATCTGTGCCTGATGTTTTCAGATTTTTCCTCCATAGGTAGGTAGTTTACTGTTTTAATTTTGATTTGGAATTGTATGCCATCAGCAAGTGTGCAGAATAACACAAAGAAGAAATAATCTACTATTCAAAGAGAAATGGGGGACACTACCAGATATTCATTTTAAGACATTTTGATACCCACCCATGTCAAGTAGAGCAAGTGACCCAACTTTTCTGTCTCTTCTCTCAGTTTTCACTACTTCAAAGCAAGAAAGAGAAAATAAATGATTAAATATTCTGTATTTGATTAATTAGTTTGTCTAAGGTATTCATCTAAAAGTAAATTCTTTTGTTTCTTAACATTTATAGTCTAAAGCATTTGTTACATACTATATACCATATTGTATATCCTAATCCATTTTCAACAGCTATGCTTACTAGCTAGCTTACTAGAGGCTATATGCCATCTAATTTTGCTTTTGGAAACAGAGCTAAAGTAGTAGGTATGTTCAACCAAACTGAAATCACCAGAGATCAATCTTTTGAACTACAGCAAAATCATAATAATGTTGCTAGTCAAAGGCATGTGGCAGGGGAGTAGCAAATACCTGATACATATTTAATTACTCTTCAGATCTGATATCATTTCCAAATGCTTCTCCAAGACCAAATTAGTATAAAAACTGAAGATTGTTTTCATTTTCTTATAAAGACAATGATTGTTTAAGCAGTTTTAGCTAATCCTTTAGGCTTTGTGACCTCTTGGTATGTATGTGCTACCTACACATAATATATATATAATATGTATTTATTCAGAGAAATATACATATCTATACATATGTATGTATGAAGGCTTTTTTTTTTTTTTTTTCCCCTAGATTCACTGTAGCATTTCATTCTCTCCATCCAGGCTCATTTAATTTTACTATACAGCGGGAAATCTTCCTCTTTTTCCCTCTCATTATTTAGGTCAAATTGATGAATGCTCAGTTTCTCCTCAGATTCCCACAGCTGAAGCAGTAAAGCAGTATCCCACCAGAAAAGCATAGTATTTCATTCTTGCTTTTATTACTGGTCTGTTTTTAAGAGATATTTTGGCAAGAATACTGGATGAATACCAATAAAGAAATGGGCTTTCAATCACAGAAAACTATATAGAGAGCTTATCACTTTTTAAAAAAATACTATTATTATTATTTTCCCAGGCAGAGACAATGCAAACACCTTTCATTCAAGGAGGAGCAGGTTAATGTGCACAGCCAGGACTCTGGGGTTCGTTGGACCCAATGATCTTTCAAGGTCCCTTCCAACCCCTACAGTTCTGTGATTCTGTGATCAGTCTGAAGTTGAGCTTGGGAAAGAGAAATAAAATTAAAGTAGTGAGTTCAGTAACTTCCATGATGAAAATATGGCAAAATAAAATGTTCAAGAAATGAGAATTATGAAATCATAAAAAGGATTTTACATGTATTTCCCAACTTTTTATATTCTTTTACAAACTATAAAAAGTAACATACAATAATAAAGATGAAAAAGAATATGCACATTGAGAGAGTTGCAAAATATCTGGAAGGGTTAGAAAAACAAGGTGTTAAAATATTAATTAACATTATGCCAAGGATGCATTACCCTCTTATTATGGTGTAGTGGCAGCAACAGCTGATTCCCAAGGAGGACAATATGAGGGCAAGCAACAGAGATGGATGGAACTGACAGATAGTGTTAACTCAGAAGTGAGGGCAGTCTGGGAGCTCAGATGTGTCCATCTCAGGGGCTATGCGCCCCTGCAGAGGGACACACAAGGCTAAGTCTTTTCAAAATGTTTTTCGCAGTGGAACTGAGACTGTGACCTTGTATTTTCTCCTGAAATGTAAAGAACTGTTCCAGGGCCAATCCCAGAACTCAGTTGGTATACTAGCTTTCTGCTATTTCCTCTCCATTCTCTACTGAAATGCAGGGTGATTGTTTTCACTTAGTTCTGACACCTGAAAATGACAAAAATTATGGCTTGTGCATGCACTAATTAAGAAAATGAGTTTTCAAGAGAGGTATGAGGAGGAAGATAACTCTTGGCTCAAATAGGAAATACAATTTTCTTTAACTGCAGAAGTCTGAGAAGTGCAAAATTATATTTAAATATGCTTGGTTAAAATAAAAAGTTTGAAAATAGTGAAACACCACTTTTCCCTAGGTTTGAATAATCATTTCAAGTACTATGGTACAATGTGCAACTTCATCACTGAAGAAACTTGGTGAACTGAACTAATTGTTTTAAGGAGTTAAATGGCTTGGTATTACAATGAAAGAGCAGATAAAATATTCCTTTGCTGTCAATAATGAAGAAAATAGTTCTATGTGAAAAGTGAGAACAAAAACAGCTTAATGAGTGAGGGTGGACCATAGATGAATCCTAAATCCACCCTCTTACCTTAGATGGAAATGTTGAGCAGAGGGGATTAGAAGCCTGAGTATATTTAATGACAGCCAGCTGAATTACACATAGTTATATTATTTCTTTAAATGATGATGATGCTCATAAAAACTGTTTTCCACATTCTGTCATTGTTCAGGATATTCTCTGAAACATGTTTAGAACATTGAAATAATGTAGGGAGGAGTACTCAGAGCAAGTATAAAATGAAGAGTGAGCCACCTCCTAAACTGGTCCCAGCTTTTGATATTGGATGTAGCACAATAAGTACCAACTGGTAACCATACCACTTAATCAATATAATAGAATGAAAATAGAATGAAAAAAAAAATAGAGCAACCAAATAATTTGTTTTGTTTGTATATGTATCTTTGAATGTTTTGAAAAAAAAATATTTGCTAGTATTACTTGAAACCACTGTTTTCCTAAGAAACATTATCATTATTATTAGAATTAAAGGAATTGAATTGGAATGTTGTCTTCAGTTAAACCATGCTGGCTTTTTAGGTAAGATAGTGCATACTAACAAGACTGTCTAGGCTCTCAGATATGCTTTAGCTGCTTAATGCTATCAGATAGTTGTTAATCCTCACTCTTTCAGACTTTCCAGATGCTTATTTGTAATCAATCAGTCTGACATAATTAAAAGGGTGGGGAGCTATCATGCACGATCTATAAATAATTTCTCTATATACTTCTCACCCTTAGGACAGGGATTTCAGTTCATTGAGAAAGCGAAGTTCTTTAAAAGAGCAGTGTTCCAACAAGATATGCTGCTTGGAAAGTTGGAACGATAAAATAGAAATTTTGATTTTTACACTCAGTCTGTCTTTTCTGTCTGGCTAGGTAGAAATTTGACTTAGTCTATGTATAGATTTTTTTAGCTGGCAGAGTTAGGCTGTTAATGAGTTTGAACAGGTATAAATTCTTATTGACATACCTGCTCAATTGTAAACTACAGAATAAGCTCAATTACTTTTGAAGATTTGTGTTTTCAGAGTGTAGTCTGCTGAACTCATGAGGTCGGTGTACTGTACAAGCGCAATCACTGTTTTGCCAGTTTTGGCATTTGCACTTTACTTCTATTGTAAACTTAAACTGTTTTACCTCCATAGACAGACTCTACGGTAAAATTGAATTTGACAATATCAATATCAGCTGAAAATCTTTAAAAGAAGGCTGTAACTGCTGAAAAAATAAAAATCTAAGAATCAGAGTTGTTCAGAGTTTACGTTAAATATACTACACCTGTACAACCTAAAATAATCTAAAATGACCAAAAATAATCCAAAATAACCAAAACAATCTAGTAACACTTTGTAATCATTCACACTCAGAAGAATACCTATTAGGAACTCATTAAATTCTTGGTGGTATCTGTGGGAGTCTACAGTAGACTCAGTGAATGTTTTTATGCATTGAATGTTCAATAACACCTAGTAGATACTGCAGTCCACACATAGGATGAGATGTCTAATTCAATACTGACTGTGACATCTGAGGAGCACCTTGAAAACTGAAAAGCTGCAATTAGAGAAATTGCCTTAGCATAGACAATTCAGTGAGATGACCTACTTAGAAGGATCATCATGTACCTAAAAGCAGGCTACAGTTTTCAGTTGTGAATATTACATAGTGTTTTTTTCTTTAAGGCTGCATTTCTTTCCCAGTAAATGTTCCAGTTTGCTTTGAAAAATTGAATAGTACCACCACACCTGATTTCTTTGACAAACATTCAGGCTGTTTGAAATTAATCTAGAGGAAGAAACTGAAAAGAAAAACATTATCTAATATAGATGAATTTCTACAGTCATTGTTAAACAAACAAGCAATCAAAAAAGCTAGGGAAATATCTTCTGGCTTCTTAAAATATGTTACCTGCATGTTTGTGTGATGTTTCAGTTTGGTTTTCTTCTAACAAAAGGACACCACACTCTTAGTTTATGTGATGCAGTATGTAATTCTGATCTCTCAAAACAATATTAGTCTGAAAACTGATGTCTGAAATATACTTCTGGGGACAATGTTTTCAACTGAATGAAAGCTTCTCAAGGCTCCCATGGAGCTCACAGGACAGATCCACAATACCTCAGGAGGAACAGGATTTTCTTCAGAAATCTGCAGCCATTTATTCTTACTCCTGTTTTACATCCCACTGCCTATTTACTATTACAACTGCATCTTTTTCTGAGGTTATGTTGGAAAATGGATCATTAAAATTATCATAGTTAAAAATAACCCCTTCACCAAGCTGGAACCAGACAATGTTTTTCTGGAACCACTGATACAGAAATTTATGCCTGCTTTTTCCCAGAGGTGAGGCTTCTGCAGCCCTGTTGCAGTGCCCAGATTCATCCTCCCCTTCCCTCAAACACATGAATAATGGTACAGTTCTGTAATCAATTTCAGCTGTTCTAACTATGGACCTTTGCCAAAGAAGGAGTCTGTATTTCTTTCGTACCTCTGCTTGCACACTGCCACTATTTCTTTCTACTACCCTTAGCAATTGTGCAGTCCCCTAGTGATTGTACAGATGTGTGATGAGCCAAATTGCCTTGCTGATATGCCTGAGGTCTGAGCAGAAAAAAGGAAATGGTTATGTCTTCAGTCAAGTAAGGAGGATGCTTCTGTAGCTGCAGGATCACAAATGCTGACACAGAGGAAGAGATGGAAAGCTACAGCGGGGGAGCAGGAAGGGTGGCCAGGATGAAACATCCCGGTGCTTTCACACGGGTAGATTGGCATGAGCTCATACTGGACTAACACTGTTGGGTGTATTAGCTGAGGATATACATGTATAATTGCTCCAAACTGCCTCTCACTATGGACACGGGAGAGTGGGATGTATCAGCCATGATTTAGGGACTGGAAATTGCCGAAGTGTGAAAAAGCCAACACTTAAATGTACCTATCTCCTTGTATCTCCCTTACTGTAGTGTGAGGTTATACCAATAACATTGTTAAGTATTGCTCAGTGTAATGTATTAGCCACGTTCAATCAACTTTGGGATGCTGGGTGTATTTCTGAGACTTAATAGCAACTCACTGAGAGAAAAGATGATATTTTTAGCCTTTTATTATATAGCAGTGAGCTCAAATGAAGAAGAACAGTGGAGACAGAGTCAATGTGAAGTATGGCTCGTGAAATTGCTTGTTTTCATTCAGGACAAAACCCAGTGTCCACTGAAAAACTAAAATGTAATAAATCTTATTCTGAAAACATGTAGGTATGTTAGATTTTTCTTTAGAGTATCTTCCTTGTAACATGGTATATTTGTATGTTTTTGTACTATGTTTTTGTATGGTTTTGTACTGAAGTATGGTGTCCAGTGTGAGAAGAAAATGAAAAGAGGCTAAGTATAAACTTTTTTTCTTTTTTGTCTCATATTTTTCAGGTTGTATATTACAGCTTCACATTTTCTGCTGATGTCCAGTGCACAATAGATTTTCTGAACAGTGTTTGACAGGTGCTTCTCCAGTAGAACAGCAGTCTTTCTTTGAGACAAGATGGAGGAATCATACAAAGATAGGACTTCTTTAGTGAAAGGGGCAAAAGATATTGCTAAAGAGGTGAAGAGGCAAGCAGTGAAAAAAATGAATAAAGCTGTTGACAAAGCTCAGGACGGCTACACACAGAGGTCATACAACCGATTCCAGGACGAGGAAGATGATGATGATTATTATGTTCAAGGAGGAAATTATGGCACAGAAGCTAATGATGATGAAGGGTCAAGTGAAGCAACCGAAGGGCATGATGAAGATGATGAAATTTATGAAGGGGAATATCAAGGAATCCCCAATATGGGGCAGGGCAAGGATGGCATGGTGGCCTTAGGGCAGTCTATGCATGATGAATATAAGGATCGTCGTGAACTGGAAACAGAGAGGAAAGCTGATGAAGAAGAGCTAGCACAGCAGTATGAACTGATAATACAAGAATGTGGCCATGGTCGATTTCAGTGGGCACTCTTCTTTGTTTTGGGAATGGCCCTAATGGCTGATGGGGTCGAAGTTTTTGTGGTTGGATTTGTGTTACCCAGTGCTGAAACAGACATGTGCATACCCAATTCTGGATCAGGATGGCTTGGTGAGTGAAACCTTTGCTCTGTGTTTGTGCTATTAAAACTGTCACTTACAGTATGCCTAAATATGAATTATATTAATGTAAATGCTTATATACAGATATTTTGTATTGAATATAAATCAGTATATCACATTAATAGCTAATACAGATAATATGAAGCTTATAATTTTATTTTTTAAACAGTCATTTTCTTCTTCAGTAAGTACATATAAATAAATCAATGAGGCAGAAGACTGCACAATAAAATTTAAGAGCAGAAGGGTGTGGTATTTTTTTTCTTGTTTACAAGAGTAGTTATCCAGATGTATTATATTAAAAACAAAACAAAACAGAAAACACAAACTGTGAATTACTAGAGTTCTTCAAGATTTGTGCAGGTGTAATAGAGAATAGATTACACACAACTGTGTGGGAGCGTTCCCAATGGTGAGGTGGTATACAATATAGGGAATGCAGGAAATCCAAGGAAAATGCTGTCTAGATTTTTTTCTCCCTTTTGTCTCATTTTTTTTTTCCTTTTCTCCTAATGACTGTCCTCTAGCCCTCCAAAAAGTATAAGATTTATTTTGAATCATGGAGACAGAAGCCAGAGGGACGAATGGCTGAAGCTGCACATAGGTTATGCATTTTGTGTCTGGTTGGTTGGTGGGGAAGGGCTGCATCTCACCCTGTTGCCTCTTCCCCTCGGGAGGCATAATGAAGAAGCAAGCTGATCCAGCCTTGTGGACCTTGGTGAGAGCAACAGCAATGCAAGTCAGTCTCTACTTGTGCTTCCTGATTATGCCTCAGTACAGCAGATAAAGCTAAGTTTTCATAGGGCAGAGCACTGAAGAGACAAAGTAGAAGTGTTTACCCTAGGAAAATGGGAGGTAATACCGTAGGGGTTGTGACATGGCAGAAAATAAAATATATGTATCATACAAGGGATTTGGATCTGAAAAGGCCCAGGCTATTGCAGAACAGATGATCTTCATCTAAAATTTTTAAGAACCTTTGTCTTATAGCAGGTATACTGTTCATTTCTGGTAGTTTTACAGTTCATGGTTCTTTCACAACACTGTCATTTTAACTTAAGCTTCACTTTTCTCCTCTTGGCTCACAATCAATTGTAAGGACCCTAAGATGTCAACTGTGAAAAAAAGCAGATTCGGAACTTTAAATAACACAAACTGGCAGAAACGTTCCTGGTAGGCAATTAAGCCCATGTCAGATTGGACTCCTGACATATTTGCAATTTGGTCCTATCGGTTTAAATAAAGTTGATTGTATTAGAATCATAGAATAGTTTGGGTTGGAAAGGACCTTAAAGATCATCTAAATCCATCTAATAACCCCTCTGCTGTGGGCAGGTACACCTCCCACTACACCAGGTTGCTCAAATCCTCATCTGCTAAAGTCATTATAAATTATCCCTGGAGCCTTCTCTTCTCCAGGTTGAATAACTCCAACTCCTTCAGTCTGTCTTCCTAGGAGTAGTGCTCTACCCGCTTGACCATTTTCATGGCCCTCCTCTAGACTCATTCTAATACATCCATGTCCTTCTTGTGCTGTGGGTCCCAGAGCTGGGTGCAGGACTCTAGGTCAGGTCTCATGAGAGCAGAGGGTGAGAATCACCTCCCTCACCCTGCTGGCCATACTTCTTTTGATTCAGCCCAGGATACCATTGGCTTTCTAGGCTGCAAGTGCACATTGCTGGCTCATGATGAGCTTCTCACCCACCAGTACCCCCATGTCCTTCTCCTCAGGGCAGCTCTCAATCCATTTGATTGAGATGCTTGATTGACATTCTCCACCCAGCCTGTATTGGTGCTTGGAATTACCCTGGCCCAGATGCAGGAGCTTGCACTTGGCCATGTTGAACCTCATGAGGTTTGCAGTGGCCAACCTCTCAGGCCTGTCCATATCCCTCCGGATGGTATCCCTTCCCTCCAGCATGTTGACACAGCTTGATATCATTGGCAAACTTGCTGAGGGTGCACTCGGTTTCACTGTCCACATCACCAACAAAGATGTTAAACAGTGCTGGTCCCAAAACAAACCCTCGAGGAACACCACTCATTACTGATTTCCACCTGGACATTGAACCATTGACCACAACTCTTTGAGTTTGGCCATCCAGCAAATTTCTCAGCCACTGATTGATTCATCTTTTTTATCTATGTCTCTGCAACTTAGAGACAAGGATATCATGGGGGACAGTATCAAGTGCTTTGCACAAGTCCAGGTAGATGATGTCAGTTGCTCTCCCCATATCCACCAATGCTGTAGCCCCATTGTAGAAGGCCACCAGATTTGTTAGGCATGATATGCTCTTAGTGAAGCCATGCTGGCTGTCGCCAATCACCTCCTTTTTTTCCATGTGCCTTAGCACACTTTCCAGGAGGATCTGCTCCATGATTTTGCTGGGCACAGAGGTGAGACTGACTGGCCTGTAGTTCTCCGGTCTTCCTTCTTTCCCTTTTTAAAAATGGGGGTACTGTTTCTCCTCTTCCAGTCAGTGGAAAAAATTACTCGTCATTTATATTTCTAAAACCTCCTCCATGTCAGAAGGTCATGAGTGGAAATAAGTGCTGAGTTCTCACCTGTCTGGATGCTTCAAGAAATTCCTTGCCGTTTGATAATTTCTTGTTAAAAACAAACTGTTCCAGTTATCTGTACAATGCAGTGATTGAAATTCCACTAAAAGAAATTAAATTATCTAAGTTGTTATGGCTAAAGAGGCTGCATGCAAATAATTTGTTTGGTACTGCTTGTTTACACAAACTCATAAACATTACATTTGTCATGCTTGGACCTGTGGGTTTTCAGATCTACTTTTTACAGAAAGAAGGTGCATAAGCTTGTCTATTTACATATATATATTATATATAATATATATTATATACATATATATTTATATATATATATATATATATATTTTTTTTTTTTTTTTGAGCTCTATAAACAATTCAAAGAGAGAAAGAAGAGAAATGAAAACAAACCAAAAAAGTAATTACAGATAAATGTTACTCTGTCGGTGCAGATTATAACACAGAATACAGAATATGGTGGGAGAAACATTTTCTAAAAATTGCATTTTATTTAAACAGTTGCTGTAAGAATGGTGAGATGTCTGTGACTGAGAATGGTGAGTATTGTCCCATGAGTAGCAGGTAGCCATGAGGGTTTTCCGATGTTTGTTAAGATGTGACTTAAGAGTAGAGGATTCCAAAATCACTAGACTTCTTATGATGTTGTCTTGAAACATATTGGAATGAATTCACCAGTGATTAAATGAAATTCAGTACAGAAGCTGTTAAATCCCTCATGTTATATATATGTATATGCAAATATTTTACTTGCTGACGAAATTAAGGAAACAACTCTGGAAGCCTTAGGTATGCAAGCAATGTCTCCTCATAACTGAAATATGGAAACTGTGATAGTTATCCCCATTTCTTATTTTTATAATAGCAGAACACTAGCCTCTGTGTTAGGATATTAACAAAGATATAATTCTACAATAAAAGATTAAAATACAAAACTAGGAAAAAAACAGAGCTAATCAGTCTTTTTTTTCCGATAGTGTATTGAAGGCATGAAAAAATGGTCGTTTTATCAACAGTTTAACAAAAATGATATTATTTGCCCATTGCTGATAGAAACTATAATTTGAAATCCTTCTGTACGGTGATGACTATAATACTTATAACTAATATAGATATGTAGCCCTTGCAGATACATAACCATAATTCCAGTGATACAAAATATTCATCAGGATGGTGAATGTTTATTGAAAGCATTTTAATATGATCATAACTAGGTCCACACAGTCATGCATTTCAATTACTTTGCTGTTGTGATTTCACATCATAATTACATCCTGACTGGGGTCTTCTAGACAGGCATATTTTTTTCATTATTATAATTCCATGATCTAGAGGGCTTTAATGTTGTTAAAATACAAAAATCATGAGACCAGTGCTAGGATTTATAAGGTGGAATTGGTACACATATGTAATATTTATTTTTAAGGTATTTTTCTAGACTATTAAGAAACAACCTAAAAGCACCCTAATTTGTCATTGATAAAGAACTCACTGGCTCAACAATTAATTGTAAAAAATTATTTCCCATACCTCATGCCACAATGGCTTTACAGGAAATATGAGCTGATTAAAAGCATGTGGCAATATCCATAAAACCACCTTGTTGCATTTTTTTTTGTTTGTTTTAACATGCAACATGGCAATTTTCCAAATTCCCTCCATATCAATCGTTGTATGAGCTTGAGATTTCGATTCGTTGATCGTTGTCAGCACTTCACAGCCTGTAAGATTACACGACGGAAGTTCTGACCAGAATCATGATTCATTTTCTTGATGTCTTTGGTCTAACTGCTTTTTTTTTTTTTTTTTTTTTTTTTTTTTTTTTTTTTTTTTGTGGTTGTTCTTCAAATAGATGTTTCCTTAAAAACAAGAATGTGGACTTGCTTAAACTCTTGCAAGATTATAGTGACTTGTCATTAAGTGTGAGAATATGTTTCCAAATATGTATCTTTGTGTCTTGTATATATCTTTGAGTATGTATCTTTGGCCCAGAACTGAATACAGTATTCCAGGTATGGCCTCACCAGTACTGAGTAGACACTGCTGACTCACGCTCAAATTAATGTCCACCAGGACTCACAGTCTCTTTTCTGCAAAGCTGCTTTTCAGCTGGGTGTACGGGATAGCACAGTAACAAAAACAGAAATAATCTTTATTTGTAAAACGTGTTTTTAGTCGGTTAACCATACAGACATGGTTTCCGCTATCCAAAAAACTCAAGTATCATGTTATGTCACTGGGCTGATATTTCAGGTATTTTGAATATGAATAGCAATAGACAACTTACTTTAGGATTCAAAGGATTTCCTGACAGTCTACATGTTTAGTGTCATTTATTGCCTAGATGTATTTTTTTCGCAGATATTGTCATAATGTAATAATTATATTATGAATAATATTTGCAGGAAGAAGGGCGTCAGAGGTTTTAACTCAGTGTACTGAAGTAGTTTTCAGTTTAGGACAACAGGCATGTACCTAACACTTCTGCATTGATTACCAGTTTGCATATTAGGCAGTTTGGAGAAATGTTTTATGCCTCCTGTATATCTACTAAAACCTACTCAACATAATCTAACACTGTTTCAGACAGTTATTCCTCTTACATGGGAGGAAGTGCCCCCAGAGCGCTCAGTAGTTGGTGTGAAGTGCTTATAAGCTTTGTTAAACAATACTAGATTATTATTGAAAATTGTTTCCTCATAATTTAAGAGTATTGGTCTTGCTAAGTCTTTGCTACTTAGTAATACACTCTAATTTCATTGTCTGATTTTTGTTTTTGTTTTTGTTTTCACTTCTCTTTTGGAACAACTTATATATACATATATGTATATATATTCACCAACAAATACATTCTCTAGAATTTATTAATGGCAAATACAAGTCCTACACCTCAGACAGAATGACCCAGTGACTGGTACTGACATGCTAGGTACCTCTAAAGAAAAGGGGCTTTTCCTAGCAGAAAACAAATGGGACATGAATCAGCAGTGCCTTGCAGTGATGAAGGCTAACTGCCTTCTGGACTGCATTGGCAAGACTGTAGAAGAGGTAATAAAGGGAAATGGTTTTCTCTTCCCAACACTGACGAGACTTCACATGGGTACTGTGTCCAGCTGTGGGACAGCTTCTACCACCTGGTAGAAGAGAAAAACACATGTAAAGCAAGTAGAGTAATGCACCACTAGGGTGTTTAGAGGGCTTGAATACATAGCGTAAAAGAAGCAGCTAAGGTAACTGGTCTTGCCTAGCTCAGAGAAGAGAGGTCTAAGAGGCAAACTGACTGGAGTATTCAGTTATGTAATGGAGGGAGGGCATAGAGAAGGTGGAGTCAAACTTTCCTTGGGAGAAACACAGGTCACAAGTTGCAACCAGGAAACTTCTGATCATATATAATAAAGAAAGTTCATGTGTGGTCAACCCCTGGGAGAAATTGCCCAGGGAAGCTGCAGGATCTACTAGAGATTTTCAAAGAATTGACTGTAAATGGCCCTGAGCAATGTAATCTAGATATGGAGGTAGCCCTGATTTTGGCAGAAGTGTGGACTAGAGACCTTCAAAGGTCCCTTTCAACCTAATTTTTTTATGATTCTAAAAAACATAACTGCCTGTAAATGCATCATTACTTACAACACTTTTATCTGTCTATAATAAAAGAGATATTGCAGTTGTTACATTTGACTAAAAAATTAAAGGGAAGGTGGTTCTGAATTCACGGGTTGTGCACAGACTTGCTAGTTTATACGAAAAGTAGAGCCTAAGTTCATTTGGACAAGACCATATACCTTGAGAAAATTATTTTCTTGCTGAGCCTGTATGGGTTTTCTCTGGTTTTGGCAGAAATCTGAAGTGTACAACTGTGAATCATAAATAAAGGCCTGCAGGAGCCGGGTCTGAAAGGACCATTTTCTAAATATTCATGCATCTACATGCCAGGTGGATTTCTCCAAAGTGTCTAGGCATCTCACTAAATCCATTGACACCCTGTAAATATCCTTAGAAGAATAAATACATGTATATGTACAGATCTGGAATGGTATAGTTATTCTCAGACTGTAGTTATTCTCAGACTGTAGTTACTCTTTAAAAGGTTTGGGTAGCTTTTCTTCATGTAACTTGTTGCTGAATGAGCAAGCCTCTGTTTTACAGATGTTTCTCGTGCTGTGGAGATTAGACTAAAATGCACTTAAACAGAAATTTACATCGAGTATTCTTTGATCTTCAGTGCTCGTGGTATTCTTTTGTCTTCCCAATCTGTAGTAGCAGCTACATACACCCTGTGTTGGCCAGATACCTGGTGACATTGTGATTTGTAATTTAGTATGGAAACTAAAAATATTGACTTTGCTAGATGACAGTTAAGTAAGCGTTTTATCACAAGATTTTTCTTTTTTGTCAATTATACATAAATAATTTTTAAAGCTTGAAAAAAAAAAAAGTGCATGAAAATTGAATGTATTGATCTTAGTGATCTGATATTACTCCTGTCTGTTAATTCATTAAAACTGTTTTTACCAGCCTTGTTTATTCTAGGTTATGTTACATGTGTTACTTAACTGAAATTCTGTCTTCAGGGCCAAGTCCAGAATTCAATGACCAAACATTATGGAAGTGTAATACTGATTACCTGATTTTGTGTTTTCCATTTCTTAAAATTCAGACATACGGTTTTTCTGGCTGAATATGAGAGGACAAATCTTTACTGTGAGGGTGACAGATCACTGAAGGAGGTTGCCCAGAAAGATTGTGGAGTCTCCTTCCCTGGAGATGTTCAAATCCCTGTTGAATGCCATCCTGCACAATGTGCTCTAGATGATCCTGCTCAGCAGAGAGGTTGGACCAGATGATCTCCAGAGGTCCCTTCCAACCTTGGCAGTTGAGGTTGCCAGAGGTCCCTTCTGTGATTCTTGGGATTCTTGGCCATCCAGTGATTCTGTGATAACGATATATTTCAAAAAACATCTTCTTCAAGTATCATGGTTTTCTCTTGTCTACTCAGTTCTATTCCAGTGCCAGTTTTGACAACATTATTTCTCCATGTGAAAGACAGGAAGGCTCATTTGATGTTTATTTATTAAAGAGCCTGGATTTTCCTTACAGAGCAGTTAGTAAAATTCATTCCTGCTGCTCTAAGTAGGAAACTGCATATAGTACTGTTCTCTCTTATTGTTAAATATTGTTATAGGTTAGTATATACAGGTGAGAGTTATTTTGTGTTCCTGCACAGAACACAGTAGGAGAAGGTAAGTGAGCATCTTCTGGTTATGTATAAGTTTGTAGCAGGTTATTATTGATATAATACCAGATGATATAACAGACTGCAAGTGATGTAAAGGAAAACCAGGCTCTGCTACTCTATATTTTACTGTTGTGTGCAGGTACTAGATATGTTCCTATTTAGTTGAAACTTACAGGGGAATTCATTTAGTTTTATTATGGAGAACATGTTAAAAATATTGTTATAATTTAAAAAATAATAATTTTTAGGCTTCAGGGATAAAGGAAGAGATTCAGTTCTATGATTATTGTTATTATTATTATTACTACTTACTGTGGACTCTTTGCCATGGTATAAATTTTACTGAAGGTCACACTGGTGTCAAAATCTTAGGTATTTATAAGTGGTTCCAAAAATTGCTGCACTCACAAGAAATGCATCTAGGTTAAGAATAGTTATTGTAACCATTGTAGATCTTTGAGCATGAGAAATCTCATTGAAATAACAGCGAGAGTCCATTGCACTTACAGTTAATAGTAGTGATAAATCTTTACAGCAATATAAATATTTGAAAATAGACCTGCAGTCATTGAAATGTGCACTAAATATTCCAGAGGAAGGCAAAAACTGGCTTGTAGGATTAATGCCTTATTTCTTCAGAAGAAGATGTGAGAAATACAAATGCCATCATGCATGTTGTTCACATGCAAGTTCAGTTCCCTTACAATGTCATTGTTGAAGTACTCCTATTGCCACACTTATTCTGCTTGCCTTCCAAACACAATTGTTTGAGGGTGGAAAATTAAGAGACTCATTCTTATCTGTTATAACCAGCTATACTATTTGGACTACTGTAGATGGTGTTTCTGTATGTTTTGCTTTTCTGAGCAGAAGGCAGTTACAGTGGAAAGTATGCTGTGTGATTTTTGTCTGTTAGGTACTAGGCTAAATGCATATTAAATGGAATATCACGAGCTGGTCACAAGACAGGCGAGGGAATGCAGGTTTGAAACATTAATGAAATGCAGCATATTCGGTTCTTAGAGTGGTTGCAGGCTCCTGCTACACACCAGCAATTTAAGTGGGTCACAGCTGCCCTCCTTTTCTGAGTGTGATTATCTCATCCCCAGACCACCCTGTTGAAGACCATGCTAACAGGGAGAACAGCACCATGTCAGCCATTTTTAAAACTGCATGCAGATTTACCAAGGACTACAAACTGCTGGATAACATCAATTTACATGTGCACTCTTAGCTTTTAAGAGGTTCTCCATTTAGGAGGGGGTTAAATGCATTATATTATTGGCTCAATAGTCAGTTTCAGTTATGCAGATTCAACTTGAGCAACAAATCCAATAAAAGCAAACTTAAAATTACTGCATTGCAGAGCTGTTGTACAATGCATTTCAGTACAGCCAAATGCTGTTTCAACTGACTTGTCTTTTAAGAGCTCTATAAGTAAAATAGTACTATTTTTTTTTTTTTTAAATAAATTAAAAGGACATAACTATTCTTACATAACTTGGAATAGTGCCAAAGAGATAAACCACTGTACTTACAGCTAGCAAAGTAGAAGGCCACGTTTTGAGCCATAAATTTGTGGCAATACTATAGCATTTCTTTAAGGTTTAAACTGTGCTTGCTTCATCTGAATCAAATGAGCACAGTCAATATTGGAAAACTTTCTTTTATTTAAATGATGAAAATAACAGCCTGCAATTCGGATATTTTATGTACTTGTGAAGATTGTATGACTAGCAATTAAAATATTTCTGTATTTAATTGATCTGTTATAAACATGCTTCAGCAACATGTGCAAATATGCCTATTTTCACATATAAATAAAGCTAAATAATGATGTGCTTGCAGTTATCTTGAAACATTTGTCTGAACAATTGATTGTGTCTAAAATAGTTATAAATTACTGGACTGCTTTTTTGGGATGCCGCAGGTTATTTTCTGGCACTGCCTGTCCAATCACAGATCTGTGACGTTACCATTCATATCACACACAGATTTATAATCATACAAAAATTTCCAAAAGAAGGACATTTTCCTCCCAAAGGAAAAGCCTGAAGGCCATGGTGATTCTGCACATTTAATTTAACTGTCATCACCACTTTTTCTTCCCTCCCTCAACTGCTCTACCATCTCTGGGTGATTACACATCACTTCTTAAATCAATGTGTCAAATACAGTCTTTTAATTAAACTGAACATTTTAAGTATGTTGGTGTTCTTTCTTCGAGGTTCCTGTTTGGTTAAATCTGCAGCATAAGTAAGTTATGACCCACAAGCTTTCATTTATTGAGATGTATAATCATCTGTGTATTTGTAGCTCTGAATTTCACATCTTGTATAAAATTTTAAGCTGTGAAGTGAAGAGGACATATTTCTTCTTGCTGAGGAGCTCCTATTTTCACAAATAACTTGTTAATGAACTTCATTAAGATATAGAACAAATATAATCTAATGACTTAAAGGTTGTATTTTGTGCTTAGGGACATGGTTTAGTGGGTGATACTGGTGGTTGGACCAGATAGATGATCTTGGAGGTCTTTTCCAACCCTAATGATTCTATGGCTCTGTCACAGCTGGCTAAATTTCTTCCAATGCATTTTATCCATGCATTTAATCACTGAAGGATTTTAGAACCTTTCCAAAATTCTTACTGGGCATTTTATGTTATATTATCAGTATTGAAAACTATTGGAAGCCACTTGTATAATGAGATGTATAAGATTTGAAGTAACTACTTATCCCAGAGCTTTAGCGTGTTTATGTGAATGTCACTGATGAAAAGTACTGGATGCAGTTAACCTTTTCATCTACTGTGGCTGAATTTTACTGCAGACATAATACTTTCCCTGTGGGTACATCTGTTCTCACTGTCTGCACCTGTGTCCCCTGCTTGAAAGAGTAGTTGGCTTTGTTTTAAATATCTGGAATATCACCACTTTCATAGCCATTTGCAACAATAAAACTCTTCTCCTCTTTCATGCCACTAACCATACAATGCTCATTGAATTGTTCACCAGTTCTCTTAAACTGATGACCCTTTTAACCAACATCCACTGGTCTTTGTTCCAGTTAGTGAGAAATAAATTTAAGAGTTTTAAATGGCACATTATATCGATTAAGTTTTTTTTTTTTTTTTTAACAAGAAATCTTTTCTTAAGATAAATATGTGATGAAATTTAGTTTATGAGGCTGACAGATATTTTTATCTATCCATTGTGCTGATGCATCTCCCACAGCATCTGACAACAGACATGGTCTTTATCTCTCAATCAACATTATGTGATTGAAAAAGGAAATTTCCTTGACTAACAGTCCCACTTCTTTCTTTCCAATTTTGCATGGCATTTGTCAGACCTACTCATTTTAATGGTGCGCAAATATTTTCCTAATCTACTAGAATTCAGTGAAATTCAAGGTTAGTTTTGAAGTTGCCATGAGCAAGTATTTTTAAGTAGAGATTATGAACTGATAGATACAATCAACTTAAACAATTTTCCATTTAAACAGTATAACTCTGCTTACTGGCCTTTTCAGCATCACTGCAGGTATATTGGCATTCCACAGAGGATTATTCTGATCTATTATTTGTCATTCTGACATTGGATTAATTAATCTATTTCATTGACTGTACATGAGAAGGCAAAAAGTGGTTTAATCATGAGCAAAAGGAATTCCCTTTTTCGCTAATATGTTGGTTGTATTCTAGCTGAAGGAGATTTTGTCCCTTGTCAGATGCTCTGGGAGACGTTTCAGATGCTTGCTAATTTAGTAACAGTGAGTTTAAACTTAATCCAAGTTCCTGATCATTTTAAGATTAATCCAGTGTCTTTTGTTGTTTGTTTGTTTTGTTGGTTTGGATTTTTTTTTGTCAAGCCCGTGTAAATCAGATATTTTGAATGAATGAATGAGGGTTGGTGTTTTTTGGTTTGGTTTGGTTTGGGTTTTGGTTGGTTTGTTTTATTTAGTTTTTGTTTGTTTTGGGTTTGTTTCTGTTTTTGTTTTTCAGCTTCTTTTTCTTCCCTCCGATGTTTTCACTTCATTGGAAAAAAAAGGTGCTAACAGCTGCTGCATAGGTGAAGAGAAATAAAAAAGATATTTACTCCCATTTACAAGGAAAATATTTTGCATAGGGCTGGAATATAGTTGCAATAAGGAGCGTTAATGGCTGATTAGACACTGAAGAAATATCTGACAATTAGGTTTAATGTTGTACATATACTTTCACTAGGAGCATAGTCTTACTGATCAGTTGTTAGTATCATGTATATTGATTTGTTGTGTTGAATTGATCGGTTATTAATATGGATATATATACTTTGGGCTTTTTGTTTTTAGTTCACCACTAATTATCAATTAGTGGTATTCATGGACTCCTCTCTGTTTTGAGTCAGAAGCAGGATTAGGCAAATAAGAAATTAACATTCAGGCAATAAGACTTGTAGCCGAAATGAAGTTTTGATACAAAATAAGATAATGTAGTTGATTGTGAGGGCAATTTAAACTTTAGTGTAATTTTTTTTTTCTTTGAAATTTAATTAATCAGATTGGCAGATTGTGCAGTGAGTGCAATGCACCATTCAGACATAAGAAGCATTTACAATCATTCTGATTCTCACGATTGCCATGGAATTGTGTTTCAAATTGCACAGTGACAGTAATTTCTAGTGTGGCAGTGTCAATTCAGAGCTGGGTGAAGAGAGCGTTGAAGTTAGAATCTAAATCAGAGCAAAATCTGGAGGAACCTCCACTGTTGCAATGGAAGACAACCAGGAATTAGGGGTATTAGAACAGCTTAAATAGGTGTGTTTTATCTGAGCCTTGTCTGTTAAGATTTTCTCCCTAATGCCACAGGGGACTATTGGATCAAAGAAGAAGGTAGCATAAAAATCATATGTTCACCTAGGAGATCTGTCAACAGCTTAATGTCATCACCAGGGTTTTTGAAAAAACTTTGTATATTGCATATTGGTAATAGCTGTCTTTTAAAAATGCTCCATATATGGGAAGAAAAATGCCACATATTGGCTGGTTTTTATACTTGCTGTGTTGCTAAATGTAAGTGCTGATCAATTATTTCTGTTGTGAGTATCAGGAAAAGAGTGCATTGTTTTTTTAATCTATAATGCATTATTGATTTAGCTAGCCAGGTAATAGTAGCATAAAATAGCAGTGTGCTGTGTTTTGCTGCAATAACCACTACCAGTACTCAGTTTGTAAATGGTCCTAGTGAAGAAAATGGAATAGCTCTGATCTGCTTTCTATTATGAGAAATCTGTTACAGAATTAATGAAGTTATATTACCACCTCATAGTAGTTTGTATTTTTTTAAGAATCATTGGCACAATAACATCCATAAACAGAAGTTAACAATTAATACATGTATCATAATGAAATTTGTGCAAATTTGTTTTGTACATTTGATTTACATGAGTGATATTTCTGGTATAGCACTGGAAAAGCTTTAGTAAAATCTTTCCAGCTATGAATTTTCATCTCTGTAATCCCCAAGGTGAATACATGCTAGAGTAGATTCATGATTTGGAAATGTATACAAGTTGTTTTCCTGGGCAAACTGTGTGTGTGTGTGTGTGTCTGTGTGTCTGTGTGTGTATGTATATATGTGTGTTTGTACGTATGTATGTAATTGTCCTCACTTCTCTCTTCCTCCCAAGGAAAATAATTTTTTTTCCGGTCTCAGCCTTGAACTTTGTAAGCACACACTTGGGTGATGAATTTGGGTAGCCATACTGCAAGACCTGGCAGCATATTTTAGTTTCTGTGTTTAGAATAGAAAACACAACACAACACATTACAACACATTACAGTACAATACAGCACAATACAATGCAATAGTTCAGTTTGAAGGGGACTTCAAAAGTCATCTAGTCGATCTACCTGGCATCTTCAAAGAAAACCAAAAGTTAAAGCATATTATTGAAGCTGCAGTCCAAATGTCTCATGAACACTGACAGACGTCAGTGCCTGTCTGGGAAGCACGTTCATGTTTTACCAAAACCATTTAGCAAAAACTTAGGTTTTTGGTCTAAAATTTTATATCATCAAATTTTGTCTTGTATTATGTTCTTTCTGTCCTATGACTATACCTTGAGACATATTCACTTATATCTGGTTGCCTTCCATATATTTGGAGGTTCCCTAGTGTGTTCTACATCTACTTCCTTTTCTGAATTCAGTTCTCTGGCAAATTTGAACTTGATCATTTTGGAAACCACACTATTTTTTGTTTTGTTTTGTTTTGTTTGTTTGTTATAATTACCATTTAATATTTTATGTATTTTCACTGTTTTATTTGTGTTCTATTTGTTTTACTGTTCAAGCATTCATGATATTTCTCTTATTCTCTCTTTAAAGGTACAGTACTTGGGTACCTCATGACAGTTTTCCTCTGATTATTTCAATAATCAATTTCAATCATCAGTTTATGCCTGTCACAGCATTATGTGTGCTTTGAGTTTTCTGGTTTTCTGATTTTTTTTTTTTTCATAACACCTTAGAGACTGCAAACAACTGAATTTAGAACTGATTAGAACTGTACTGTTACTTGTTCTTTCAGTTTCCCACCAGCACTGATTAACTGGCTGTGATCTTTCTTTTGCTTAGCTTTGCCTTCAGTCCTATTTTCCTGACTTTCATGGCTGACTTCCTCTATCAAATACTGCAGATCATCGATATTGTCTGAGAGCAGGATCATTTTGTCTGTGAACCAAATATGGATCACTTGTTTTCTATTTATGTGAAGTTTCTGGTTTGGTACCAGACTGAGTGTCTTCAGATGTTTTGTAGGTATCTTTAAAAGTTGTGTAAGGAGGTAGTCTGTGCTTGTTTTCTTCTTTCTATTGATGCAGTAGATGGACTATTTGTTGTATTTGTTGTACGATTGGATAGACTATGAAATACATACTACTTCTTTTTCATAGCCTATATATAAGAGCATTTCTCTGAGCTGTTTTCCTGTGTAAATACTAGGAAAACAGGCTTTTAGAAGTTAATAGTTATAGAAATTGGTTTAGATTGAAATAATGGTTCTTAGTTATCTTCTTCAAAGAAAACATTGACATTTCTCTATTACTCAGAATGTTTCAGATGAGGAGATGAGGTTGTCCTTTTTTATTTTTATTTTTTTGATGTCCCTGGCATTCAGCATTTTCCTTCCTCTCAGTGAGTGTAAAATTCCTTTAATTGTCACAGAGATAAATTGTCCTTTTTTATTGACTGAGAAGGATATCCATATTGTCTTATTTAAAAAAAAAAAAAAAAAAAAAAAAAAGAAAGGGGAGGGGGGAAGAAAAGAGCTAAATGATCTGTCTTGTATGACTTTTCACTTAGGAAGTAATTATTACTATTAGAGTAATAATCATACAGGTCACTCAATTGCAAATCCCACTCCTAATCCAAGAATCACTAAACTGTGATTGGCACTATGTAAACTTTTGTATTGAAACTGAAGAGCTTCAATGTTCATTTTACATTCATCTTTATATTTTTCATAAGTTTAAACAGACAAATCCTGTTACTATGATCATTATTAAAATAATTCTAATAATTTAATGGTAAGAAAGAACTGACTGTTGCAGACATGTAGTAAAAAGAATAACAAAAATATTCAAAATGAAATTGTAATTGAGCATCTTCACTACACACTACGAAACTGCAGATTGAAGTCTGTCTGCAGGTGTCTGGAGAGGAAATGCAGAAGGAGTGGATTAGTCTGCAGAGCAGTAACAAACCAAGAGCCTGATATCACAGAATCACAGCATGGTTGAGATTGGAAAGGACCTCTGAAAATCATCTAGTCCAACCCCACTGCCAAACAAGGTCACCTACAGCACGTTGCACAGGATGGCATCCAGTCAGGTTTTGGATATCTCCAGAGGAGGAGACTACAACCTCTCTGGGCAACCTGTTCCAGTGATCTGTCACCCTCACAGTAAAGAAGTGCCCTCTCAGTATGTTCTGGCATATGGAGATTTTCATATATTGCATACTGTTAGGTTAAAAAAAATAATCGTCTAGCATCTGAAGTTAGGACACAAACTAGCTTTTGGATAAAGGAAATCATGTCTGTAGAAGTTCTGAACTTGCAAAGGCTTGTGCAAATTTTTCATTTTATTTAATGTGGTCTGCTAGCTCATTTATTTGAAAGAAGTGCCTATCATCTTCTCCAGATGGCCTAACAGTTAATGTTTTGCTACTTTAATCATTTAGATCTAAACCTTATAAAAGTACCAGTCCATATACATATACCTTGCTATTCCACTACTTCAAGCATTGGTTATATAAAAGAAGAATTTATTGTTATTCTTATGTTGGATCTTCCTTAGGTTGACATTTATAATATTTTCCAAAGTATGAAAAAATTCTTTAATCTTATTTTTGCAGTTATTCAGTTATTTTTTCACTACTTTTTCTATTTCCATGAAATGTATTCCTCACTCAGACAAATGACTTAAACAACAAACTAGAAAAACAAGCAAACAAAACAAAACAAAACAAAACAAAAACCTTCTTCAGACTAGTTAGATATCTACTTGTCCTGGTTTCAGTCAGAACAGAGTTAATTTTCTTCCTAGTGGCTGGTAGAATGCTATGTTTTGGCTTAGGATGAGAAGAGTGCTGATAACACCCCGATGTTTTAATTGTTGCAGAGCAGTGCTTATACTAAGCCAAGGATGTCTCAGCTTCTTGTTCTGTCCTGCCAATGGGCAGGCTGGGGGTGCAGCAAGAGCTGGGAGGGGACAGACCCAGGACAGGTGACCCAAACTAGCCAAAGGGGTATTCCATACCATCTGACATCATGCTAAACAATATATAGGGGTAGCTAGCTGGGGGAGGAGGGCCAGACTGCTCGGGGTTAGGCTGGGCATCAGTCAGCGGGTGGTGAGCATTTGCATTGTGCATCACTTGTTTGTACACATTATTATTAGTAGTACTATTATCATCATTGTTATTATTATTATTATTATTATTGTTATTGTTATTATTATTTTTCCTGTCTTATTAAATTGTCTTTATCTCAACTCATGGGCTTCACTTTCTGTTTCTCTCCCCTATCCCAGAGAGGGAGGGGGGAGGGTGAGCGAACGGCTGCATGGTGTTTAGCTGCTGGCCGAGTTAAACTACGACACTGCTTTACCACAGGTGTGTTAATGCAAAAGATGAACACCATTGAGTCCCATAGCTTGAGTCTTTTTATTGCAAGGAAGTCTTACTTTATTTTTATTGGTTTCCTTTTCCCAAATGAAGGATATGTACAGACTCCTTTTTTTCAGAACAGTTTGCCTACCATTTAAATACTAGAATATGAACTACAACAGGTCATTCCAGTGTTGTGACAATACAAGGAGTAAAATACTGTTTAACAGCTGAATATTGGTGACTGGCCATGCTTGGATTCCAGGCCCATTGCTTTAAATTCACCATAGCTAGAGGCTGGACACTGAGGGATTTGTGGGTTGGCTGCTTTGTTAGTTTTAACTGTTGACAGAAACTTGTTGACAGAAAGATGCTGTGTGCACAACCTTTTATGAAAATTCTAGCCACCTTGTAGCCAAAATTTGTACAAGGTGTCAACCAATTCCACTCTCAAGTCCTGTCAGCTGTCATAAGCAAAATGAATGATCATACTAAGTAATTTCTTTTAATAGATGCTTGCTTCGTTGTCCTTTCTAACAACCAGTGTCCTAGAATAAAAATTGAAATATTTTTAGAAAAGTTTATGCTTGGGCAGTTAGCTGTTATGTTGAAAGACAGCTCCTCATCTGAAGAGGAAACACTTGTGCATTGTGTACATTTGTACAATGGAAAAAATCATTGAAGTATGTAGAAGCTATATTGTGGAAGGAAGACACAGGATTTTACAACTTGGTAAAAGAACAATAGAGAATATACAGTTTAGAATGGGATAAGTTTCTTTTCAGCCAAATAGCTGTTCTCAGCAGCTTTCCATCAAATGATGGAGTTTGCTGAGATTACTCATTGCTCATGGGGGAAATCAAAGATACCTGTTACAGATAGCATGTGTCTCTGTATTTTAAATTAAACTTTTTTTATTTCTTTTTTTTTTTTTTTGAATGTTTCTGTGATCATGCTGGATCTGAAAATACTGTGTGTGCCTTGTGATGTGTGAGTTAATTTCTTTAGACACACCTTTATTTTAGTATGGTTTATTTAAAAGAAAAATAAAAGCAGCTGGTTTTGTAATCAGTAGTAGTTGCTGAAAAAGGGATGAGCACCCTCAAGCTGACATGTCACATTAATATCTATGTTTGTGTATGTATATCCATACAATTACTGTTTTAATCACCAGTGATAAAGGTAATGAGAAAGGAAACAAGGTGTGCCAACAAGAGGCTGTTTAAATTTATGTATTTAGAATTGGTATTTTTGAAATGTGCAAAATACAGTATGTGATTTATGAAAGGCTAACTAATTAATTAACTTATTAATAACATTTTCCTTATGCGATTTATGTTCTAATTAGTGACATGGCATGATAAGAGCTACAAAGTTTGGTAAGGAGGGGATGATGAAAGGTAGATGAAGGGACTTTGATATCATGGGTTACTTTCATTTTTTGAGTGGCTATTCATTATTTCAACTGTTTACATTTCTCCTTTTCCATTTGTCATTTTTATGGTTTATTGTGAATATTGATGGGGAAAAAAATGGTCTTAAGTAATAACTAAAATGTTGAGAGTAGGGGAAGTATATTTATAGGCATTGAATAGAGGTAAGTTCTGTATAAAGAGAGACAGAAGAGAGGAAATGGAAGAATGATGGGAAAATACACTGAAACAGGTACATTTAGTAGCTGCAGAAGTTTCAAGATGGAAAGAGGTTATACATCCTTAGTGAGGGAGAGGAACTGTGGAGGATCTGCAAGACAATTAGGAGAAAAATTCAAAGATAATATTATGGGAAAGTATGAGCTTATGGTAGAGAAGGTTCAGGTTCATTATTTGGAAAAGATGCTTCATCAAGAGGGTGGTCTGGCACTAGAACAGGCTCCCCAGGGCAGTGGTCACAGCACTGAGCCTGCCGGAGTTCCAAGAGTGTCTGGACAATGCTCTCAGGGAAAAGGTCTGATTTTTGGGTGGTCCTGTATGAAGCCAGTAGTTGTACTTGATGATCCTTGTGAGTCCCTTACAAATCAGGATATTCTTTGGTTCTGTGGTTCTATGTTTGATAGGAAACAAATATTATTTATTAACTGCTATATTTTGAATGTTATTCAGGAGAATTATGTAGGTATAAGAGAAGCCAAAGCACAGTACAACGACCAAAAGACTTCTAATCACAAAGAAAGGTTAATATTTTTAAACCCTCAAGATTTAGAAACTTTTTTAATTGCTCAGAGTGTTTTCATATTTCTATACATCATGAGGAATGTAGGTACTTGGTAAATTAAGGTTCTGTGTATAAAGTATTTCAGAGATATCAATGTATAGAAATATCAATACATTTTTTTGGTCGTTGGTGAGTATTTCTAAAATTAGATTTTTGACTGGGAGAGCCCAATGGCTTTTATGTAGGTCATGTTCATTTTAAGATTTTGTATCAGCCATTTCATTTGTCTTTCTGAGATTGATCTGCTGTCACTGCAGCTATTGAACTATTTCTGCTAAGTTCTTTCAACTAATATTGACAAGTGCCAGATCTGCTGGGTATAATTTCAAAACTGCTTGTGAGTACTGGCCAACCTGAAGTGTGGTACAGTGGTCCTGCCCACAGGAGAAATTTACAGCAGTTGAGTCGTTATGTCAAAAATGACTAAGCTTTGTATCTTTAGGACTGGAAAATGTACAAAATGCATGTACTGTAATAACCCAAGTACTGTATTTAAAATTTATAATCAGAATAAAGCAACTATCTGATAAAGGTCTGCTGCAAAACACCATTAAACTAAAGAGAATATTGTAGTGTCTTTGTCCTTCAGGCACTGAACTGTAAGATGAAAGACAACAAAAACATTGTAGGACTTCTGCAAATTCTAAATTTACCCACATTCTCATCCATATGAGAATGGAGTTTCTAAAGGAGCTTTTAGGTCTTGCTTAGATAAAGAGATGCTCCTATGATGAGAAACAATGAATCTGTCATCTAGTCCTTAGGAAATCATGGAAAAGACAGTCTAGAAATATCCTGTTCTGATTCTGTATTAACTAAGAAAATAGCTAAAGAAAAAAAAATTATTTTCTGGTATTGGTTTCAACTGATGGCTATCGGAATAGTTGTCTTCCAATTACCCACATTGATGAGTGACATATATTCATATATTCAGATATTAGTCCAGCCAACTGAAGCATGTGGAATTCATTATTTGAATGAGAGACTTTCATAGGTGTTTTGTTTGTTTGTTTGTTTGTTTTGTTTTAATAAAGAAGTTGACAACAGACCTATGAAAATAATCTGCTCTGGCTATTGCTTCTGTATATGAAGTTTATACATACATACATAAAAGTATGTGGGATTACATTTTACATGGTGGAAATACTGCTCTCTCATTTCAGAAGATATCTGAATCATGCAGAGAATGAAAAAATACAAATGATAGAAATTTGGCTTTTTCTTTTAAGTATTTTTTTCTGTTAATTTTGAGATACACTGTAGATGTTTCATGCTCATTCATATTTCTAAATTACTATGCCTACCTGCTTCTCAGAAGAGGAGAATATTCCATATAGTTTTTGACTAGATAGGCTGCACATACCTTTTACAGATCACATGTAAAAGAGTTTTCTCCATATGGTTGTACAAATCTTTCTCAGTAACTGACAGTTCAAAATGTAAAATTAATACTCAGAGACAACATCAGAGACAACCATCAGTCAGGTTACTGTGTAGGGACCTTGAATTTACAAGAAATTAATGGATGTGGATCATCTTTTTACTATTGTTTTCTGTGTAATAACTGAAATATAAATACCAACATTTTTTATTTCAAAAATCTTAAAACATAAGAAAGCCTTCAGGGAGTGTAGTCCAACATTTGTATATCACTGAAATATCACTGAAATATCCAATGTGAAACTACACACAGGAATTTAGTTGTGATAAATGTGCTAAAATAAATATGATAAATAAATGATAAATGAAATAGTATACTTGCCTAGCTGAAGTATAACTCTGCTAATATATATTTATTTTAATGTGTGTTGTATCAAGTGTTTTAACATGGTGTCTCATAAGGAAACAGCACAGTGGAAACTATTTGTACAGAACCTTAGAGAGTACAGGGGGACATTTTGTGATGCATGAGACAGGTGTTAGTACTTCAGACATTGATATGTGGAATTGCAAGCAAGGAAATAGTGATGAATGACCTCTTTGTTCAGTTAACAAAGGCCAGGCATTTTATTTATTTTTCTCAGTTTTACTTACCTTCTGCAAGGCAGAGGTGAATCTTCTTGAGATCATAAACAGAGCAGCTGGGGAAGCTGTCAGTTCTTATGGCTGATAGAAAAGGGTCACACGACAAGGGCTCACTCATATTTTAGCTGTTTCCAACTGCCTTATACTTAAATCCTTCTTAGTAGTAGTAGACTTACAAGACTTAGCATTAATTAAATTAAAACTCATCTGGGAAGCTCAGAAAGAAAGTGGGTAGAAGAAGAAACAGGAACTGTGTGAAACAAAATATAAATCTGGTTGGACCTGCCCAAAGCTTGGGAACTACTCCTGCTTCTGACAGTCTGCTCAGTGTGTTGTGTTTCCTCATGCATTGTCCCATGGAAGAGTTGTCCCTGGAAAAGAAATAACATATAATACGCTAAGAAATTAATGGTTAAATTGTTAATTATTCTGGATTAACTTTCCATTGGAAAGTATTTCACTTTTAAAACATTAACTTTAGAGAAATCACCTCAAAATAATATGTCCTCATCTCATTCTAATGTATGATGTATTGTAATGTATGATTAATGTAAAGCTAAACTGTCATGTCTGTGTTAAAAATTCTTTGTAAATAAAACTATTTTTTAGTGTTGTATTTGTTGTTGTTTATTTACTTATTTATTTTGTATATGGGACAACACTATTTAAAATAAAACTATACAGTGAAGCAGAAACAGGAGGAAGAAAAAAGACAAAGCTGGACACCTTCAGTTCTGTAGATCTCAAATGGAAATTGTCCGTTGTTTCATAATCAGTTTCTTTTAGACTTAACACATCTTACTCCCAGTGATTAATCCCCTACAGGATTGCTTATATTCTTGTAATGTTCAGACTATTTCTCTCTGTAAGGAAAGTTTTAATTTTTTGCAGTATTTAACCTGAATGTAGTCCTGTTGCTGGGGAAATGGTGACATTATTTCTCTTATTCAGTCTTATTTGCTTGTATTTTAATTGTTTTAGCTAGAGGCATCTCATTTAATAGTTATATTAAGCTTCAGTGTTTCTGCTAGCAGATGACACAGAAACAATAGGAAATCTTTCTCCCTAGGTACTTTTGCAAAGCTATGCATGCAAATTCTACTCACTGAAAAAGGATAAATTAATCTGTATATTACTTATTTTGGAAAGAGAGATGATGGCTGAAACCAAATCATTTAAATACATACAACTATTTTTGGCGTGGTCAATTGTGGTCAGTCTTGTAGCTCACAAAACAATATCTTTTTTTTCTTTTCTTTCTTTCCTTTTTTTTTTTTTTTTTTTTCTTTTGTGTGTATTGCAGGTAGCATAGTGTACCTTGGGATGATGGTGGGGGCATTCTTCTGGGGAGGCTTGGCAGACAAGGTGGGAAGGAGACAGTCACTCCTGATATGCATGTCTGTCAATGGATTCTTTGCCTTCCTTTCATCATTTGTCCAGGGGTATGGCTTCTTCCTCTTCTGTCGATTGTTTTCTGGATTTGGGTAAGCTCCTCTGGTTTTGTTCATTTCTACAATTGTGTGTGCTTTTATTAAGTCTTTTATTTGCAAAAGTTCATTATTTAATGCAGGAATATAGCCTGTGTCAGGGGTGAGGAAATTAATCAATGCAGCTACTAAAATTGTAAACAAAAACTAGGAGGAGAAGAAGAATGACCTTAGGAGAAAGATGCAGACTGAAAAGTGTGAAATTGAGATCTGTTCTCATTCTGCAACAGACTTGCTTTGGGAATTTGCTTAACTTGCTTAACTGTGTTATATCAACTGTTTTATATCTCAGCTTCTCTATGTATTGTCTGTTGATTAAGCAGTATAATACTCCCCTCATGGGTGTAAGATTTCAGTAATATTTATAAATTTTCTATTGCCTTTGTGTGTCAAATATTTATAACACCACTGTAGTCAAGACTGTCAAATTTAAAATTGGGCCTTATATCTTGCCAAATGTTAATGCTCCTTCCATAAGGAGAAGGTTTGTGGCCCTGTGGCTTTACTTGTCTTTTAATTTAAATAACTTCTTACTTGGTGAAAATGTTTAAGATATTGGTCATGGTTCATTAAGTTTGTAATTTTAAACTTAAGCTGAGATTGAGATGCCCAAGCTAATTAACATGACATACCTTAATTGTACCTTTATTGCACTCTGGGATAATGAAGAGTTTTGTTCTGGAGTAGTTTAGCACTTCTGGTGTTTACATGATTCAGATCAAAAACTCTCATTTATGATTCCATTGCTGGCCACTTTCATTCTTTAGAATGCTCAATGTGAAACAGCTAGGAAGAGCACAGAACACTGTACGGTAAAACCGTGCATATGAAGTCCATTTTTTGTATGGTTTGTTGGCTCTGGTTTATGTAACCATAGTGCAAAAACACTGTCGTATGGTGTTTGCAGTTTCAAAAACCACAAATGGTCTGAAGCAGGGTAGATCTAGACAATGACACCAAAATACAATTGCTATAGCACTAAGTACTGTTAAACTGGTTCAAGAAAGAGCCTAAAAGGGGGAGAGGATTGAGGGAAGGGATGTGGGGCGTCCTCTTGCCAGGAGAGTCTAACACCAAACTTTTAGATGTGACTCTTCTTAGAGTCATGAGGATTCTACTTATTTTAAAAGAATAATAACAATCCCATCCAGCTTCCCTACCTGTTTTTCCTTTTATAGGTCACTATCACTTCTAGATTTTATGTTATGACTACCCAAAGTTCTGCATTTTCATCAAAACCCTGACACTTTTTACAAAGAATAAATTTTCACTACAGTAAGATGTTCCTTGTTCCTATATCTCTGTAGCTGATTAAAGGACCTTTGTTCTGAAAAAACAACCTTTGACCTTGTTGAATGACACTTTCTCTCTTTCACGATCCTTTCAACGTCCAGAAGATTGTTGTATTCCTGCTTAGTCTGCCTAGTTCATGAAGTCAGCACTTGACCTTTGTTGTCCATACTGGACAACTTCTGATAATGAAAAGTCAATTAAATATTAAGAGCTATTCATGAGATATGAAATCATGAGATGTAAGGTGAAGGGATTTTAAACTGCTCTTCTATCTTCTAGAAAATACAAAGATATATATAAATATATGAATAAGCATGAACAATAAAATCAGTATCTGATATAATAATTTATTTATAGAAAATAATATAAAACAGATTATCCTCAGATTCTCTTGTAGACAAAACATACTTACAGAAGTAAACTGATCAGGAAAAACAATCAAACAACAGCAACAGCAGCAAACAGTCCACCTTCTGATCATGTTTTTGCATCTGAAAAACTTGAAACTATTAAAAGTTTTGCATCTCCCCCCTCCTCCCAAGAAGAAGAATTATTTGGAATAAGAACAGTGTAAATAATATTAAGATACTGCTTGGTACAAGGTGTTGAGGGATATGAAAGTCTCAACGGTAAACTTAAGCTGGTGAAAAGACTAAAGAAATGTTGGGTAGTCTGCAACATCATTTCCGTTTGTGGAAAAAATATCATAACTGTGATTCCTCCATTGATTAATCCAAAATCTAAAATCAAAAGGAAATTGAATCCCAAAGTCAGATAAAGGTCTAGCAGGGCTTTTGACATGGTTTCCTACAATGTAGAAACAGCTAGACAGGAAGCTGTGAGCTGTATTCATCATTAGTCAGTGGAGAGAAGGGGAGGAAAGGGGGAAATGTGCTAAAATTATCATCAAAAAGCACCTTGTTAGATCTATCTTTGAAACTGTCAAAGTAAATTTTCTCTAATACCAGATTATGACTCATAATATCACTACTACGTTGAATGGAAAGGGAGCTGTTGCCTATCCAACACTGGCACAGTGAAATACTAATCTCAACTAGAGAATTTTATCTAATGTCTATTACAGAAAGTTATATTTTTTTATTGATTTTATTTTTTGGGGCGGGGGGGAGGGGGAGAGGGGGTGCTTTTAGGTAATTTTAGATAGAGTTTTCCATGTACAACAACTTAGTTTAGAATAACATGCTTAAAAGTACTCTATACTTTTGTATTAGCCCAGCAAATTTCATTTAGGTTGCCTTGAAGTAAACAGAGATATGATACATTTTCCCAAACTGTATTATACTTATATAGCCCAAATGCTGCTTCTAAAAGTAATCAAAGTTTTCATGTTGTATAAAGGTAACTGAAATAAATATATATCCTGAGGCCAACTACAATTTAAAAATTATTCAACCAACACTGAAATGATTCTATTTCATGAGGGAACTATGAAAGGTTAAACAAACATGTCATAATTTACAAACCAAGCATTATGTCCAGAATATAGAGATTTCTTTTAATTTGCTATAAACACTAGTTTGACCAAATGTCTTCTTAAGATCCACAGAAATATTAGTAAACTTGGCTTAGATGTGGTGAATTTATATAACCGAAAGCCAATAAAAAGCCCGTCATACCCTGTGAGTCTTTCTCAATATTTACTATCATATAGTATATATGTTCCACAAGATGTTAGACTAGACTCACCTTCAGACAGCCTTTTTATCCCTTTCTCAGAAAATCTCTCTGCAAAGCCACCTGCAGTAGTCCTTCTACATTACTGGGATCTAACATATAAAGAACTGGTGTCAATGCAGTAGCATTAAACTCATCATTTAGATCTTGCTAGAATCCCTCACATCTTTGTAGGGATCAACAGTTATCAAAAATTCAGATCTGTAGATGAGATTTCTTGTAACTAGCAATTTTTGAGGTCACCAAGCTGACATTTACTACCATTTTTGCATGTTGTGTGTAGCAGCAAATAACTCCTACATTTATACCATTTATACTGCCCTTCTCTAAATGACCAAGACAGGAAGGACAGCTAGTGGTCTGTATGCATAGCAACTTTCAAAAGATTCCAGCAGAGATATGGGCCATGTGAACACAGCACAGTTGCACAACACTACTATGCAAGCAGTTGCTGTCAAGGACTTCAGATCTTGACCAACAGGCAGCTTTTATAATTATATGCCATTAGTATTCATTATTATGCTGTACTTATCTTTTACCTCTTTACGCTTATTTGCTCTATTTCTTTCTCGTGTGTCTTCTTACCCTGAAAGGGTTGTAATCCTTCTGACTTTAATTCCTCTGCAAACTCCAGCTGCCTCCCACCCATGGCTATCCGTAGTTGTACACTGAGAGCTAATGAATAGCTCTGCAGGTGACTGGCTTCAAAGCTGATAGTGTATGCCAAAAAGGCCAATATGTTTCTCAGGCAAGCCAAGGAAGCAGTTGGCAAGGTATGAGCTTTCCAAATAGCTTTGATTCCAGGCCTTTCTTCCTCTTCTGTGGTTAAAGGTTGACTGACGTAAACCTGACACAGCTGGGAGAAAAATGGTCTATCTTAAGACTGTGAAGACAAGAGGACAATATTTTAATGGGAAAGGAAGCTTATATGAAAGAGAAAGACTAGAAAAGTGAAACACAGAAATAAGGTAGAGCCTATACAACAGAAAACTCAAAAGAGAAAGTAAAAACTTGAAAAGAGAAATGAAAAAGAGGAAGGAAGAGATCTGCAAAAGACCAAGAATTCATAAACAATCATAGAATTGAACAACCCAGGCTGGAATGGACTTTGAAAGATCATGTCCAACCTTAATGGGAAAAGGGAGATTAGATGAAATGATCTGGCACCCTGCCCGTTCATATCTTGAAAGCCACTGATGAAGGGGATTCTATCATACCTCTGGAGAGGTTGTTCCAGTGACTGATTGTTTTCACTGTAACAAATTACTTTCTTACATGAAGATGAAATCTCTTCCAGTGCAGTTTGTACCCATTATCCCTTTTCTTCTCCATGTGGATCCTTGTGAAAAAGATCCTTCCTCTTTGTAGTCACACATTAAGTACTGTCTGCCCTTCCAATACTGGAGCACTGTGATAAGATCTGCCCTGAGCCTTCTTTTCTTCAGTGTGAAAAAATCTAACTCTTCAGCCTTTCCTCATAAGACAGGTTCTCCAGACCTCTGATTATATTTGTGGCCCTCCTTTGGACACTCTTCAGTCTGTGTCTTTTTGAACTCTGGGAACCAGAACCGGACACAGTGCACCAGGTGTGATCTGACAAATGCTGAGTAGAGTGTGATGATCACACCTGTATCTCTGCTAGTAATGTCCCTGTAGATGCAGAAATGATTCTGTGCTTGCCAGTGCTGGCACATCTGAAAGCAGCTTATCTGGCATACCTAACTGCATAAGTACGACAAACAAATTCTTTGCAATTATATGCTTGTATTTGACATAAAATTTGACTTGTCTTTTTTTTTTTTTTTTTTTTTTTTTTTTTTTTTTTAGTAGTGTTGGAAAAATTTGTGGACTTAATTATTTACTCATCAGTTTCCTTCAGAGCTAACAGTATTTTAGAGTTCTGTAAATAATCATACATGAGTCTATCACAGGGAGTCTCACTATTGGTAGCATACAAGTCATGTGTGTACCTAGAAGACAATTTCTCTAGCTTGCATAATCCAATCAGGCACTTGGATTTAAAAATAGGTGGAATGATCAGCAATGCATAGCCTACAGCATGCTGCTGTTTTGTAGGGCTTATCCCAGCAGTTTGCAAGGTGAACAAGTTGATCTGGGTACTTGCTTTTGCATATCTTGCCAATCTAGAGGAAGTTCTGGGAGGAAAATAACAAAGATGTTTTTAATCAGACTTTTGGAAGTGAAAGAAGAAACTGTTTAAGAAGAAGAGGAAAAAGTAGATGCAAGTGGACAAAAGAAGGTGGGCTACTTCCAAATCTCATGAGCATAGCAGTGAATCTGTGTTTAGAACTCTGATACTTAACAAATCACCAGTAAAAAACTTGCAAATGTCAACGCACAAACGCAATCTTTACTCTGAGTCTAGATCTCATCCATATTTGTAAAAGAAGAAGACAAGATATTTCAGAACAACATTCTGCCTTGTACAGTTAGTATTCTATATGGTGGTGTGGGTTTTTACATCCCCCCTTCCTTTCCACTCCATTGTGTCTCTTCCTTATATACTTTTGCTTTTCAAGACACTTTGCTTAGTGTATCTGCCAATAAGCAAAGGCTCTCTGAAGCCAGAGGCTCCAGGATGCTTTTTATTTATTTATTTTCCATCTGTCACACTGTGCAGTTACCAAAATCTGTTTTGACAAATCATGGCTTCTAGGGTAGATTTGCAGGGATTTGTTTGTGACAATATAAGTGCAAATATACTGTAGTTTATTTTATTTTATTTTTTTTTTTGTAGTTTCATTAAAATTCTGTTCTCCTAGGGTGCATCGTTTAAATCTCTTTTTGATTTTCCTCTCCCAATAAGTTCACAGAACAAATTTGTATAGAAAGTGTACAGAAATACATGTAACACTATAAAAGCATGGCCTGAGCCCTGGAGGGTAAGAAATAATTGCTGTAAGCCACTTAAACCTTGGGAACTGGAGAGCCTACAGGTTCTATAGCACCACTAAGCTAGTAGGCCTTCTTCATTGCAGCAAAATGAGCTGTGATTCCACCCTCAGCCATGCCTCTCCCACTGTTTCTCATCCTGGGCCTCCAGGACAACCTCTCAGGACAATCTCCCTCATTGTGAGAGAGCAATACCCTGGTGAAACTTTTTAGAGTTTTTACCCATGAGAACACAAGATACAGTCCTCACATGGGAACTCTATCCGTACACCTAACAAGAAATCACAGAGGTGCGAATCTCTGCAGAACTTGCAGAGAATGTTAGCAACCTTAGCTATGGCAAACATTAATTTTAAAGGTAACAGTTGACTGGCGGTACTTTGTGTAGAGTTGTGTAGAAGGAAATGACAGAATAGCAGTCCCCTAAACAAATTAACTTTTCAATGCAGTGTTTCATTGCAATACCTGAGGATACCTTGAAGTAAACAATATTGCATTGACATGGCACTGATTTCTCCTAGCACTGAAATACCATTTCTGTATTCATCTTTTACTTTCTATATTTGTTTTAATCTGTTCTAAATTCCTTCTTTTTGCTCCCAGTTTGGCAGTCACTGAAACAGCAGCATAAATACACATTTATCTTTAAAGCTGAGTTAAAAATTTCAACCATGAAAGTCATTACTTCTTTAAAGGATTTAATCTTGTGTATCTGAAGATCTGTTCAAACTTCACAGGTATTTTCTTCAGCAGGAAATTAAAGCCCACAAAGACTTAATCTGTTGTGGAACATTTGACAGTTTGCATTGGTAGTGAAGAGTTAAAGACACTAAAAGATTATTTGAAACCTAGTACTGACAATGATACAAAATTTGAGTTATAATAAATTTTGCAAAACCAAGTTGAAGTTTTTTGTTCAATTCTTTTTAAAAATTATTTATTTATTTTACTCTGTGAAGATCTGTGGATATTTTATGAATGCATAGGCTCTCCCATAAAAAATTTAAGCCCATCATGGGCTTAGCAAATCACATGGTGCAAATGAATATAACATATTTTTAAAATATGCATGAAATAAAATATATTAACAACATACTTGGAATTTTGTCCATTCCTGTTTAAGCACTGAAACACTGGAGTTTAAACTTAGAGAAATATCTATTATTCTTTGGGAAAATTGCTAATATTTTCAGTTAAATTGAATGTATTTTGACATTTGTCATTAGATTGCTATGATTACAGGATTTTTGTTGTGGTGAAAGTCAATGCATTGTGTTGGTTTCTGTTTCAGCAGCCAGCACATTGACAATCCATTTGAATCACTGAATAAGTTGAATTGTATATAGAGTTTTCAATGAAATTTTTGACAAAAATTGCATCCAAACCGGTGACAGTTTTCTAAATAGCTCTTCAGTACCTCGTGCTATTTGTGAAAAAAACAGTCTTGCTAGGAAAGCTGCTTGTAGTTTGGGTTTTAAAAGACCTTATCCAAACTTTAAATAGTTGTTACTTTCTCCCTTAATGTATGGTGTATATTTCATTTTAGGATTGGTGGAGCTGTGCCAATAGTTTTCTCCTATTTTTCGGAAGTTCTTGCTCGGGAGAAACGAGGTGAACATCTGAGTTGGCTCTGTATGTTTTGGATGATTGGCGGTATCTATGCATCTGCAATGGCTTGGGCAATAATTCCTCATTATGGTAAGAAAAACAACTTGCATTTTTTCATTCTTGTACTGTGAAAGTAAAGCTCTTCAATTAGAGTTTAAACATGGTGCTATATGTCTGTTCTCAAAATGTTAACCCTGATATTGAGAAAAAATGATTCCTTTGTGGGAAGTTAAGTGAACTGATCATACCCTAAATAAAAACATATTAAGAAATTAATATATTAATACAAAAATTACCTAATACCCTTGCTTAGTCAGATTCTATAAATTTACTAGAAACATGGACAAATAGAAGTATGAGTAACTTGGGAGAGTGGAATGTATCCCTGCCTATGATGGGTGTGTGTGTGTGTGCAAAATTAGATGACCTTTAAGGTCTGTTCTAACCCAAACCTTTCTATGATCCTGTAACTCTATGATTCTATGGTTACTGGTATTTTTTTGAAACTGGAGAAAATAAGTGACATGGATAAATTAAAGAAATTAAAGAGGATAGTTTTTAAAATGTTGAGTATAAAAGTTCTGCAGCTTTTTTGTTTGTTTATTTGAAACAGAAATTAATTGTCAACTATACACTTGAGAAAAAAGTGTAAGGATCATCTTAATGTTTGTGGTGGCACTTCTAAATATAAATACATATTGAATGTTCTTAGTGGATCTTTTTAATGATGTAGGAATACAGAAATCAATAAAGTGCACATAATAAATACTGTAGGGATGAATGAAGGCAAATAAGACAAAAAGCTTACAGTGATTGAAATTATATGAACATGCAATATATACTGCTTTGCAAAAGAACTCTTTACTGCCCTGACATAGTCAAACATACAGAGATACAGGTTTGAATCAGTCTCCCGGGCTTGTGTTTTGAAGAGTTAAGTGCTCATGGGTCTCCAGGGTGGCTGAGACTGCTCAGTGTTTTTTAAAAATCAGGCTCTGTAAGCACTTGTTGGTGGCATTCTTCAAAACAAATAGAGCAACGTCATGAGTTAGCTAGCATGCAGAGCAGTATTCTTAAGCTAGGCATTGATATTTATTGAAGTTGGATTATGCAAAAGAGGAAAAATTCAGAAGGTTTGCCCAAAGTGATTGGAACATTTAACAGACAGTAAGACCCAGAAATAAATTCTAACCATGCACACTAATCAAATATCTAGACTGTAGCATGAAAACTAATTTTAGACTGGACATACAGCCTGAATCTCTGTCTTTAACCTTGCCTTTTGGCTTTGAATTCCTGAAATCAGAGAGGAATCTTTGCTGGCAAGGCATGATGTGGAGATATATATATATTTGATTAGTCGGTTGTTCTAGATGCCTTTTTTTTTCTTTCCTTTATATTTCTTTTCTTTATATTTCAGGGGAAAATACAAACATTATGACAGATTGATTTGAATAATTTGACCGTAGATTTCATAAATAACTCTACAGCCTTTAATGAGGTGCTTTCAAAAATGTCACATGGCAATATATCTCAATGAATAACAATACACAGCTTTACATTAAAGTAGTGACACTGGAGGGAATAATTTTCTTCTTTCTTTAGAAGTGGACAAGTATCAGCAAAAAAACAAAACAAAACAAAACAAAAAAACATGCTGTGCTGTTTTGGTTTTGTGTGTGTGTGTTCCTGCAAAAGTATCTAGGAAATCACTTCAGACAGAATAACACAAAAAACAACTTTAAAAGACTGTATTCTTCATCTTTAGCAATATAAATCACTCTCCTTGCAGTATATGAAAAAAAAAAAAAAAAAAAAAAAAAATAGCCAAAGGGAGGGCTAAAAAAGGAAGCTATAAACAGCAGACACAATTCTTTCCCACAGGAAAAGAAATAAGCTTACACATGAATTTGGAAAAATTAATCAGAATATATTTATGGGTTTGAACGAGGTCTTTCATAATTATTTTTCCTTTAAATTAGACCTCTTCTTTATGTTGTCAAGGTTAAAGTCTGTGTCTTACTGCCTGGTACAAGTGTGGGATTGTTCTGCTCAGGACCAGTCATAAACTGCTTCATTTTCATGATTGCTTGCTGAGTTTCCAGGCACTGCCAAGTGTTCCCAGGGCAAATGCTGCTCTGGAACTGGGGAGGATACATTAACACAATACTGTACCCTTCTGCAAACATTCCAGGAGAGGTTAATGCAGGCTCTGGTCATTTCACCATTTGTATCAAGTGCATTCATGAGGACTCCTTTAAGACCATTTTCTCCTTTAGAAATTCTACATGGTTTCCACATGATTATTTTGCCAAAATTATGCAAAGAGGTATCTTTTTCTCCAAACCACTTTCAGTCCTTCTCATCATTCATATCTCCACTGGCCAGGAAGTAAAACATAATTATAAACAAAGCATCCACTTATTTCTAAGGTTCATAGTGCATAGGAAATTCTGATGTCTCCACTTCTCACTTGAGGAGCAAACAAGAGTTCGATTTCCCTAGCAGAACACTGAAATTACTCAAAGACAATAAACGAAGTTGTATCTATTGAAGAGCAATAAGCTGCCATTGAGCATAGTGGAATTATTGTAAATGAATGGAAAAGTACCAGATCAGCGGTATAGAATCATTTTTTATTTTTTTGTTTCCTCTCTCTGTTAACGTAATTTAAAAAGTCCCAGATTTGCAGCTGATATACATTACATGTATCTAGCTCCAAGGCAGGCAGTGAAGCTATACTATTTCACCTGTTGAAGATTTATTTTTATTTATATATATATATATATATATATATATATATATAGTTATTATTATTATTATTGTGAGAAAATGAAGTCTACATTCCCTACATGTTACAGTTTATCTGTTTCTATTCAAACAACATGGGAGTGACTGAAGCCTGAGAAGAATCAGGATGATGTAGTGCTGCAGTGACTACATACTGGAAGATTAGTTTTATTTGGAAGGCAAGCACGTTTCAGAGCTTCTTTAAGTCTATGGCTGTTGGCTTCTGTTTAAACATTGAAAATGGATGCAGACTTGCTCAGGGTTCTTGAAAGAAGAGTTGAGGTCATAGAGAATCTATTAGAAGAAACATCTGCAGAGAAACACTTCTAATTGCAGCCAATTAACAAAGTCCCAGACTAGGCTGCTGCAAATAGATGGCTTTATGCACAACGTAGGTCAGGCTTGATAGGA